>NW_028318190.1:609166-913750 GCF_062004578.1 Staurois parvus | reverse complement strand
AGCTCATCAGACCCCAGCAGTGCCACCCACCTGTGCCAGCTCAACAGTACCACATATCAGTGCCAGCTCATCAGTCCCCAGCAGTGCCAACCACCTGTGCCAGCTCAACAGTGCCACCTATCAGTGCCAGCTCATCAGTCCCCAGCAGTGCCACCCACCTTTGCCACCCACCTGTGCCCTGCAGTGCCACCCACCTGTGCCCATCAGTGCCAGCTCATCAGACCCCAGCAGTGCCACCCACCTGTGCCAGCTCATCAGTCCCCAGCAGTGCCACCCACCTGTGCCAGCTCAACAGTGCCACCTATCAGTGCCAGCTCATCAGTCCCCAGCAGTGCCACCCATCTGTGCCCTGCAGTGCCACCCACCTGTGCCCATCAGTGCCAGCTCAACAGTGCCACCTATCAGTGCCAGCTCAACAGTGCCACCTCATCAGTCCCCAGCAGTGCCACCCACCTTTGCCACCCACCTGTGCCCTGCAGTGCCACCAACCTGTGCCAGCTCATCAGTCCCCAGCAGTGCCACCCACCTGTGCCCTGCAGTGCCACCCACCTGTGCCCATCAGTGCCAGCTCAACAGTGCCACCTATCAGTGCCAGCTAATCAGTGCCGTCTGTCAGTGCCGCCTCATCAACGCACATCAGTGAAGGAGAAAACTACCTGTTTGCAAAATGTTATAAATCGATACAAAGAAAAACGTTTTTTTTTTCAATTTTTTTGCTCTTTTTTTTGTTTATAAAAAATAAACCCCCCAGCGGCGAGTAAATACCACCAAAAGAAAGCTCTATTTGTGTGGGAAAAAAAATGATACAAATTTCATATGGGTACAATGTTGCATGACCACGCAATTGTCATTCAAAGTGTGACAGCGCTGAAAGCTGAAAATTGGCCTGGGCAGGAGGGGTGTAAGTGCCCTGTAGGCTAGTGGTTAATAGCAAAAAATCCAATATATTGGGTTTTTTTTTCAAAATTGTCAGTCTTTTTTTGTTTATAGTGCAAAAAATAAAAACCGCACAGGCGATCAAATACGACCAAAAGAAAGCTCAATTAGTGGGGAAAAGGACATAAATTTCATTTGGGTGCAGTGTTGCATGACCGCGCAATTGTCAGTTAAAGTAACACAAAAATTGGCCTGGTCAGGAAGGGGGGTAAAATCCTCTGCAGGGCAAGTAGCATGTGAATCGTGGGCGAAAGTTGGGTGAAACATTTCTAAATAGACCGCTCAGTGTGTAAGGACTTGGATTCAGCAGAGCAGCTTTCCTCTCTCAGTATGATTTCAATGTTGTGTTGTAACACGGAGATTTCACAATTGCTGGCATGCAGAAACAATCAATGGGACCGAGCAGACTGTCTAGGTCTGATGATGAAATGAATGACAAGATACAAGCGGGAATCAATCAGCATGGCGTGTCCCCAACAGCCTCAATGGTGACACACTGCTTTGGATTAGTGAGGGTGGACGACTGCTGGTGGCCCGACAGGAATCATTGTGAGGAGGGATACATGGATGCTGCAACACGACCTGTTGTATCTGCGCACTGACCCCCCCCCCCCCCCCCCCATGCCGACTATGTGCAGACCACCTCAATCCCGGATACATGTCCCCCCACGGTGCCTCATCCCGCCTCACCTCCCGGGAACTGGTCACCGATGTCATATACATCTTCAGAACCATCCCGCAAGCGTCTTCTTTTTCTGCCATTTCGATTTCCGACCTCTCCCAGCCACGTGACAGCGCTCTAACCTATCGCGGATCTCCGCGTGACACGTGACTAGCAGCTGTGAACTACACTTCCCAGAGTGCACCGCGGAGAACTGTTATTTATTAATTTATAAGTCCCGCTGTCTCCGGGGATAAACAGGGCGCTGGTAGTAGCCGCTTAGAGCGGGACATGATAAAACTTTGTTAGCAGTTCTCTGTGTCAGAAGGACTGACAATTCTTTAGCTGACATGGGACTCAATTCAAAGTTAATGAAGCAGGATAAGTAGCCTTGTTTTCTGAACAAACGACAGTTTCTTTCAGTTTAGTTATATGACATTTGGCTGAAAATGGAGAGCTTTGGGCTGCGGTTAACCGCTTGCCTACCAGGCACTTTCACCACCTTCCTGCCAAGGCCGATTTTCAGCTTTCAGTGTTGTCGCACTTTGGCGATTGCGCAGTCATGCAGCACTGTACCCATATGACATTTTTATCATTTTTTGAGACTTAGAGAACTTTCTTTTGGTGGTATTTGATCACCACTGGGTTTTTTTTTTGCTAAACGAAAAAAGACCCCAAATTTTTAAAACATTTTTTTCTTGGTTTTATAAAATTTTGCAAACAGGCCATTTTTCTCGTTCATTGATGGTCACTGATAGGCCGCACTGATGAGGCTACACTGATATGTGGCACTGATAGGCAGCACTGAAGGTCACTGATAGGTGGCACTGATGGATAATGACTGGTGGCTCTGATGGATACTGATAGGCAGCACCGAAGGTCACTGATAGGGGCACTGATGGATAATGACTGGTGGCATTGATGGACACTGGCGGCATTGACGGACACTGGCAGCATTGACGGACACAGATAGGTAGCACTGAAGGTCACTGACAGGCGGCACTGATGGATAATGACTGGTGGCTCTGATGGATACTGATAGGCAGCACCGAAGGTCACTGATAGGGGGCACTGATGGATAATGACTGGTGGCATTGATGGACACGGATAGGTAGCACTGAAGGTCACTGATAGGCGGCACTGATGGATACTGATAGGCAGCATCGAAGGTCACTGATAGGGGGCACTGATGGATAATGACTGGTGGCATTGATGGACACAGATAGGTAGCACTGAAGGTCACTGATAGGCGGCACTGATGGATAATGACTGGTGGCACTGATAAATACTGATAGGCAGCACTGAAGTTCACTGATCGGTGGCGCTGATGGATAATGACTGGTGGCACTGATGGACACTGACTGGCGGCACTGATAGGCAGCACTGATGGATAATGACTGGTGGCACTGATGGACACTGATAGGCAGCACTGAAGGATAATGACTGGCAGCACTGATGGACACTGAGGTCTGCACTGATGGACATTGACTGGCAGCACTGATGGACACTGTATGAGCCACAATGATGTCAGTTGTTGGTGGCCAGGGGTAGGCGGGGTTGTAGGGCAGTTGGAGGAGGTGACTTAAGAAGACAGTTGACACGGAAGGATCCTGGGTTGTCCCTGTGGGTGGCTCTTTGCAACCTGCTACCACAGGGATGTCTGAGCCCAGATGCCTGCAGAGACAAGCCTGTACATCCCACACTACTGCTATTAGGGGCTGGCACACTCATAGAACTACAAGTCCCAGCATGCCCATTGGAGATCATACTTTACAGCTGACTACATTTCAAATGATTTCCCAGAGATGTGTCAGCCACTGCTCAGTGTAACAGACCTAGGAATCCTAGACTGGAAGAACAGGGCTGACCCTAATGCAAGAGTACTCACCTCTACTTCTTAAAGTGATTGTAAAGGTTAATTTTTTATTAAATTAAAAAAGTTGTTATACTTACCTGCTGTGCATTGATATTACAAAGAGCATTAACTTACCTAACCTCCTGGCGTCCTTCCTCAGCGCTCTTCTCTCATTCTTCTTCCAACTTGCAATCCACATATAATATAGTCCATAAGTACACAGATTCACGCATGGAATGAAATAGTATGGAAATAATACAAGCTTTATATAAGAAATGTTTAATAACAGTACATACATCCAATGTACAAATAGGTATTATCAGCGAAAGGGCTAACAAGAACCCAGACGGAATTGTGCACATATGCCCAAGTATAGCTATTAACAGAGATACCTCCAGATGAATGTTGCAGCCAGTCCAGTTGCAGGGGCCCCTGAGGACCTGAAGACAATATCAATGGTCATGGGTAGATCCTCCAACTGCTGTCCAACCAGTGGGGAACAAAGCTGCTCACCAATAACTGTGGTATAGCACTGGAACTCAGAGTCAGTCTACTCTTTGCCTTAGTCCCTCCCTAATAATTTCTAATTTGGCATGCGACTGGACCTCAAAGCCTATGATCCCAACAAAGCCTAACCTGGCTGTAATCTATGCTGGTTATCAAGCACTAAGCTAAAACTAGCTACTGAATCCAAGACCAGAATTATTAGGGTTAACTAGAATAACAGGAGCTGCATATCGACTATTTTGCTATAAACAGGTATCCCTACCAATATACTGAAAAGTGCTCACTACACACATACAGTAGCACAGACCTAGCTATCAAGTACTGTGCATGTGAAATAATACCAATGACAGAGCAGAGTCACAAGCACTTAGATATGCACCCTGCAGCTAGACTATTAGATCATAGGAATGCTTGCATAGTAATTCCTTTTTGCTTGGGGTTTAGCAGCACTGACAGGACATGTAGCTGAGACCTTTTCTCTCTCTCTTCCTCCTTCCAGGGTTTCAAAGCCAACAACCCAGAGACAGGAAGTGCGTACAGAATATATTTGCAGGCATTTACATATTCAAACAGTAGAGGGCAGCAGATCCCTACGGATAGTTTCTGTATTTACTGAAAATGTTCTTAGCTTAAAAAAAATAAGAAAACTAATGGAGCCACCACATCTAATGACTGCAAGAAGCAAAACAATTACATTGTTATTCTGAGGTTTAGTTATCCTTTAAAGGAAATTCTAAACAATAAACCAACTTTGACCACTTACCCTCCATAGGATTTTACCCTCTTCATGACCAGCTTATTTTTTTTTGCTATTTGCACTGCGCTACTTTAACTGACAATTGCGCGGTCATGCAACACTGTATCCAAATTAAAACTATATAATTTTTTTCACACAAATAGAGCATTCTTTTGGTGGTATTTGATTACCACTGGCTTTTAATTTTTATTATATAAATGAAAAAAGACTGAAAACTCTGCTACAAAACATATCCAGTAAAAAAATAAAAAAATCGAATTTCTTCATAAATTTAGGCCAAAATATATTCTGCTACATATCTTTGGTAAAAAAATCCTAATAAGTGTATATTGATTGATTTGTGCAAAAGTTATACCATTTACAAACATATTGTATATATACTGGAATTTTTATTTATTTATGTATTTATTTTTATACTAGTAATGGTGGTGCTCAGCGACCTATGGCAGGACTGTGATAATATGGCAGGCAATCTGACACTGAGACTTTCAAAACTTTGTGGGAACCAGTGACACTATAACAGTGATCAGTGCTAATAATGTACACTGACATTGTACTAATGACACTGGCTGGGATGGGATTGACATCTAGGGGCAATCAAAGGGTTAACTGTGTGCCTAACAGTGCTTGGTGCATTCACTGTGTGATGTTTTTTCTAACGGATGTGCTGTTTTTTTTTATTCCTTTGCAGGGAAACAAAAAATGGCACATCCCCATGGACAGGACAGAGCTTTGTGTTGTTTACATTCAAAGAGCTTTTTCATGTCTTCCTCTTCACTGATCAGCAGGTCCTAGCCGGCAATCATTGGCCGAGACCCACTGATCGGCTTGTGCTGTGACTAATCACAGCACAGCCAGGGCGTAGGAGCACAGATCTCCTACCCTAATAATCTGGTGCAGGAGAGTCGCTTTTCATTTGCATGTGAGCAAAGGGGTAGAAGCGTGCTTTTAAAAAAAAATTTTATTATATTTTTTTTTACACTTTTCAAATTTTTTTATTCAACTTTATTGCTATCACAAGGTGAACATAACACCTTGTGATAGCTTTGGGCAGTGACAGATACTGTTTATGAGGAGATCAGGGGTCTGTTAGACCCCTAATACCTCATTTGTCTCCTCTGTTTGATCAGCTGCTTCACTGGCTAGAGAAGCACAGCACTGCAACCGCACGTGACAAAATACTCATCCAGTTTCAATCATCACAGAGGAGATCGAGGAACAAATGTACGTCCATCTCCTCTGTGGGCAGTGGACCTGATCACTTACAGAGGCAAGAGGACATATTACAGATACAGATATTACATGCTCTAACATTTCCCCAGGTTCCCACATGGAGGTCAAGTCTTAGGAACAATTTCTTTTACTGAATAAATTGATTAGCAGCAACAGTGGGGGTAGTACTCAACTCCTCCAGGCTAAGAGAAGCTCATGTCCCAAGCTTTGGACAGAATTGATTAGCCTGCTTTCTCTTCTCATCTATGTCCTCCATTGATCTTCTTTGTTCCATAGAGGGGAACCAAGGAAGAAACCAAGTCCACTAAGCATTTCTCCTCTTTGAGCTCAGTTCTGCTACAGTTGGGTTTTACCTCCTCACAGAAGTCCAACAGGAAAAACCCAGGGATCCTCGCTTTCCTCTTTTTGGATGAAAATACATTTTACATTTTATTTGGAAATCAAGGTCCCAGAGTCTGGAGGAAGAGTGGAGAGGCACAGAATCCAAGCTGCATGAGGTCCAGAGTGAAGTTTCCACAGTCAGTGATTGGGGAGCCATGTCATCCTCTGGTGTTGGTCCACTGTATTTTATCAAGTGCAAAGTCAGCGCAGCCATCTACCAGGAAGTTCTGGAGCACTTCATGCTTCCCTCTGCTGACCAGCTTTATGGAGATGCTGGTTTCATTTTCCAGCAAGACGTGGCACCTGCCCACACTGCCATAAGTACCAATACCTGGTTTAATGATCATGGTATCACTGTGCTTGATTGGCCAGCAAACTCGCCTTACCTAAACTCCATAGAGAATCTGTGGGATATTGTCAAGAGGAAGATGAGAGACACCAGACCCAACAATGCAGATGGGCTGAAGGCCGCTATCAAAGCAACCTGGGCTTCCATAACATCTCAACAGTGCTACGGCTGATCACCTTCATGCCACGCTGCATTATTGCAGTAATTCATGCAAAAGGAACCCTGACCAAGTATTGAGTGCACACTATACTGTACAAGGACATACTTTTCAGTAAGCTAACAATTCTGTATTAAAAATCCTTTTTTTATTGGTTTTATGTAATGTTCTAACTTTCTGAGTTACTGAATTTTGGGGTTTCACTAGCTGAAGGCTATAATCATCAAAATTGAAGTGATTCTAAAGGCTTAATTTTTAAAAAATAACAAACATACCTATACTTACCTGCTGTGTGCAGTGGTTTTGCAGTGGTCTTATGGACACAAAGAGGTGGCTCGAGTCCGAGCCCACATAATTGCCCCCATTGCAAGCAGGTTGCTGTGGGGGCACTCATGGGTGCACTCATGTGGGGGGAGGGGGATTAGCCAGGAGCGCTGGTGGAGTACCCGAGAAGACGAGGATCGGGGCTGCTCTGTGCAAAACCATTGCACAGAGAGGATAAATAATTTTTTTTAAAAATAAAAAAATTTCCTTTACAATCAGTTTAACATGACTAAACATGCTGGTCTGTTAATGGTTGCCAATGGTTCTCTTTTGGTAATAAAGGTTAAAGTTTATTTCATGATTAACATTTATTTAAACCCAAGGAAAGGACAGCAACCTAAAGTTTACCCACAACCTTTATCATGCATTTACTTTCATTTTTAGATATGCTTTTATGGTATAATGGGTGTCAATTGGGTGTACAATGCCAAAGAATAAGGGTGGAGTGTTCTCAGTGTGCCTTCTAGTCTTCTTTTGTGACTACAGAATATTCACGTTGCATGTGTGGCACTGTCTGTCAGCACCCTCTTCTGGGTATCTACTCCAACCCCCTGCTCTGGGACACAGTGACAAATGGCTGTCTAGCACTTAGTAGGGTTAAAGGTTAATTTCAGAGGACAGATCTTTAACAGTTTGTGATAAACATATCTACCTGGACAAGGGAAAGTCCACCTGTGCCTTACTTCACTAAGGCAGCTTTTCTGAGTTTCTATAAACCTATGATGATTTTCTGTACAGGAACTGGAAATGACTGGACCTTGTCTTTTCCCTTGCCAAGCCTGTCTTGGTCCTGTACCTGTTTCAGAGAACCTCACTAAAATTCCCCATTAGTGGATCTTACCATTCATCACTTGAACAAGGCAACTGTCACACTTGTCATTGGTCTTTGTGTTTAGAAACCCATCAGATAAGGTAATATCCTTGTCCAGGAACATTCTCCACAGCATCTTCTTGAGTTGATGGATCAGATGGTGCAGGCACTCGGGATGCATCTCTGGATTTTAGCTGCATCAGTGTGACCTCAGTCATGCATAGAGCTCTGGGACTGAAATACTGATCAGCGAACCAGGCTTCTAAGAAGGCACTAGCACAACCTTCCTACATAGCTGACTAGTCTTCTCCTTTCTAGCAATCCTAGGAACCCACAACACAAGAGTTTTTCTTACCTTTTTTTTTGTACACAAACCTTCTTTTTTCGCAAGGAACATCCACCAATGCCTTTTGTTCCAACAATAAGGATCCCTCCCCTACACTAAGCGACCTTGGGAAAGAGAAACTTTAAACCTGGAGATAAATCTACCTCAGCATGAATGCTTCTCTGATACTGTTCTCAAGGTGAGTGATGTCCTTTAACTTTTACAGACTGCTGACTTTAAAACAGACTGGATGGCTTGGTCCTGGAGGTGTCAATTGGCTAAAAAGAGATCCAGTTTTCTACTTCGTTAAGATTCTTCCCCTACATTCTCTATCCCACTTTTCAATGTTTTGCAGGCTTTCTTTAAAGCTATGGAATGTTTGTCTTTGTAAAGGTTCATTGACTCAGTTCTTGACTCAGAGCAGTTTGAAGTCCCTAAATGCCTTTTTATGATTCCATAAAGGTTGCATGGAATAAGTTTGCTTGGTGTTCACCTCCCTGCACCAAGTAGACTTTCTGGCCTCCATCAGTATTTGGGATGTTTACGTTCACCTCCCTATATATTTTGGCCACCAACACTTTCTGTGTTTTCACCTAGTGCTTCATCACAGCAAGAGCTGGAAGTCCGCATCAGGAAAGCTGCAGACACTTTAGAATAAAGACAAACAGCTCAAAAATCAGTGCAGGCCTTATACAGCTGTAGCCAGGGACTCTGCATACCAGTTCAGCACAGGGGTGATGATGATTGCCATACTGGGATCACATCAGCTTCTCTACATCGGGACTGTCACTATCCAGTCTTCAGCCTGTCATCTCTACTTGCCTTGTTAACAGGCTGTCAGGCAGTAACCCTACACTTCTCTGCAAACAGCCAAAAGCCTATGCAAGAACCCTGTTCCTAGGAGGCGTGTTATCCATGGGATTGGTGAGCGGGCAGATGCCCTCTTTGTCTTTTGCTTTTTAGCAGTCTAAAGACACTGCATGCAAATATATTTACACCTCAGTATGAAGAGATCTTTGCTTTAAGCATTTGCCGCAGCTTATCTGTTATCTTCATTTAATTACCATTGCTTACTACTGTATATGGGCCCCACCATTGCTAGCAGAAGGCAACTGCTGCAATCACATCAGGAACTTTAAACATCTCAAGACTCAAGTTGCTATTTCTGGTTAAAGGGAACTCTTCACATCTAAGTCACTGTTATTCAAATGAGGGTGTATATACTCATTTATGCCAGAGTATGCTGCTGCTGTTGTAGCAGTTACATAGTTATAGCTTACCATTTGTGAACATATAATCTGTTGCTGTTTTGCTTTTACGCATTAACTGGAGATGTACTTCCTAAACCTTAATTCTGTGGTCTAAGAAATGGTGTCTCTTGCGTTATTATTTCATACTGTTGAAATATGTCTGAACCCAAAGTGTCAGAGGTGTCCAGAGGCTTGCAAGGCTAGGGCAACTACTGGGGACAAGCATTAGCAAGTGGCTCCTGCAGGGGTAGCGCTACACAGCTGCAGAAGGAGTCTGGTTCTAAAGATCTCCTAATGGACATAGCAGTGAATCAGAGAGGAACCCAAAGCACTATCAGAGCATGGGAGGTTAAACACATTCTCAGATATGCAGAAATACATATCCCAGCTCTTTCCAGAGTACATATTACAAGCAAGGAAAACAGTATCTCAATATCTCGAATATGGGAAAAGATCTTTCCACCAGGAGGTGTTTCATCAGATTTGTCTACAGTACAGAAAACTGGACATGGAAACCAAGCAAGAACCAAAGACTCACTGCAAAGAAGGTGGATGCTCTTACTCCCTGGGGTTACAATAATATGATATATGCATTCACACCAAATCTTCTGGCACTCAGCTTCTAATTCACTGGACTTAACAGCATGGCTGTTGAAGTTGTATGCTAAGTAACAGATGTCCACTGAGTCTGTCATTCCTACCACGCTTATGGCTTGTAAAATGACCTCTTGCAGGATACACCACCACACTTGGAAGGCTTACTTTCAGTGGTGTAAATGTCTTGGTTTTACCCGCATTCCTTCAGATGGGAGTGGATCAGTACCATCAAGGGACAGGTCTCAGCCTTTGTGGTCCCTTGACTCTAATTTGTGTTCTCTCAGTATTTTTAGAAACCTCTGTTCCAACCCATAAAGCCATCACTTTGGCTGAGAGCGTCTCAGAGCTGGCAGGCTTGTCTTGCAAGAATCATTTCCTTGTTCTCCATAAGGATTTAGTGATTTTAGGACCTATGATGTCTATTTTGCTTAAGGTTATGCCCTTTTTTCATCACTATAAAGACATTGTTCTTCCATGCCTTTGTCACTCTCCAGTCTTTTCCAAGGAAATGTCTCTACACTTCTTTTTACTGGCATAAGCTGTAAAAGTGTACCTAAATGCCACCACTTTCCTTATGTAACACTACCCTCGTGAGGGCAGCTGTGTAATGGGTACCCCTAAGCTTCCCTCTGGACAGCCAGGCAACAGGTATTTTTCACACAGATTTGCATTCAAAGACAGTGACCAGTCCATGGGTTTGGTTTTGTTGTTTTATTAGCGGAATTCAACTTGGATAGGGAAATAGGGATTATGGGATTCCCAATTTGGCTTGAATCAATGGAAGGGGGACACTTCTCTCCTAAGTACAAAAGCAGATCCTGTTCTGTTCTTTTCCTGAAAGCTGTCAGTCATTGCAGATAAGTAGAAGCTGCCCATTACGGGCGGAACTAGCAGCTCCTCAAAAATCACTTTACTTCTCGTAGCTACATGCAGAGACATCTATCCCCCTATAGAGCTGCTCCTAGCTTCACAGCCTGCAAGCACAACCAGCCTCTTATCTTCTCAGGAGATCTCCCGGGACAAGGATTAAGGATTGAGCTCAGTGCTGTCCTTAGAAAGGTTGCTGCATGTGGCAGTCTTTCCCCTTGTAGATCCCAGAGTGCGCTGCTGTACGCACACTGTCCTTTTTGCTCCCTGCTGCTCCAGGTCTTGATCCATTCATGCCTCACTGCTGAATGTATCCTCTTGAGCCAGCCCAATCTTAAATTGGAGGCCACCCCCCCAGACCTAGGGGACCCCTTCTAGGCACTGACAGTCTCCTCAACACTCCATCTTCCACCCGACTCCTCTGTTAGCCTGACTCTCCCATACTTATGGGCCTGTCCACCACTCTGCCAGGGCTTCCAAACTTGGGACTAGCTGGACCCCCATGAATATGCAGATTAGGCCTCCGCCCCTTCCTATTTACCAACTTCTGGAAGGATCTATGGTCCTCCAGAGTCAGGAGGAGGCAATAGAGCCACAACTTGTTGAGTCATAACTACCATGAGTTATAAACAATGATTTTGCCTATAATATACTACACTATTCTAGTAGCACACTAGAGGATGCTACACTTAAACTGGCCTTACACTGATTGAAGGGCAATTTAAATCAGCCTGTAAGATCTTATGGTCAAAGCTAGGATCCAGCAATGCAGCTACATCTATTCTGTAGGACTTAGCAAGGTGTGAATGAAGAGAAACAAGTCACAGTCTTGCGAACCAAGAAGAAAGAAGCCTGGTGGTACAGGACCCAGGAAGCACTTACTGCTCTGGCAGAGTAAGCAGTAACAGAGAAAGGAGGATTGTGATGCTTCAAATCATATGCCTGGAAAATAGTCTTGCTAATACATCTGAACATGGTCACACTTGAAGCCAAACTACCCCGACTCAGGCTATCCAGAAAGATACCAGTGTATTACGTGCTTCCTGGGCCTATTGATACTAGCCTTCTGTCTCCTAGGTATGTCAGGCTGTGACCTTGTTTTCTTCATCCACACCTTTACCAAGCTTTACAGAATGGATGTATCTGCATTGTTGGATGCTAGTTTTGACCATAAGGTCTTTCAGGCAGCTTTGCCTTCCTATTGTTTTACTGTTCTTGCTCATCCCTTCAGTTTGGGAGTGCTTTTGAATGTCCCACAAGTTATTGAACATTACCAGTGCTGTGTTCTTTTGTGAATGATGGAGAAAACAGGTTTTTTTTTTTATCATAAAATCCTTTTTTTGGAGTTTATTAGGAGACCAAAGATCACTATTAATTCTGAGACAAGTGGGTTATACTTCTGCCTACAGGAAATGTCACACTAACAAAAAAGTTGTTTGTTAAAAATTAACCCTCCCGCTGCCATCATGCTTCAGATTTATGGAAAAACAGTGGAGCATAAATACAGAGGGGTGGACCTGTGTCCCTTAACGAAGAACTATAGGCAAAACTTTTTTTTTCATTTTGGATAGAGTAAGGGAGGGTTAGAACCATCATTTTATTTTTTTGCCATCTTTGTCCCATTGGGGAGATTTACCTTCACTTCCTCTCCAATAGCCAAAACAGTAAGTGAGAGAAAATCCCTGCAAACTAAGGGAATTCCTTGGGGGCCCCAGGGCACTAGAACTAGTATCCCCATTTGAACAGTTTGCGTCTATTACTTTTCTGATGTCTCGGCCGTCAAATCTGTGCATCACCTTCCTTCAGTTTTTCTGCATGTATGGTGTGAATGAGGCTTCAAATGCAATCCAACGGAGGGGGTGGGCAACACAGCAGTGAAATGCTAACAAGCCCACCAACAACAGCATAACTTCTTGTATGAAGACCTGGTAGCATGCAGCTCAAGAGCTGCCTTAAGACCTTACATCTGAAGTTGGCATCAGAAGAAGGCCGGGCATCCATTTGGTAAAACTTAGTGAACGCATGTACTGCAAACCAGGTGGCGGCCTTGTGAGACTGTGCAACTGATGCTGGATACGGAAGCTCAAGAGGCACTCGCTAATACAGTGGAGTGCACCAGACATGAAGGTTGAATCTCCACCTAAGCCTTTAGGTCTAATTATGAGCTGCGAGCCATCTAGTAATAGGAATCTTCAAGAATGATGAAAAGGGGGTCAGTCAGTTAAAAAGAAAGTAATTCAAACAAATCCTACCACATGCAAACAATGAAGGGATATTTCCTTGGGGTGTACATGTGCAAGGTAGGGAGATGGAAGCAATATGTCTTGGTTAAGAAGAAAGGGAGAACCAACTTAGAAAAAAGGAGGCCTAGGCCCCACAACACCCTTTTCACTGTGTAGCACCAGAAAAGATTCTGTACAAGATAAAGCTGCTAGCTCAGAAACTCACCTTGCAGAGGTGATGGTAAGTCTGGTGCCATAAGGCCAAAGAGGCAGGGCCTGTGCTAGACTATTTTGCTCCTTAGGAAAGTCCAGCTACTTGGGCCCTCCTCCCAAAAATAAAAATAAAATTTTTTAAAAACAGTAGAAAATATTAAATCAACAAAACATGAAACTGCTAAATTTCTTTTAATTTGCAAAATAAGTGCCATAAGATGCCACCAGCACCTATATTAAAGACAAAATATATATTAACCAAATATAAATTAACTGTATTAACCAATCAGAAAAGAGAAACCAAAAAAAAAAAAAAGAGACATAGTTAAAAAAAACTCCACAGTGATCAGCAGCCGCCAACCGACTTACAGTAAGAGACTGAGTCTGAGAGGAACACTAGAAGGTTTGGCAGCTCAGCTGTAACAATGGCTCCAGACACCCAGCATCTTCCTCTGTCCTTTTTTCCACCCCCTCTGACGCCCCTCCCCTCAGCTGAAGGATTATTCATGACGTGGCAGCATCCCATACGATCAATCAGCATCTGCACCCCTAACCCCGGCCATTGTCCGCCCCCCTCCTCCTCCTGTCACCTCCATGACCTGCTATCCTCCTAGGCTCAGCTCAGCTCACCTCTGATGGCTCCTGCTGGGGTGCAGAGTCCAGACTGTGGCTCTCAGTGAGGACAGGCATCCTCCAAGCACTACACCGCTTCCCTCTCATAAATATCTGGCCCCAATCATCCTACTCACATAGGATAGGGTTAACCCTGAAACCAGAGCACAACCCCGCCTATTGATTGGCTCCAGCTTTGTAGAAGAAGGTGGAGCCAGCACTGGACACATCCCATTGGGTCACTAGCCGGCTCCTTGTTACAGCTGGAGAATCGTGTGTGGCTGTGTGTACCGGAGATGTACGGATCGATCCTCCGATCAGAGACTGCTGACCGCCCGGGATCCTGGGCTAATATATATCATTCCCTGTGTATGAGGAGAGGGGGACTCTGCAGAGAAATTAAGAATTCATACAAGAGGTCCATAGGCCACACAGAGAAAGTGCTGCAAGGAGGCATCTGCATACAGTGACTATTCATTATAGAGGCCCTTTTGCAAGAGAATGAGAAGGCAATGTGCAAAAGGAGGGTAATAAAATGTCCTCTTTGGGATGGACAGCTAGTATTTTCTCCAAGTAAAGGTTTTCTTTAAAGTGAACTCTTCTAAGGTATCTGTGTTGGTTTTCAATTTAATTCACGCAGAGCATAGGCCCAAAATGTACATGGATCATAAACTTCTATCCAGGTTAATCTAGATTAAGTCCCTCACATGCAGTTAGGTTTAAAGACAGGTTATGTCAGTAAATTTCCAACCAGTCATGTTTGTTGACATAAAACTCTGGTTCTGTTAAAAATTGATAAGCATTGAGGTGTAACAGGAAATGTAGGACTGTAAAACGTAGGCAGAAACACACTTATATGGTGCTGATAGCTTTATTGCAGCTCTACATGGCAATTATCAAATGGTTTAATTTTTACCAATAACTCAACATTCTTGCTGTGTTGCTGTCTTTGTAATGCCTTTTCCCCATCAAAATGACAAATGTGAAATTAAGTTTTGAGGCATGGATTTGATTCGTTTCAAGGTCATTTTAGATGTTTTTCAGTCTCTTTGGTTCTGTGATCATAACTTCCTAGGAGCACGTTTTATTTAATAAAACGTGGGATTACGTGGAGTTTTGCATGAATTTGGCATAAAATGCGCTCTGAACGTCATCTAAGTCACAACAATAGAAGAACACAGTCTGCTGAACATAATACTACACAAACATTAGATGTTGCCATGGTTTAATTGCACATAACATGTAAACATTCACAATGCAGGGAGGAAAAAGTATGTGAACCTTTGGACTTAATAACTGGTTGACCCTCCTTTGGCAGCAATAACCGCAACCAAACGTTTCCTGTAGTTGCAGATCAGACCTGCACAACGATCTGGAGTAATTTTGGACCACTCCTCTTCACAAAATTGTTTCAGTGTAGCAATATTCTTGGGATGTCTGGTGTGAATCGCTCTCTTAAGGTCATGCCACAGCATTTCAATTGGGTTGAGGTCAGGACTCTGACTGGGCCACTCCAGAAGGCGTATTCTGTGCTGTTGCAGCCATTGTTTTGTTGAATTACTAGTATGCTTTGGGTCATTGTCCTGTAGCATCACCCATCCTCTGCGGAGCTTCAGTTAATTTATGATTTTGTGTTTCAAATTTTATCATACCTGGGATGTTTACTAGACTCTTGTTCAGACAGATTTCAGTGAATTATTCCTAAAAAATTACAGGCCTACAATAAAAACAACAACATATTTCCATGCAAAAAAAGTACCGCTTTCAGCACAGAAATATGGACATAATCATACTGCTAGGGAGGTTAATCTGATGCTGAGCCGTGTAAAATTAGCCGTCAGAGGCAACAGGGCCTTTTATCTTGTTGTGCAGATATATAGCTATTAGGTTGCATGCACAGAGGTGCCTAGGCACATACCAGTTAGTGCACTGTTTTTCTCAAGAGGCGTTCAAGACAAAATCTAACATGTTTTTAGGGTGCTGTTTAACCACTTTCCTACAGGGCACTTATATGTCCTTCCTGCCCAGGCCAGTTTTTGGCTTTCAGCACTGTTGCACTTTGACAATTGCGCGGTCATGCAACACTGTACCCATATAACATTTTTAGCATTTTTTTTTTTTTTTTTTTAGATAGAACTTTCTTTTGGTGGTATTTAATCACCTCTGGGTTTTTTTTATTTTTTGCTAAACAAACCAAAAACAACTGAAAATGTTGAAAAAAAAAACACGTTTTTTTCTTAGTTTTTGTTATAAAATTTTGTAAATAAGTGATTTTTTTGCCTTCACTGATGTGCGCTAATGAGGCTGCAGTGATGGGCACTGATAGGTGGCACTGATGAGGAGGCACTAGTAGGTGGCATTGACAGGCATCAATGATGGGCACTGAAAGCCGGCACTTATATATGGCACTGATAAGCGGCACTGACTGGCATTGATAGGTGACACAAAGGCAGCTCAGATGGGCACTGATATGTGGCATTGATGTACACTGCTAGGCATTGATTGATATGTGACATTGATGTGGCACTGCTGGGGCTACACTGATTATCAGTGCCCTGATGATCAGTGTACTGTGCATGTCCCCTCCAAGTAATGCTGATTACCGGCTCTCCTCTCCTCTTGAGCTGTCAGCGTGACAGCTCGTGAGGAGAGAAACGCCGATAACCGGCATGTCCCTATTTACATGCGAGCGGCTGTGATTGGACACAGCTGATCACATGACCGAGCTGACATATTCGGCTCTCTCTGTTCTGTGTCCGTGGGAACCAGCGCACCACCCATCACCGCGCTTTGCGCTCCCGGATCTGCGCAGGTGCGGTTAGAGTGGGAGGACATATGACGTCCTCCCAGAATGAGAGAACCGCCTTGTGCCCATCGTTACCTTATATGGTGGGCGGGTGGCGGTTAAGGGGGGGGGGGGGAAAAAACAATATTTTGAAATATTCTGTGCCACATATAAAAGTTTCACTTTTTGAGGTCCACTTTAACGTAAACGTTTTTGAATTGACATGCTAAAACTGATTCCCTTGCTATTTGCATTATACTGCAGGTCCCTATTATATTGAGAAAGGCTGGCCATACATTATAGAATTTTCTTACAATTTTCTGTCCCATTTCTGCCCAATTTCCTTTAGATTTACCTTCAACTATGTAGGGCAAGGGCCTGCCTAATTGGATACAATTGAAAGTGTTTAGGTTTGACATCCTATTATATGGTTTTTGGTAAATCTAAAGCACAATTCTCAAGAAAATTGTATAATGCAATTTGCCTTAAGTCCGAGCAGAATGTGTCATTTCAATTCCAGTTTTAGGCTCCATGTACACAGGACACTTCTGAACAATGGAAACTAACTGCTGGAAAACTTAGGTTAAAAAAAATCTGTTTAGCCATGCTTGCGTACCACGTTTATGCGCGTTTGTGTTTAGAAGTGTTTTTTTTAAAGATATCCTCAGGGGACCTTCCCAAACATTTACTATTTCAGACATTTTGATAGAAATAGAGAGAGCAGAAGCAGAGAGAGCAGTATTTGTTGAGATTAGCGGTCTTTTTTTTGTGGTGTTTGCATGTGTTCCAGCTCATTTCTGTGCAGAAATTATTGCAGCAGAGTAACATTTTCTTTCATGCGAAACCTCAAATATGGTGTACCAGGTCCATTTGAGTACCGAGAAAACGCTTTGCATGCATTTTTCATAATGAAAGAAGGCTCTGGACAGCATCTGGAAATGGAAGAGTTAAAAAAAAATTTCCAAACGTTTGAAACGCTGATAAAATCTACTCCTGAGCACAAGTTTGGTGCGTATAAAAAAACGACTGTAAACTCAACTGCCTGTAAATGACATAGTGTATATGGACACATAGGAAAACATTAGGGAGCGTTCAGGGGCTGCTGAACAAAATGCAGAAAAGCTCCTAAAAGGTGAGTTTATCAGCTGCAGTGTACATGGAGCCTTACACTTACATTAAAATAAATCCAATCACTGGAAACTACTCAGTACACAGGAGCTTTGTCACCACCTGGTGGTGTTCCCTGAGAACCAAAAAAAGGTCTTTCCACAGTTACAGATAAAAAAAAATCTGCAGGGTGATTATTATAACATTTATAGGACACCAGTCTAAAACTAAAGTCAGAGAGGAGGAGACACATGGAAAAGTCATCAGACAAGAGACTTAATGGGATGTGACTAAACCCTAGAAAATAGTTCAAGATAACCTGTCTAGTTTTTGAAACTTTGGGACAGTTACCTCTATAACTACACAGTGAACTACTAGCCAAGAACAACTGTGCATGTGTTGGATGTCCCAACATCTGATATACACATTAATTTTTCAAGTTAATCCAGGGCAATTTTTTTAATTTTTTTTGCACACGTGTAAAAATCTGCATTTTTAAAATTACTTAAACCCCCAGAACACTATATATTTTCTGAAAGCAGAGGCCCTGTAGAATAAAAAGATAATAGTTGCAGTTTTTTTTTTTTTTTACGTAGGGTGATATTTGTACAGAGGTTGAATGACTACACCGTCAGTGACGCCTACCCCATGTCCCACAAAGATGACCTGCTGTACCGTCTAGCCGGGGCCCGATACGTTAGCACCCTAGACCTCAGCAAGGGCTACTGGCAAATCGCCCGCATTACCCCGTTCAGCCTGTATGAGTTCCTAGTCATGTCCTTTGGCATGCAGAACGCCCCCGCCACCTTTCAACGGGTCGTGGACCAGGTACTAGAGGGATGCCAAGAGTTCGCGTACACCTACCTAGATGACATGGCCATCTTCAGCAACACATGGGAGGAGCACCTGGCCCACATCTGCGGGGTTGGACTGACAGTGAGACCAGATAAATGCCAGTTGGGAATGGCTGAGGTACAGTACCTCGAGCACAGAGTGGGGGTGGTGAACTAGACCTCGGCCTGTGAGTCCGCCTTCCGTGACCTCAAATCCGCCCTGGTGAGCAACCCCATCCTGGCCGCCCCTGACCACAACAGACACTTCCTGGTGCAGACAGACGCCTCCACCTATGGTCTAGGAGCTGTCCTCAGCCAACTCAGCGAGACTGGAGAGGAACACCCCGTTGCTTTCCTCAGCCGCAAACTGCTGGACCGGGAAGTTGCCTATGCTACAGTGGAGAAGGAATGTCTGGCCGTAGTCTGGGCCCTAAAGAAACTACAGCCCTACCTGTTTGGCTGGGAGTTTACCATAGTCACCGGCCACAGCCCCCTCACATGGCTGAACAGGGTGCGCGGGGACAATGGGCACCTCCTTAGGTGGAGCCTCGCCCTCCAATTTCACCATCAGATATAGGCGGGGATGCCAACACCAAAATGTAGATGGCCTTTCCCGCCAACAGGACCCACAGTAGCCAAGCTAGGGCCCACAAGTGCCTTCAAGGGAACCCGGTCGGGTCCCCCCTTGCCGGCACTTGTAAAATGGAAGGGGGAGGAGTGTCACAGTGGGCGCTCTCCCCCCTCCGCTGGCCCGCATCTGTGATGACCCCCTGTCTCTCGTCCTGCCGCGGCTCTTTGAAGCCAAGCAGGACGAGAGGCGCGGCTCCTCTCACCTCTGCCACTATCTTATCTCCATCCGGCGAGGCTGGAGGTGCGAAGCTCCTGCAGAAATAGTCTGGACCACGGCGTCAGGCTGACTCCGCACGATCCCAGCATCCGCAGCGCGGGCATGAGGAGTTCCCGCACTTGCGGATGCCTCTGGACAAAGGCTGCGTGCACGAGAGCGTGACCCATGTCCAAAGGGGCTTGCCTCGTTGCCAAGCAATGGGGCACGCCGCCCACCATTGCCAGGACGACCGGGAAGTGTCCTGCATCGGCTTAAAAGACCGAAGCCGGGCTCTCCCCGATCCTCCTCTTCTGCTGCCAAGCCACCAAGGAATCCCCAGCTGCAGCAGGACCCTCGTGGCTAACTCTGCCTGAAGACCCCAAGGATAAGGGGAGACCGCAGCTACTCAGCCGGAGACCCCAAGGATAGGGGGAGACCGCAGCCACCTTGCCTGCAGACCCCAAGGATAGGGGGAAACCGCAGCCACCCTGCCTGCAGACCCCAAGGATAGGGGGAGAACGCAGCCACCCAGCCTAAGACCCTCAAGGATAGGGGGAGGCCGCAGCACCCTGCCTGCAGACCCCAAGCCTAGAGGGAGATCGCCTGCCAGCCACCTGAGACCCCAGCTAAAGGGATTGCCTGCCAGCCACCTGAGACCCCAGCTAAGGGGATTGCCTGCCAGCTGCCTGAGACCCCCAAGCCAAGGGCGATTGCCTGCCTGTTGCCTGAGACCCCAAGCCAAGGGAGATTGTCTGCCTGAGACCCCTAGTATAGAGACCGACGCCAGCTGCCGGAGATCCCCAAACCTAGGAGAGGGACTACGAGACTCCTCCGGACCCCAACATGTACCTGTGTCCTATTACCTTACCCCTGATAGACCGGGCACCCTGTCGGATCCATGAGCGTATGTCTCCCCGTTTTACCTGAACTGTTCCTGTGAGAACCCCTTGCCCTTGTTGGATTACAATCTGCCACAGAGACTTTCCCTTTGCCCTTGGTGCTGGACTATAAGAGTTTTAGCCCCCTTCTCGCTGTCCCCCCCTAGTGGCGAGACCACCCTCCTGAAAATCCCCCCATTGAGTGACTGTCATTTTTTGTCTAAATAAAGCTTTGTGGGTTTGCCATCTGCTCTGTGTCAGGAATCTAGGAGTGACCAGAAAGGTGTGGACTGACACAGGGAAACGCAGGTTTCATGTATAGTATAATACAGTTTATTATTAGCCACATTATATATATATATATATATATATATATATATATATATATATAAACGCACAGTGAACAAACCAACCTTCCACTAATCTTAGTACGTGCAGGAACACAGGCGTAGTCAGGGCTGGAGAGGTGGAATGGTCAGGCCGGCCGTAGGGTTCTGTAATGACCGTTCGGTGGTACCTCTAGCGGGTTCCCAGGACAGGATTCCTCAGGGCGCGGAGTCTAAGTCCCAGTCTGCTTATTCACCAGGCCCCCTGATGGTGGGGATGGACTTGGAGCAGACAGGAACCAGGTCGCGGCCCCTGAGTACCCCTGCTCGTGGTAGAGGGATCCGCCAGAGGTATGTGCAGGTAGAAAGCCTGATGTGAAGAGGCAGAAGGTGTGAGCAGGGACGGCTGGATCCGTGCAGGATGGATGGATGGCAGAGTAGCTAGCGTGGTCAGACGGGTCAGGTCAGCAACGTGCGGGCAGCGAGGTACCAAAGGAGCAAGCAGAGAATGATCAGGGTCACAAGCAGGGTTCAGTAACTCACGGGCAGCGCAGTACAAAGGATCCGGCAGAGAATGGTCAGGGTCACAAGCCGGGTTCAACAGGAGACGGTCAGCAGAGGTCAGGATCAAGCAGGGTCAGCAACAAGGCAGGAACACAGGATACCAAGTACAGGGGCTCATGGGAAAACATACACCAAGGCCCAGATCACAGGCCTGGTCATGCCTTAAATACACCTTCTGCAATCAGCCCCAGGTTTGGCTGATTGCAGGTGTGAGCTTCTGGCTGCTGAGAGCACCCGCTGGTCAGCTCTGGTACTGCAGCCCACACGGCAGGTGAGTCCCACCACCAGTGCTGAGTCCATTCCTGACACTGTGTGTTCTGTCCTGCCTACCCTCCGTCACAGTGCCACTTTGTGTTGGTCTATCACATACAACCAAAAATGTAAATTTATTTTATTGGGATTTTACCATGACAAAATCTCAAGGGGCATGAATACTTTTTCAAGGCACTGTATTTTATTACATATTATGGCAGGTTAATGTTTAGAAAGGGGGGACTGAGTGACCTATTTTCCCTTTTTTGTTTTTGCGTGTATTCACACCATTTTGGGTGAATGCGTGAAAGGGGCAATTTTTTTATTTTTTATTTTTTTACACATCCGCCCAGGGTTCTGGGCTTGTGCTTTTTCCACTTCCTGAGATAGTGGTATGTATCCATTAATACATTGTATGGATGAGTACCTATATAGAGTCACCTCTTTCTCTGGACATAATTAAACTTATAAGGCTCTGTATGGGCTTGCATTTTAGATGAAGTGATTGTGGGTATCTGACTGATTGGAGATTATACCATCCCTTCCCCTACCAATATGGAAGAATATCTGGGTCTCCCAGTTTCACCCCACACATGGTCCGTATACTGTTTCTAGATAGATTTAGAATTGTCTGTCACTCAGAATGTGCCCCCTCTATTCTAATACTTGTTTTTTTTTTCATGCAGTAATTTCATAGAATAAGAAGGATAGATATGAGGGTGGGCTGTTTTTCTTCCTTTGCTGGCAATAACTTGAGATATCCATGTGACCACACATGTACCAGCAGACTGCTCAAACCATTGTCTGCCAGAATTTGCAATTCCGTGTTGAGCGCCATTGTTTTTAGGACTCTGATATCTATCAGCTGTTAAATTGATGTTCTGTAAGTATGAAAAATGAGATAATTGAATTGCTATTGATGGTACTATGATGATTAATTTTTAATGTGTTTATCTAGAGATCCCTTTCATTTCATGCCCCCAAAGAAGATCTTGAATTGGAATGACTGAAACAAGTCAGAGCTTTCGGGGAATGTTGTGTTACTTTAACCCTTTAAGGAATTATATCATTAGAACAGCTTATCAGAGTTATCACTATGATTTTAGTATGCAATGAATCTTTTAATGTATTTTTGTACAATAAAACATTCATTTTTATGTAAATACTTTGGTAATGTTTTGTCAATTGCATTAAAGTCCCAAGGGGGTACTTTTCTGGAATTTAATATTGGAGACGAGCAGCCAGATACTCCACCCTCCTTCCTAATGGGGCACAGGATAGTGTTTTGAAACACTGACACATCCAAAAGGCAGTTCAACTGAGAAGTGGGCAACACCAACAAAGGGCAACATTACATGTTGGCCCTGCTTCTTGGTGGGGGTCCAGATACAGTCCTCCAGGGCATGGTGAAAATCAACTTGTTCAAAAGCTGCAAAAGGAGCCTCCAGTGGATCTGCAGCAACTGAGGAATCTTGATAATGTCTTGATAAAATGTGAAAAATGTTTTCTATTCTCTAAGGACACTAACAAAAATCTGAGACAAGCTGAGAGTGGGAGGGGTATACCACTCTGTCCTAAAGCTCTGTTTTTGCCCAAGTCTTCTGAAGGTGGCAGTACAAGTCAGCGTTTCAGAATGTTAATTATTCACCCATAAAAATGACTAAGAAAAACAATTTTCCGTTTCTGCAAAGGCTTCTATAAAACTTTGGGTTCTCTCTCAGCATTATTTCAGAACTCATTCTCATATGCAATATTGCATTCATTCTATGAAAAAACATTCATGTCAATGAGTTATGAACGCTTGCATTTGTGTGGCATAGATAGAAATTGCAACATTTTCCTAAATGACCGGACATGTCACACAGACAACCCAAAGCAGGTTGCATTTATCCTGCGTAAATATAAAATACAAGATGCATGAAATAGTTTATTATATAAAAGCAAAACGAAAAACAACCAACAAACTGTCTTACATACAAGGACATAGATTTCAAGTCCAACAGTGACGTCGGATTTCTTTCCTTAACCAAGTCAGAGTAGTGTGCATTGTAGGCTTTGTCCTTTAAACTTGTTTCTTTCCTGGGAATGGATTTAAGTTACCTGGTTTTAATGCCATGAAATGGAGTTCTATCTATTGCATCAAAGACGACTCCGTGATACAGGCCAGTTCTGAAAGCATCTTTCACTGAGTAATACAGTTATCTCCCATGTCCTGGGCGTAACGGTCACTTACTGTAGTACGTAAATCCTCAATGTCCTTTTTAAGCTGGTCTATTCCGTTCAGATATCTTTCAATAGACAGTAAATCTGATGATTCTTCTTGGTCTTCTACAACTGTTGTTGCTATTGAAAAAAAAAAATTATTGTTAGCTTTAACAAAATGTCATGGTGTATTCAAGCATACAAATATCTGTAGTTACTCCAAAAATCTTTACAAAGTCTGTTTTTGAGAATGGCAGCTATACAGACATTGCATGTCCACTTGGGATAGTGGTGATATGAATAGCACAATCATTAAAACAGATATCCAAGTAAATAGTAACAAACTTTAGTACCTACAATGGTCTATAGGCAATGCTTTGAAAGCCTCCACAGGTTATCAGTATAGCATTAAGTGCCCGTTCACATATATGCGGATTGGATGCAGTTTGAACCACATCCACTCCGCATGACATTGAAAAAACATAGCTTCCTATGATGCCTGTTCACAAATGTCCGGTGCACTGGCAGTGCGAATTCAGTGCGGTTTTGAAAACAGTCATATCAGATTTCTGAGCAGTGCAGGTGCGGATTACAGGCTATTGATTTCTATGGGAACCGTTTCTAAGTTGCATATGTGTGAACAGAATACAGTCCTGAGCTGATCCTGTTCTGAACCTGTGAACAACTACTGTATCAATTAGCTGTGAAACCTAAGCTTCAATCTACATTGAACATGTGTGACACAAATCTTAATGTGGCCCAAGAATTACTGCTCTGATTCCATCCTATTATGTGTAGCGCAATTGTCACTTTCGTACACAGATGCACCCGGACACATGCATTTACAAGGAGGCAGGGGAGCTTTTCTTTGTTTTATTATATGTTAGTTTTTTTAAACAATTGGTCATCAGAATAGCAGATCGCCCAATTTTTACGTGGACCTGGTGGCACTAAAATAATTTAACAGAAAGTCAACAGTTGGGTCAACAGATGCTACAGCAGGCGGGAGTGTTTTAAAATTCTGATTGCTTCCAGGGTCGCTCCTCTGTCCCTAAATGCAGGTAACCGCTTGGTGTGCATATACACACAGTAATGGCTGCGGTCAACTTTTTACTACTTTGTAAAGTCCCCCCGCTATTTGCATACATCTGTCATTCCAGCTGTAGGTGTCCACTAAATTTTTGCTGCTGGAATATGGTAAATACGTGTAATTACCCATATGAAGAAGTCCTACGATCAATCCAAAAGATCACCATCACACCATGTTAAAACAGACAGGACATTTTAAGCAGTGACGTTTCAAGGCCACTAGGGGCCCCTTCCTCACACAGCAGCCCATGACAGGGCAAGTACAGAAGTTTGAAAACATGGGAGAGCTCTGCTATTATATTTGACATTTAAAAGAAGAAGAAAGAGAATTTGAATAAGAAAAAGTTGCAACATTGTATCTATTTGTATCCATTTCGGATACAGAGGTTTCTATTCGGATACAAATAGATACAATGTTGCTATACTTTTAAATGTCAAATATAATATCGGACTGAAATTCTTTTTTTCTTCTTATTCATATTCTATTTCTTCTTCATATTCATATTCTATTTCTTCCTTTTCTTCTTATTCATATTCTATTTTTTCCTTTTCTTCTTCTTTCATGTCACTGCTCATGCGCATTTTTTAAAATCGGTAAAAAGATCGGCCAATTAGTCCATCATTGCCGTGAAAAACGGCAGAACGACAAATTTGGCCGATTATTTTCCAGCAGAACCGATAATCCAAAAGAGCAAAAATCACGAAAAGTGGTCTAGTATGTCTTCCATTTTCTAATTATTGCTCCCACAGTTGATTTGTTCACACCAAGCAGCTTGCCTATTGCAGATTCAGTCTTCCCAGCCTGGTGCAGGTCTACAATTTTGTTTCTGGTATCCTTCGACAGCTCTTTAGTCTTCACCATAGTGGAGTTTGGAGTGTGACTGTTTGAGGTTGTGGACAGGTGTCTTTTATACTGATAACAAGTTCAAACAGGTGCCATTGATACAGGTAATGAGTGCAGGACAGAGGAGCCTCTTAAAGAAGAAGGTACAGGTCTGTGAGAGCCAGAAATCTTGCTTGCTTGTAGGTGACCAAATACTTATTTTCCACCATAATTTGCAAATAAATTCTTTCCATATCAGCCAATGTGATTGTCTGGATTTTTTTTTCTCATTTTGACTCTCATAGTTGAGGTCTACCTATGATGCCAATTACAGACCTCATCTTTTAAGTGGGAGAACTTGCACAATTGGTGGCTGACTAAATACTTTTTTGCCCCACTGTAGGTACATGTGGATCGAAATGCAGCAGGTACTGGCTGAATTTCAATCTGTGTGGCCAAACTGGAAAAAACTTAACTTGATCAGCGGTTGCAGCCACTGATTAGTGTATTCTGACGGTATAGGGGCCCTGCTGTCCGAATAGAATGGCAAGGTGGGAAGGATTCCTACATGCACCTCGCTTGTGTGGATGGAGGAATCAATATGATACACTTTTCGTTCATCCCGCTGGGGCAGGAAACAAAAAAAAAAAAAAAAACAAAATGAAAAAAACCCAAAACGTGTATACCCAAGCCAAAGCCTACTGCCTCTGTATCTTAAAGGATAAGTTCACCTTTGAGAACATGTTACACCTCATTTTTAGGGTGGAACATGTAACATGTTCCCACAGATGCAGCCACCTCCCCCCTCCTTCTGACAGATAATACGGGGAGAAGTCTCCCCGTACTATCTGTCAAATTTGAAAACAGCATGGCCATGTGGAGCTCCACCCACACAGCCAAGTCATTAATTTACGGACTTCCATGAATGAATGAACTTCAAGTCCTGGCGACCTTAGCAGCTGTGGGCTTGTAGTTTTCAATGAACTACCACGGCGCTGTGGAGCGCAATGGTAGTTCATTGAAGCTTCCAGTCAGAATATCTGCTTGCTTGTACATCCCGTATGGCAAGCAGAGATTCTGACAGATCTGCAGGAGACCTGCATGGCATCAGCAATCTACTGATCGCTGGTGCAATGCTTTCCAGGCTCCTGTAGACAAAAATATAAATACGCATTTTTTACCAAAAAAAAAAAAAAAAAAGTGCATTTATTAATTTGGTCTAAAAATGGTGAACTTATCCTTTAAAAGGCAACATGTTTACTCGACCACAACTCAGCTTTGACATGATACTAACAAACAATTTTAATACAAGTATAAGCTTACAGTGTACTCCTAGTAACATGGACAGGTTAGGGTCTGAGCCCTGCATTCTTTGGCTTAGCAGAGTGCAGATAGATCGTAGGTTCTTTTGACAGCAATTCATCTCTTTGAAAAGCTTGAGAAGTTGAATAGAGTCCATCTGTGTAGGCTGTCCCTTTACACATGCCATCCGCAGCTGCTCTTGCAGGGTTACATTGCGCTCCATTAGGTCCTGGTTTTGTATTGCCAACTGGAAGAAAACAAACATGGGGCTTACTGAGTAAATAGTTTTAAAGAACAATGGTAACATGCTATGTGCCCATAATAACTCATAGCAGCTGGATTGCAGTTAGATCAGAGAAGCACAAATTCTTATTAGTTGCTATGGGTTCTTGTGCTTTGCCTTACTAAACCAGAAATATTCAGGTTTATTTAGTAAGAAAGTATATTTACCCCGTAACAACTGCTACGATAATAAATGAACAACATAGGGAATGTACAGTATAGTTTCCCTGACAGCATATCAGACTGCAATAAAAACACAGCAGGGTATCAACCTTTCACTGCTACTTCCAACATGGAATTAGTTTTGAATGAAGTTTCTCTTTACAATGCATCTAAACCCCAAAACAAATGCTTATAACTGTAAACTGAGATTGCTGCATTTGTTTTCTTTTTTCAGGATTTTCTATCCTATTATTTTTACATGCTGATACTTCCAGTAACACTTTGCTTTCTAAAGCTCACTGTGGAGGAGCAGTGTTGTCACTCTAAGTTGCTTACCTAATTTGGACTACAAATAAAGACAGATGCTGCGCTACTCAATAAAATTATAAATACACCCGCACAGTGTGAAATAAAATCATGTAACAAATAATCATACTAAGTTAAATATGTGACCCAATATATTGTACCCAAAAAAAAAAAAATCACTCAATGCAAGTAAAATAAAAACACAGTGTAAATAAAGTGACAACATTGGACAAATAAACCCGTGACCAAATGGAGTGATCAATGGTACATAAATAATATAAATACAGAAATGTGAAGTACCACAATAAAAGTGTACGTCCCAATGGATCTGTGTATCTTTAACAAAGGCCGTGAAACATTCAGTGACCACTGCAAAAACCACAAATCCCCCACCAGCTAGCGTGCGTGCTCACCTCCAGGATGGGAATATAGTTAGGTGTCTGCGGCCACTCGGGCGGTGTTTCTAGGGTTTGTGGCAGCACAGGAGGATTTTTTCTATTATTTTCTAATTTGGACTACACTTTCCCCTCTACAGTACACAAAGGAGAATTGCTAAGTAGCTAACAGAAGAGAACTGGGAAGGCTAATAACATTGTTTAACATTTCAGTTCAGTTACAAGAATACATGTTTTCTGATGTACACATCACACTTACCCAGCCAACCTGCATTCAAAACAGACTTGAAAGAATCTACAGGGTCCCATTACGCACCTTTTCCAACCTGTGTTTTACTCTTCATTGCTTATTATTTTTACATAGTCTAGCCATCTCTGGTGTACATAAAATCATTTTAAAAAGTGACAGCCATTTAATTTGTATTTTTTTACCTTTTTGCCCGAGTATAGATCTAGGTGTTTCCCAAGCAGGGCTTTTCTCTCAGAAAACAGATGCAGGAACTCAACCAGAACCCCATACAACCTACCCCCAAACTGCATCAAATAATGGCTGTGGTCAAAATTCACTAATAGTGGGTGGGCCCTAAAAAGGCGTTAAACCAGAAATGCATTATGTACAGATTGCAGAGTTTAGGGGCACGCTACACAGAGTGCAGAGTTCAGCTTTCTCCTAAATCTGCTTACCTCCACATCCCCATCCGACCTCTGCATGCAACCCCCCCCCCTCCTTAAAAAGGTCCATCATCTTCCATGTATCATTTGTTGCTGTGTTAAGCTAAAGCACACAGCCTCACTGGCAGGGAGATCATCCATTGGGGGTGTTGGCATCCCCACTGCACCCCTGGCACCTGCAACTCCCTTGTCCCCATCCTGCACTCAGTGGGAGATGTTCAGGAGATTAGATCTGTGGGAGCCGTTGGGGGACAAGCTGTCACTTGTAAACACAATGGGACTTTGTTCTTAATTTTAGCCTCATATTAAAAATACTGCCCTCCTGAACCTTGTTCACACCCTTAATGTATTTAAAGGTTTCTGTCATGTACATTTAAAGTTCCTACAGTCTCTCATATGTTTTATCCCTCAGACGTTTCAACATTTTTGGACCTAGTTATGTGTGCACATATAATGTATGCAAGTAAGAAAAGGGACCTTGAATTGTAAGCTACTTGAGGGCTGGGGCTGATGTGAACTAAACAGTATATAAAGCACTGCATAAATAGTAATAATAATGACAGGGGCAGACTGGAAGACAAGGAGGGTGCTGATCGCAGGATTATTGCTTGTTGCCACGGACAGGAGACTCATACGGAAAATGAGACAGGAGATCTCGAACAACCAGTCTAAGCCGTAGTTTAATGCTGCAAGCATGAGTTCCTAATACTACATCAGTAGAGGATAAGTTTGAATAGCAACCAGATCCCTTCTGATGCCTTTAGCTCAGTTAAAGTTAAAGTTTGCGAACCAGGGCCTGCCAGTGAAAACAAGGTTTTAGAAAGAAAAGTCAATCTCTAGTCTATGCGGTTCTTGAAAACCGGTGCATCCTCCACATGGATGTTTAAAGGATAAGTTCACCTTTTAGACAAAAATAATAAATGCACATTTTTTAACCTGCAAAAAAAATGTGCATTTATTATTTTTGTCCAAAAGGAACCTGGAAAGCATTGCACCAGCGATCAATAGATCGCTGATGCCATGCAGGTCTTCTGTAGACCTGTCAGAATATCTGCTTGCCGTACGGGATGTATGAGGCATGGCTGAAGCTATGGGAACATGTTACATGTTCCAACCTAAAAATGAGTGGGACATGTAACATGTTCCAAAGGTGAACTTATCCTTTAAGGCTTTGTTAAGACAGGGTACTGCCAGAGCCACAGTGGGGGAACCCACTTTTTTACATAGCAGCTTGGTGGAGTGTACACCTTGTCAGGGTTCTGACAGTCTTCGATAAAGACAACAGGAAACGCTTGCACCAGAATGGTCATTACAGTCTTGGGAACCCTAAAGTAGCCCAGGCAAGAAACAGCACTGGTAGAAGCAGCAGGCTGATATTCATCAGTTTTTATTGATGCAGTTTGCATCACTTTAAAACTTTTAAGGTCTCCAAGTTTGGAAGTAATGGCGGCAGCTTGCAACTCATCCTTTTTCCTTGAAAAAAAAAAAAAATGGTAGAAAAAAAAATGCTATGCTGACAAAAGTCTAACCTTGCTAGTTGAGAAAGAGATTCAATCTTCCTAGGACACTAGCAGAAAACTAAGGAATGCCATTTTTTGTTTGCCTGGGTCCAAATCCACTTCTACATGACAAGATAACCCAAAAGTTTTCTAAACTCCTGTGTCCCTCAAGGAATGAGAAACTCTTTAGGCCAAGTTAAAGACAAGTTGGCTTACCTCTTTCACTGCAGTCTTCAGTTGTTGCAGAGCAGCTTCTTTGCGCTGAGATTCTTCTTTTAAGGCCTGACCCATGCCCTCTTCATGACCGACCTGCTCTTCTAGTTCCTACAAAGAGTTAAACAAACGGAGGTCTTCAGAACAGCCACAAGGTGTATTACTTGTCAATGGCATATTGTATGAAAAATAAGTTGATAAGGCAAAGTCCTCCCTGCTATGGTTTCCTGTAAAGGCTACATACTGCTTTGTGGTTGTAAACACTTACAGCCTTAAATGATTTACTGCAATGAATATTGTAATGCAATGTAATCGATATGCCCCAAAACACAAAAATCGGAATTTCTACCTTTTTTGGGTTAAATTATGCTCAGTCATGTGACTGCAATCTCTCTGCTTTGTGAAACAAGCGGCAGCCAGTGGGCATGTAGATTAAGAGATGGGAGCATCACTTCTGTTCCTTGTCAGAAATTGCTCGTGAAGGAGCGGGGCGGATGGGGCTGAACAGGGCAGGGATGGCTGGCAGCAAAGAGCTGGACTGGGTGGATGGGACTGGACAGGGCAGTTCTGGCCAGCAGCAAAGAACAGAGACTGACATTGAGGTGGTTTGCTGAATATTAATATTTAGCACTCCATAAAGTGCATAATGAGGATGTTTATGTTTTTTATCAAATAAATGAAGGGTAGATTTTGATTGGACTTGCACTTTAACACTACAGTGCATGGACAAACAATGGCAGGCTGTACAGCAAACATACCTTTAGTAAGTAAAAACAGAAAACAGGGAGGGGGAGAGTGCCACTGTCTAAAAGTAATAGTGATATGCTTAGACAGTGGCACTTTCTCTCCCCCTCCCTGTTTTTACATGACCATTGGCAGGAAAATTCCAGAACTCGCTTGAAGAAGAGACTGCTGACACTGTAACAAGGTATTTCATTGCTGGAATTCATTTTATTATATGGACTTCAATGAACATCGCCTTGAGATTTATTAGCAATCACCTTTTGTCCCTTGTTACTTCTGGATTGTATACTGGGCTTGCTCCTTTTGTACTGGGTTTCTTGCATATGCCCTTGTGAGGCCATAGTTCATATTACTTTATACCTTTAGTAAGTTTCAGGACTACTTTAAATTTCTATCACTTAAATCCCTTCTATTATGCTTTTGTAAAGGCTCTGGAGAAAAAGTTACTTTTTTTTTTTACATTCCTTTTAGCCAGACTTAAAGTGGAACTAAAGTACCACTATTACATACTGTGAGCAGGCAGGCTTTATATTTCAGAAGAGCTGAGCAATGTCTCTTCTGCAATAAACTACATACCTGCCTCACAGCAATACACGGAATATCAGAGGCTCGATCCCTGAAGATGGATGAAAAGTGGCACACAGGAGTAGATATCAGTGAAGGGCCGTAGGAAAGGAGAGTACGGTTTCCTTTAGATCCGCTTTAAAGTGAAACCAACACTCCCCCCTAACACCGGGTGCAACTTGTATTGTCCGCAATTAAAACCGTTATATCAGTGTTATTCCGACTTGGCTGGAGCCGCACCGATTTCTAAAGTAGTGCATGCCCTACTTCAGGTGCAACTTACAAGTCACAAATGTCTTGCAAGTTGCACCTCAAGTCGGAATGACATCAGACTTTGAAATCTTGCGACTTCCAGTAAAGTTGCATGATTTCACAGTCAGGTTGGTGTGACCGGAATGTACAACTATTACTTTACCAGTTTCCAAAACCAGTTACATTCAAGACATGCCGCAAATGATAACCGTCAGTTACCTGTACTCTCAACTGAACTGCAAAACCATTAAATGGTTTGCATCATAGCGGTTTGATCTGCAGTTGCCACAGTGCTGTACATGTAAACTGAGGTTAAGATGGCAGCTTTCTTGGTTGCAAAAGATAGAAAGGTTTAGTTCCTTTTTAAGATCTACTACCACTAAGAAAAAAAAATTGCATTCTGCAAACCATTTGTGGCTAATATATGCAACGATAGGATTCAGCACGACTCATAGAAAAGTCACAGCAGAAAAAAAAAAAAAAAAAAAAAAAAAAAAAAAAAAAAAAGTGGTTCATTGAGTCTGCCCTTTTTTCTACTTTTTTTGTTTGAAAATAGATCTAGGTTTGTCCCAAGCATCCAAGCATGTGTGAAGACACTTACTGTTGACTGACACTATACCTCAGCTTGAATTCTATTCCAAGCATCAACTACACTTTCAAAGATTAGTTTTGAACTTTCCTCCTGCTAGTTTGAGGTCATGTCCCCATGTTCGTGATCTTGGTTTCATACTGAAAATCCTGCCCTCTTGAACCTTTTTCACCCCCTGATGTATTTAAAAGGTTTCAATCATGTCTCCCCTTACCTTGTTTACCTTCAAACTGCACATATTAAGTTCATGAAGTCACTCCTGATATGTTTCATCTCAGACCTTGCACCATTTTTGTTACCCAACTTTGGACTTGTTTTGTCTTAATATCTTTTTGTAAGTGAGGTCATCCAAAACAACATCACCATAAAAGAAAGGGGCTCACAATAGTGTATTACCATTTGGTTTATTTAAAAAACTTAAAACAGTTCAGCTAGGCAAAGTGCCTTGAAAAAGTATTCATACCGCTTGAAATTTTCCACATTTTGTCATGTTACAACCAAAAACTTAAATGTATTTTATTGGGATTCTATGTGATGGACCAACACAAAGTGGCATAAAATTGTGTAGTGGAAGGAAAATGAAAAATGGTTTTCAAAATTTTTTACAAGTATCCACCTTACGTTGTAATTAAAGCTGCAAGTCCTTTTGGGTTGTCTCTACCAGCTTTGCATATCTAGGAGAGTGACATTTTTGCCCATTCTTCTTTACAAAAATAGCTTGAGCTGTCAAATTGGATGCGTCTGAACAACAATTTTCAAGTCTGCTCACAGATTCTCAATTGGATTTAGGTCTAAACACATTTTGTTCTAAACCTTTCCATTGTAGCTCTGGCTGTATGTTTAGGGTTGCTGTCCTGCTGGAAGGTGAACCTCTGCCCCAGTCTCAAGTCTTTTGCAGACTAACAGGTTTTCTCTAAAGATTGCCCTGTATTTGGCTCCATCCATATTCCCCATCAACTCTGACCAGCTTCCCTGTCCCTGCTGAAGAAAAGCATCCCCCCAACCTGATGCTGCCACCACCATGTTTCACGGTGGGGATGGTATGTTCAGGGTGATGTGCAGGTAAAGATTTCCGCCACATATAGCGTTTTGCTCAATTTTGGTCTCATCTGACCAGAGCATCTTCTTCAATATATTTGCTGTGTCCCCCACATGGCTTCTAGCAAACTGCAAAAAATGGGACTTCTTATGGCTTTCTTTCAACAATGGCTTTCTTCTTGCCACTCTTCCATAAAGGCCAGATCTGTGGATTAATAGCTGTCCTGTGGACAGATTCTCCCACCTGAGATGTGGATCTCTGCAGCTCCTACAGAGTTACCACGGGCCTCTTGGCTGTTTCTCTGATTAATGCTCTCCTTGCCCAGCCTGTCAGTTTAGGTGGATGGACATGTCTTGGTAGGTTTGCAGTTGTACTATACTTGTTCCAGTTTTGGATGATGGATTGAACAGTGCTCCGTGAGATTTTCAAAGCTTGGGATATTTTTTTATAACCTAACCCTGCCTTAAACATCTACACAACTTTATCCCTGATCTATTTTGTGTGTTCCTTGGCCTTCATGATGCCATTGGTCATTAATGTTCTCTAACAAACCTCTGAAGGCTTCACAGAACAGCTGTATTTAAAATGAGATTAAATTACACACAGGTGACTCTGAAGGCAATTGGTTCCACTGGATTTTAGTTAGTAAGTAAAGGGGGCCCAAGTACAATTGCACGCCACACTTTTCAGATGTTTGTAAAAAAAATTTTTAAAACCACTTTATGATTTTCCTTCCACTTCACAATTTTGTTCCACTTTGTGTTAGTCTATCACATAAAATCTTAATAAAATGTATTTACGTTTTTGGTTGTAACATGACAAAAGGTTTAAAATTTCAAGGGGTATAAATATGTTTTCAAGGCACTGTATATACAAGGTACACAGCAAACAAATCAACCAAAAAAATGTCAGCACGCTCTGCAGCGGCAAAGTGATCGGCGCTTCGTCAGTTATGTCATCAGGGTATGAAGTCCACCCCCTAGATCAGCAATGGGCAAACTACGGCCCGGCGGACCTTTTAATCCGGCCCGCGGAGCTAGGCTCCCCTCACAGTCCGCCCTGAAGACCGGTGTAGCATGAAAATCTGTCTCCTATGAGGATCTGTCCCCCTCGACGTACCTGCGCATGTGCCGGAGATCGCCGATCGGCTGCTAATGCCTGAAACTGGCACATGCGCAGATACGTCGAGGGGGACAGATCCTCATAGGAGACAGATTTTCATGCTACACCGGAACGGCGCGGGAACACGGCGAGAGGAACGCGCGGAGCAAAGGTAAGTGAATTGACACAGGGGGGACTTGGGGACTTAATATGGGGGATGAATTAATATGGGGGATGAATTACTATATGGGGGATGAATTACTATATGGGGGATGAATTACTATATGGGGGATGAATTACTATATGGGGGATGAATTACTATAGGGGGGATGAATTACTATAGGGGGGATGAATTACTATGGGGAATGAATTACTATATGGGGGATTAATTACTATATGGGGGATTAATTACTATGCTTACTATGGGGGAATATTACTATACTTACTATGGATGACACATACACATCATTCATCTACTCTTGGTCCGGCCCCCGGGTCCAATATATGAACCCATTGCGGCCCTCAAGTCAAAAAGTTTGCCCACCCCTGCCCTAGATCTTACTTGTATGCTGTCCTTCATTCCCGAGTGGCTAATCAATTGCAAGATTAAATTACAATACATCTCCTGCCTCCCTCTTTTCATGTTAATGCATACCGTATACACTCTGCCACCATATGGTTGATATATTGCATCATATACCTATATAATACAAGTGTGATATATCCTGCCTAATGCCATCTTGTGGCCATGTTATGCACCACAACAGAAAAACATAACTAAATAGATACTAATACATAAAATTACAATAAGACTAAACTTTATTAACCGCCTCCCAACCGCCCTATAGCAAAAATACTGCTACAGGGCGGCACGGGTGTGCAAAATCACGTATATATACACATTATTTTGCAGGCGATCGGACCGGAAGTGGGAGCAGATACCTGTCAAATTCGGGTACCCGCTCCCCCCGCCCCCCAAAAGGTGCCTGCAATCACCCACCACTGTTGTCTTCCATGGATGTCCATGCCATTTTATGTTGCTGAGCTCACCAGTACATTCTTGCCTCAAAATGTACCAAACTGTTGATTTGGCCACTCCTAATGTTGCTGCTATCACACTTATGGATTTGTTTAGTTTTTGAAGTCTTACAATGGCCTGTTTCACTGGCATGGACAGCTCATGTGAACGCATGATGTAGGTTTACAGCAATAGATTCCAAATGCAAATACCAAAAAACACTTAGAATCAACTCCAGACCTTTTATTTGCTTAATTGATGAAGAAATATCAAAGGGGTAGCCCACACCTGGCCATAAAAGATCTTTTGAATCAATTTTCCAATTACTTTTGGTCCCTTGAAAAAGGGGGATAGCTACTCATAAGAGCTGTAATTCCTAAACCCTTCATCCAATTTGGATGCTCACACACTCAAATTAAACCTGAGTGTGTATACTTTCAGCCCTTTATCTGTTATACAACTATAGCTTGAATATGTTTTGGTAAATTCCTGGAAAAAAACTAAAATTGTGCCCAAATATATATGGACCTAACTGTATATATAATTTAGCAGAGACTGTGTAGTAAGACTTCCTTTAAGGTGGTGTTTAGATGGCTATATTCCAAATCTAGCTGCCATCATCCACGGTGGCTCCATAGTATACCAAAGAGACAATTTCTATGGGTCAGGAGGAACTTATTGCAGATTATGATGAACAAAGTCAAATATTGGAGCAATTTATAGATGAGGGATAAGATAAGAGATAATGTTGAAAGGCCAGAACAAAATTATAAGAGGAGGAAGAGGAACCAGGAAAAGTACATAGCACCAAAGTGCACATTGACCTCATTTCATATGGGTCACATCAAAACTGGTGCAGGTGGTCACAAGCAATTGATGTTCGAAATAAAGTGCTTGCAGTGCTGAATCAATGAGCTCCTCAACTCTTTCAAATATCATTTGCTTGTGACCACTTCCACCCTTCGCTTAAAAACTCTTCCACTTTCAATCCGAATAATGTTAGTAATGAATTTTTGGATGTCTTTAAAAGAATGGTGGAAGCCGATATTAAAAACATTGTCAAAAAGAAAGATTATACCCCAAAGGACATCACACAAGGGATTAAAGATTTAGAAAATAGAAAAAATATCATTATTAGAAGTGCAGATAAAGGAGTTAGTAATGTCATTTTGAATAAGATCGACTACGAAAGAGAAATGGATATGCTTCTGAATGTTAAAAGACACCTACAAAATATTGACATCTAAACCAACAAGAACATTGAAATGCCATTTAAAACAACTGATTAAAAAAAGGAAAGGATTTGGGTGCCTTAAACGAAAAAGAGGCTAGATATATGTATATAAAACATCCCAGAATTCCAACCATTTATTATCTACCCAAGGTACATAAAGACAAATTAAATCCTCCCGGAAGGCCCATTGTCAGCGGGATCAATTGCATTTTTTCCCGCATTGGTGAATATGTAGATTTTTTTCTACAGGCTATAGTTAGGGCCAACTAATCTTTTCTAAGAGATAGTGGTGAACTTATTAATATTTTAAAATCAGTAGGAGATATTGCTAATTGTATGTTGGTTACTATTGATGTATAATCTTTATACACCAGCATCAATCAGAAAGATGGTATTAAAGCGGTTAAGTGGGCATTAAAACACAAATCTAAACTTAAAAGGTCCAGAGAAGTTTTATTACAGAGATATTAGAATTTGCTATGTCAAACAATTTCTTTTGGTATAAGAATACCTTCTTTCAACAATGCAGAGGTGTTGCAATAGTGGCCAAGTATGCTCCCAGTGTGGCCAATTTGGTCTTAGACAAATGGGAGGAGGAATACATTTTTGATAAATGGCCAGAAATGTTAATGTATAGGCGATATATTGATGATATTATAATGATTTGGAAAGGTTCAGAAACAGATCTTGACAGATTTACAAAGTGTATTAATGATAATGTTTATGGATTGAAGTTTACAGTTTTTAGTGATCCTGAAACAGTGAATTTTTTAGATTTAACACTATATAAACACAATGGACTTATCTTTACCAAAACCTTTTTTAAGGATGAAGACAAGAATAGCTACATCCCAAAGTCTAGTGGGCATCACCGCAGGTGGTTATTTTCCACTCCGAGAAGTCAATTCACGAGGCTCAAAAGATATTGTAGCACACATACTGATTTTATGGATCAGACTGACGTTTTGATCGATTCTTAGAAAAGGGTTACGATAGGCCTTTTTTGGAATTGGAAAGGGAGCTGATTAATAAAAAAAGATAGAGATTCTCTTTCATTAAATAGGAAAGAAAAAAGGAATATGGATAATACAGCTTTCATTACTGATTATAAAAACCAATATCTAAATATTGAAGCTATTTTTAAAAAAATATTGGCCAATTTTGTTGAAAGATGAGACCCTGAAACAAGTTATCCCTTCAAGACCTAAGTTTATCTATAGGAAGAATAGATCGTTGCGTACTATACTAGCACATAATGTCATAGATCTGCCCAAAGAGATTAACCTTTTCCCTAACATACAAGGCTTTTTTCATTGCATTAAATGTAAGGCATGTAAAACAGTTAAAAGATTCGAAAATAAAGACAAAACACTTTCATTCGGCATCCACGAATAAAGATTATAAGATAGATTCATTGATTTCCTGTAATTCTTCACACGTGGTATACGTGTTAGAATGCCCGTGTCATTTTCAGTACGTAGGATGGACAGGGAGATTATTGAAAACCAGAATAGGTGAACATTTAAATATAAAAAAGGGCTATGATAAACATAGTGTTTCCACTAATTTATACATAACAGTGATCCTAGTCTGTTGACTTTCTATGGAATAGATACGATCAAAAGATATTGGAGAGGTACCGATATGATTAATGAGATCTCCAGAAGGGAAACATTCTGGATATATGATTTAAACTCCTTAAAACCGAACGGTTTGAATATTGACATTCGATTTAAACTGTTTTCTGACTAATTTTTGATTGATTTTTTTTTTCCTTTACTATAGTTGAATGATACATTCTTCGTTAGAATTAATTTGGTATTAGATATGTAGATGGATTTAATATCAGTTTACAATATCTGTTTATAGTTTTTCACTACCATAGATCATCTGGCTGTTTATTATATTCAACTTTTTTCTCTATGACTATCTTAATATATTAGATTGGGGTTTGCTATAAATTAAATTGGTCCTCCTATGTATTCGATATCACCATTATCTGGCTGTTTATTATATTTGTTTTTAGCTATAGCTATGTTTAGCCTAGATTGGGGGGTGCTATATATTACTGGTCCACCTATGTATTCGGTAATACTAAGATATGTAGATGGATTTAATATCCGTTTATAGGTTGTTTTAACCTTATAATATCTTACTATATCTGACTGATCGCATCGCATATGTATTTGACATTACTATTATGGTATTATATATATAGATGGATTTTAATATCCATTTATAGGTTTTATTACCTTATAATAATATCTGGTTGTTACTATCGCATTCTTTTTAAATTACGACTAGTTTGGGATGTTAATTTGACATTTGCAATAGAATATTGGCCCTTCAATGAATTCTATGCCATTATTGGTCTTTTTAATGTATTCGATGCTATTACTATAGGTATATTATAGTGATTTTTATATATACACATTATTACATGCATTTATTACTATATATGGCTTGGCGGATGTATTTTATGTATTATTTAAGCTGCATATTATTATAGTTTATAAATTACATATTAATTATTTAGGATTATGTTTACCATTTCATTATTGCTGTATATTAATTGTGGGTAATTGCTATTTAACATGTATGAAAATTTTTTTTTATTGTTTTGGGATCGCTCGCTTGCTTGTATTGAAGTAATTTTTTATATGTATTTTATGTGCAATCACTCTTATGTACCTGCAGAGATCGAGCGGTATTGTGTTTCCATAATGCCGTTTCTGATTGGCTGCAATTAGTCTGCAATGCAGACTGAGTGTGTGATATATAGTTGTGTAGAGACGTCTATCATCCATTCCACCCCGTGAGGACGTCGGATGACAAAACTAGTAGGGTGGGGCTGCTTTTGGATGTGACGTCTGGGCGCTCCTCGTAGACTGTCGGCTGTGATATTGCGGTGAGCGAGGCTCGTCTCTGTTTTCTTGAGGCTGTCATTGCTGGTGTCGGCTAGACACCCTGTTTGTGAGTGCATTTCTGACGTTTTAATAAAACATTTTGGTTTTAAAACGTACTGCACCATGATTTCCTTTTTTGATTCCCGAACATGATCTATGGTATGGAGACGTGATGACTACCTGCTGTTAAGGCTATTCCATATTGTGCTGATTGGCTGCTTGCAGTATATTGCACCCAGTTTGGATTACTTCTGCTGATCATCGCTCCCAGAGCAAACGCTATCTTTGCTGACTTATAATTTGGTCAGCATGGAGCTCTGGTGAGTGTACCCATTTCATTCGGTGGTGGGTTTTTTTTTTTTTTTTCGCACGGTGTTTGATTTATACAAGATTTCAGAACTGTTTAATTACTTTGTGATGGTGGATGGACTTTTATATAATATTTTTTTAACACGGACATCATTATTTTAAATTAATTTTTGTATTTACTTATATTTAGCGCACTCTTTGATTTATTCACACTTCCACCCTTAGTAAGCGCCACAAGGTGCATTCACAGTTAAAGGTGAATCCACTGTAAAAGTGCTTGCAGTACTGAATCAATGTGCTCGTCAACTCTTTCAGAGGATGTAGCTTTGTTAAATGTGAATGCACTTTAAAAAGGACTGTGAATGAAATGGAAAATATTGGACTGATTTATATGAACTGATTCACATTGTAATTGAACATACTTTATTTGCGCATAATTGATTTATCTATTATGGATATTGCACACACATTTCAGTGCTGTATTGCATGGTATTCGTATGGGGACATTGCACAACATTTGTCCATTTCATTCTGTTTGTATTGTTTGCATGTTACAGTGCAGCACCAGATCAATATTAAAGTCATACTAAACCCAGGACCCTGCATTCACTATATCTGGTCTCCCACAGTACACACAACATGGAAATGCAATTATTTTAGTAAATATAAACTGCTAAATACCTTTTCTCATCAGCAGGTAGAGCAGTCTTGTGACATCAGCAGAGCACTGGTTAAAGCCTGTAGGAGTAGTTTTCTTTCTGCTCTAGGAGGATGTGAAAGTCCTGACCCTATGTCTGGACAGTGCCTGATTGGCCCTGTGCTGATCACATACACCCTCCCAAGGCAAAAAAAAAAAAACCTCTCTAGCAATACACACCAAACTGAGCATGCGACTACAGATCATCAGTCTATATCAGGTGGTCATTTCAACAAGAGGGGCAGAGAAGAAACGACAAAATGTGGACAATTAAGCCCTTAGGTTCCACAGTGAGTACAACAAGCATGCTTTACTGCATATACAGAGTGATTTTACTGTTGAGGGTTTAGTAACACTAAGTCCTAGCTTCTACAACTTTTGTATTAGCCTATCTTGATTTTAGCAAAGCATTTGATACAGTTCTTCATAATGATCTATGTCCACAGTATCACCCTGGTTGGAAACATTAGTGATATAGTCAAAGAATTAAATCAGATTAGTCGGACATTATCTGCCCTCAGTAAAGCTATGCTGCTTTGGGTCCAGCACGTTGCAGATTTTTTAAGTGATCAATAACCCTTTTCAGGAGTGATTCCATTAACTTCATTACAACTGGTGCTAAATCTCACTGCCCTGTATTTGCCAGCCTCTACCTTGCTGCCTGTAGATAGGTACAATATTAGCTGTCCAACAGTCATGGGGAACTTCTTTTAGAAGAGGTTGATTAAAAAAAAAAAAAAAGATCTGTTAACCTCCCTAGCGGTCTGATTATGTCCATATTTCTGTGCTCATAGCGGTACATTTTTTTGCATGGAAATATGTCGTTTTTGTATTGTAGGCCTGTAAATTTTAGGAATAACTGACTGAAATCTGTCCGAACAAGAGTCTAGTAAACATCCTGGGTATGTTACAATTTGAAACATGAAATCATAAATTATAATTTAATAAATAATCATAAAAAATAATAATTTAATAATACATTTAATTCAATAATATAATCAAACCAAAAACACTGAAATTTGAAATATAGCGCCAAGTTCGCACATCACTGAGCAAAGTCGCAGAATCATTTTCAGTGTCTGATGATGAATTTCCCCCACAAATCATTATCACTCAATTCTGCAAGTAGTTCTAATTTACTATCGCTGTTCTCTAGCCGGTCTAAAACCGATTTTGACCTAAAGGGATGCTTTTTGGACGCCATGGACCTTTCTCAGTTTCCAGGCAGAAAGAACAGTAAAAATGCAGGCAGGGCACAGGACAAAGCACTAGGGACAAAATTTATGTGAAATGGTTTGATACAGTAATGTTTTACTATGTAATTTTAGTGTATTTAGTGAATGTCACTTCTTTTTGACATTTTTAAATTTCCCGCCAGTTCCGTCCCCGTACATCTTGACGTCGCAGGGAACAGAACCCGGAAGACAGATGCAGACATTGGCCGGAGGAGATGGCCGGGGACGCTGCAGGGGGGACATCGCGGGAGCGCAGGACAAGGTAAGTGCAGAAGGGATCCCAGAGCAACGCTGCAGGGTATTCCCGAGTGTAGCACGGGTTACCGATTGTGGTGCTGAAACTTTACCCCGAGCTACACTCAGGAATACCGCCAGGGAGGTTAATGGTCCAATAACTATACCTCAAAATTTTCTTAGAACTCTAGGATAAATACCATCGGGGCTCATGGTTCTCTAAAAATGCATGTATAATGTCAGTTAGAATAGAGAACAGAATAAATGGTTTGTTACCTTTGTTTTATTGCACATCTGCTCCAGCTTTTTCTTTTGGCTTTCCACTACCTATAAATAGACATAAGTGAGTATTTCATCGCTTCCTTTTTAGAGGATCTCGGTTTATAAGAGTTTGTACCTTTCTTAGGCCTTCCTGTTCTTTTTGATGAGATTCTATTTCTCGTCTTAAATCCTCTGCTTCTTGTAATAACCTCTTTTCTTCCACTTTCCAGTCTGTGGTTTCCAGCTTTTTTAGTTCCCTCTGTAAACTAACCAGCAAATCATTCCAAAAAGGTCAGACGTTGGTAGAGTAAGCTATCTGGCTGTGTGTATCTTATTCAATGGGTACCTTTCAATGGTATTCAAATGTTCTTGTACTTTGAAATTCTCAGCTGCAAGCTTAGTTTCATTCTCTCTACAGGTTGCTCTAGCTTCTGCCAGTTTTCTTTCTAGATCACTGACTTGTTCCTGCAGAAGGTAATTCTTTTCGTGGAGTTCCTTCAGCTGAAGAAAAAGAACAAAAAAACAACACAAAGTGATGTATATGATGCAGCCTGTCAATGTATTCCACACAGCAGTGTTTTTTTTTTTTATCTCCTACCCCTGATCCTCTTAACCTGCAGCTGCCTTATTTCAGAAGCTTTCTTGGGAAAAAACATTGTGACATGGTATTAAGTTTCATAAATATGCAGACCAAAAATAACCCTTGATTTGCATATTATGTCAAAGAAACCCTAACAACTAAAAAAAAAATTATTTTTTTTTAAACCGTGAAATGGATGTCCTCTCCTCCCTTGTCATGGCTGAAGCTAAAAATTATTATAAGAATATTTTGGTTCTGTCTTGATAAATCCATGCTTGATATTGGCTCATCATTTTTATTTCCAATTAGCTGTATTTTGCAACTTTCTTAATTTCATCTTGTATGACATAAAAAAACAAATAAAAACGAGAAGCGCACCAACCTTGCGCATTACCTCAGTAACCAAAATTTATTAATTGTAAAAAATATACTCACAAACAGCGAATAAAATCAGGCATGTAAGTCCTCACAGGGACTTGAAGATAACATGAGTCCCAGCAGGGGAGTGGGTGTTCAGTACAGCTGACGCGTTTCGAAGGGGGTCCCTTCGAACACTAAGTGGTATATGCAAAATGTGGTTTTTTATATATTTTATATCTTATATTTTATGTTTGTCTATATCATTTCTCTCTGATGGCATTACAAATAGTGATTGTCTGTTGACGATATCTTGGCCCCTCCTACTAACCTGTGACTGCCCAACCCAGTGGGGAGGGCCTAGGTTCAGTCCAGGAGTATATATAGGAGAGAGCACTCACAGTTCAGTTAGCTCTGAGGAAGAAGGGACCCCCTTCGAAACGCGTCAGAGGTACTGAACACCCACTCCCCTGCTGGGACTCATGTTATCTTCAAGTCCCTGTGAGGACTTACATGCCTGATTTTATTCGCTGTTTGTGAGTATATTTTTTACAATTAATAAATTTTGGTTACTGAGGTAATGCGCAAGGTTGGTGCGCTTCTCGTTTTTATTTTATTTCATTCTGCAGTGTTGATTGGGCTTCCCCAGCCTTGTTTTGGAGCCGCACAGCCCTTTATGCATTGGTGGACGATCCCTCCAGGCCTGGCTCCATCTGTTCGCCACCTGTCTGAGTCCCAGAGCGCAGGAGAATTCGTTTTTTACTATAAAAAAACAAATATTGGTGAAGCGCTTCACATGAAAAACTAAATAGGTGCAATGATATAAAATAGATATAAAAGTGACCACACTGTATTGAAGGGTATAGATAACTAGTGCTAAATAATCCCCCCTAAAAATATATATAAGTGCCAAGTGCTGAAAGTGCAAAACAGGTCATGCGTTTGGTGACTAGATCGTGCCAAAATACAATATAAGCACAGTGAAATAATACACAATAACGTTGCACACTCTAACTGAAAGTGACAGGTGCTCAGTATGAGTATGAATATTGGTTAAAAGTAAAATCCACAATAAAGTGCAATAACAAAGTGCTTGACATTTCATGTGCAAACAAACACCGCAATGTCACTGCTTCAATTCTTCACTCCAAACATGATGCGTGTTAGCATGCCACACGTGTATATCAAAATCCAAAAGTGGCTAAAGTGCCTCCTCACCTTAACCATGTGACCCCTAAGGGCCACAATGCTTTAGGTAATATAACTCCAGCAGACTGGGGATCTCTGTAATAATACTCCTGTAGTACCACTCGATCTCTTCTGCCAGGTCACTTATGCCCTCAGATGGTAATACCCCCGGGATAATCACAAGGCCATAGAGAGGTAGACAAAGAGCCTCCATAGTGAAATGCCGTTTATTCCATATAGCAGATAAAAACAAGCCACAAGAGAACACTCACAGTATAGCAGATCTCATACAGCTGGTCTCCCATGTGCTGTGGGTGTACTGCAAGGTGCTGGGTGTTCAAAGATAGTGTCTGCTGAAAGTGCATAACCGGAAGTACGTCACTTGGCTCTATGCGTTACTCCACGATATCACGTGGCTTCATCCTGATGAAGAGCATAGAGCGTAAAGCATGCTAACACGCATCATGTTTGAAGAATTGAAGCACTGACATCGCGGTGTTTGTTTGCACATGAAATGTCAAGCACTTTGTTATTGCACTTTATTGTGGATTTTACTTTTAATCAATATTCATACTCATGTTATTGTGTATTATTTCACTGTGCATATATTGTATTTTGGCACGATCTAGTCACCAAACGCATGACCTGTTTTGCACTTTATTGTGGATTTTACTTTTAACCTATATTCATACCCATACTGAGCACTGTCCACTTTCACTTAGAGTGTGCAATGTTATTGTGTATTATGTTTACTGTGCTTATATTGTATTTTGGCACGATCTAGTCAGCAAACGCATTATCTGTTTTGCACTTTCAGCACTTGGCACTTCTATATATATTTTGGGGGGATTATTTAGCACTAGTTATCTATACCTTTCAATACAGTGTGGTCACTTTATATGTATTTTATATCATTGCACCCATTTAGTTTTTCATGCGAAGCGCTTCACCAATATTTGTTTTTTTTATGTCATACATCCTGTGGTATTGGGAATAGGTGGTAGCAGCTTGCATATATTTGGGGTTGTGTTTGTTCATACCAGTGGAGCGCAGGGGGATTATTTTTATATTCATTTCATCTTGGCCATCGCTTATTCTCAGATGAAAAGAAGTTTACAAAACTTCAAGTATGTATGGAAATCTGGGAACAAATTAAGCAGATCACATTTCAAATATCTTAGGAGGAGACAACTAAGAAAACATTTCTAGAAAGTATCAAGCAAAAGCTGGCATGTACAATAACAAACATGGAACAATATTTCATTAGTGGAGAAGAAACCAGAAATAATCAATTTTCACTTTCCCCTCAAATCATGCCCTAGTGACAGCTTGCTTCACCACTATATCCACTGTTAATATAAAGAGAGGTCTCAGTGGTGAGTGATCAGTGATCCCCAGATTTCCACCTTTAGGCACGCACCCCCCCCCCCGCCGCCACCTTTACCTGAGGACATCAATGAATTTTACAGAAAAACACCTAGTCAACAACAATGACAGCCAATCCAATTATAACTCCTAAATTCAAATTCTCAATGCTCGTCCTGTCAGAAGTTATTGCACCTACTGCATCCAAGAAAGATGCTCGCCATCTGCGGTTAGCATTTCAACACAACTTGACTTCCCTAACTTATTCCAGAAGTTTACAGCATGGTATAGTGCAGATTTCAGAGAAGAACTAATGTGACAATGAAAGATTGCCATGAAGGTGACACAATGTATAATATTTCCAAAACATTTCTATATAAACCTTTTTTGTGTATATGGCAACATGTCAAGGGAGCTTTTGCTGAAGAATGTAACCAAAATGTAAGTGGTTTACAGGTAGTGATTAGCAACCTCAGTACCAAACACTTTCACCCTGTTCCTGCCCAGGTCAATTTACAACTTTCACTGCTATCGCACTTTGAATGACAAGTCATGTAACACTGTACTCAAATGAAATTTTTTTTTTTTTTTTTTTGAGACAAATAGAGCTTTTTTTGGTGGTATTAAACCACTGTGTTTTTTTTGCTAAACGAAAAAAAAAAAAAAAAAAAAATGAAAGATTTGGGGGAAAAAAAAGAAAAGAAAGTGTTTCTTCATTTCGGTTATAACATTTTGTAAAGAGATAGTCTTTCGTCATAAAATTTAGGTCAAACTGTATTCTGCTACATTTCTTGTAGGAAAGTGTTAGAGTCCACAACCCATGACAGATTTTTAGATTTTTTTACTTAAGAGTGTGTGTATATATATATATATATATATATAAAAATATAGAGAGAGAGAGAGAGAGAGAGAGAGAGAGAGAGGCCCCTTTTTGGAAAGTAGACAGCCCATGGGATTTAGCAAGAGGCAAGTTTCAATTTTTTGAAGCTGTAATTTTTTCCCACAATTCATTGGAAAAATGAAAGAAATTTAAATGTTTTCCCCACAAAATTGTTAAATACATATATGCTTATAGTTAAGAAAAAGGGACAGCAATGTGGTTTAGAAATAACAAATACAAATACAGTTTATGGTCACTGTCAAAAGATTAGAAACTGAATTCACAGGATGATTCTGAAACCAATGGACATTTTCTGTGCACTGTCTGACCTTGTTATACTGCCTTGATGTTTATTTCTTCATCCCAATCTTGCTGATCTGATTGTGGGTGCCATGCAACCTGTGGCTCATTGTGTGGGATTTTACCTGATGCAGTTGTTTCTGGTAGTCCTGCACAGTAGGAAGATCAGCCATGTATCTCTCCAGAGACTCAATCTTCTGCTGCTTTTCCTTGTTCTGCTCTGCCTCTTTCTGGCACTTTTTCTTCAAAGAATTAATATGCCTTTCCCTTCCTTTCACCTGTAGTAAGAAACAAAAAAAACAAATTAAAAGATGTTGGGTCAGTTTAATTCTCTCTCTCTCCACCCCTTCACGACAGCTGTCCAGTGGACACAGCGGAATGAAGATCCCCGTGATCATGTGATTGCATAGCAATCACATGACCACAATGTAAGCAAAGCTGTTATGAATCAATCTCATTCATAACAGCTCTGCTTCTCCTAGTGAGCTGTGATTTTATCACAGCTGTCACATGATACATGAGGCCAATCACAGAACCCTGGAACCATGTGACTAGCTCCAGCCAATCACAGATCACTATCTTGAGCTGCCAAAAACCTTACTCATTCAGACAGTTCATGAATGAGTTAGGTAGTAACTATGTACAATGGTAACATTGTACTATTCTGAGAAAAGTATTTAAAACAAAAAAAAAAAAAAAAAAAGTTTAGAAAAAAAAAAATAGAACAAAATAAAAAATACTATATTGAGAATTAAAAAAAAAAAAAATTTTTTTTTTAAACTACTTGCCAACTGCTTACCCGCCTTTTGCGGGCGAGCAGCAGCTCTTGGCAAAGCGACGTAATCTTGAGTCGCTTCCTGTTTTGGGATGTGAACACGCCTGTTCCCCCCTGGTCAGTCCAGGGAGAGAAGAGAGAACACAGCACCGCGTAAAAGCACTACATTTTACACACACACACGTTAGATTACCACATTTCACCCTGTGAAAGCCAATGCCAGTATATAACATTTTTCACTGATCACTGCATTCCTGCCAGTAGCGACATCAGATAACGTCAGGGTCAGCAAGCATCCCTCCCAGCCAGGGTCAGCTAGCGTTAGATTGCCAGCACACTATCACACTCATGCTATAGGTCACTGATCACCCCCAGCGACCCTAGTGTATAGTGTTCCCAAAAACGCAGTGTTAGCAGGATCGGCCCCGTTAGCTGCCAGCACTAGCGTTTAGCCCTTCCGCTATTTTTTATGGAAGATTTGTACCAATTGATTGTGGGCCAAGGCAATTTATATGCACAACAATACATCACCACCCACCCAAATTCAGCTCTTGACAGACAATTCACATGGAAACCTATCACGGTTATGAATTTAAAAACCTTTTTTGGGCCTAAGCCTCAACATGGACATTACAAAAAAGAATGAATTGCAATCATATTGATCCACAGAGCCGACTCATCGTATGTTCGTGTTCTCTGCTGTTACATATATGACCAACATGGACCAGCAATGTACTGGTACGTTGCTGGACTTTGCGTGGTTATAGCGGGATGATGCATGCAGCTACAGGCATTATCCTGGTAACGGGTTTTTTTTTCAGCTGGCGGTCGGCTTTCATATAAAAGCAATCCTAGTGGCCAGTTAGCTGCTGAATTGTTTTTTACGAGCAGCAGCAGAAAGGGACATCCCCCCCCCCCCTCCTGCCGCAGTTTTCTTGGGCTCTCCTGTCCCACTGGAGAATCAGAGACTGCAGCCGGCAGATACGCTGGCTGACCATAGAGCTGATAAGAGACCAGAATGGCTCCAATCATCTCTATAGTCTAAGAAATCCAAAGCTACGAGCATTTCATCACTTCAGTTTCGCAGGATATAAACAGTTTTAAAGCATGTCATGTCTGGTATCTATTTACTGGGCGTAACATCATCTTTTATATTTTATCAAACAATTAAGCAACAGGCAAAGTGCCAGAAAAGGCTTGGTCTTCAAGAGTGGGTGATGAGTGGCATAAGCTTCTAATGTTGGACCTGAAATGCCAGGATAGTAGAAGCAACCCCTCCAAATGATCCCTTTTTGGAAAGTAGACACTCCAAGGTATTTGCTTAGAGGCATGGTGAGTATTTTGCATATCTCATTTGTTGCCACATGTTTTTGGAAAATGAAGAAAGAAAACAAAAATGTATTTTTTCTTTTTCAAAACCCTGTGACAAAAATGATATCTGTAAAATATTCACCATGCCTCTTATCAAATTCCTTGGGGTATCTACTACCCAAGAAAAAGGGTAGTAATTTGAAAAGCACTAAACACTGCACTGATTTAAAGCACAAAGGTTTTTTCACATCACCATTTATATGATCACTTGTATATGATTTTATGTTTATATTATGGAGCGCGGCACCTGTATATGTATTTGAATATATATATATTTCTTTATATACTCAAATTAGTTGATGCGAAAATGAATACACCCCACAACAAAAACTACTCCATCTAGTATTTTGTATGACCTCCATGATTTGTAAGGACAGCACCAAGTCTTCTAGGCATGGAATGAACAAGTTGGTGACATATTGCAATATCTATCTTATTCCATGCTTCAAGAATGACCTCTTTTAGAGCCTGAATACTGGACGGAGAGTGATAATCATTTTGTCTATTCAGGTTTCCCCATAGGTGTTCGATTGGGTTCAGAGCAGGAGACATACTTGGCCACTGAATCACATTCATCCTGTTCTTCAGAAATACAACAGTGACCTTAGATGTACGTTTTTGATTACTGGAAAAGTGAAGAATGACCAACAGCATGGAGTAATGGTAGCATCTTCTCTTTCAATATAAAAGCAACACATCTGTGAATTCATGATACCATCAATGACATGCAGCTCCCCAACACCAGCAGCACTCATGCAGCCCCACAGAAGGACACTGCCACCACCATGGACTTTAATTTGTACTCCTCACCTTTGCGAGGCCATACAGTTTTGAAGCCATCAGTTCCAAAGAAAATGTATCTTGGTCTCATCACTCCAGAGTACAGCGTCCCAGTAATCTTTTAAAGCAAGGGCCCTGGCAAATTCTAGGTGGGCTGTTTTGTGTATGAGCTTTAGGAGAGGTTTCCTTCGTGGACGACACCCATGCTCACCACTCCTCTGCAGTGTACACCGTATTGTATCCCAGGAAACAAACACCCCAGTTTGGCTTTCTACTATTTTAGCTAACTGCAGTGAACTTGCATGGCAATTTTCTTCAACCCTTCTCATCAGAAAACGCACCTTGATGTGTTAACATCCACGGACAGCCCGGATGCCTCTGTGATATTGTTGCAGTTCCATCTTTGTAAAATTTTTGTATCACTTTTGCTACAGTATTGACTGATTAGTAATGCTTTGCTGATTTTTTTGTAGCCTTGTGCAAAGAAATTATTTTCCTTTCTCAGGCCTTGTGACATTTCTCTTCCATGTGGTGCCATTGCTGACAGCATGACGCCCTTTTATAATCAACTGTTGGACACCTGTATAGCCTTCACTTTTCTTGTGTAAAGAAATTTTCTTTCCCAGACCTTGTGACATTTCTTTTCCATGTGGTGCCATTGCTGACAGCATGAAATGGGAAGGGGTTTTCTTTGTTAAATTACGTCCTTTTATAATCAACTGTCTGCTGGACACTTGTGTAATGAATTAGACTCACCTGTAGTTGGATTCTTGTTAATTAGGATTTTGTTGTCTAGAATTTAGCTTTACTTGTGGTGTATTCATTTTTGCAACATGGTCTTGAATGAATTTGGTAGGAAAAATACTGTGTGCGCAAATTAACGAATTTTGTTTGTAATCAATGGCCCACATTTAGTGTATAGTGACCCATAGAAAATGTTGATTCTGAAAGGAAAGTTTACGTGCGCATGTATATATAAAAGAAAAATAAAACAAATTTTATATATCATACATATACATACAGTATACACACACTTACTCGTTCCTCTTGTCTGTTCAATTCATCTGATTGCCTTTGGGCTGCCTCCTTTATAGCTTCTCTGAGCGCTTTATTTTCTGCCTCCACAGCACACAATTTCTTCTCCAACTCTGCCTTCTCACGACCAGAAGACTCTGTCTTCTCTGCAAATTGGGCTCTCAAGAAAGTAACTTCTCGCTGAAGGTCCTAAAATAAAATAGGACGCTCGAGTCTGTTGGCCTTTTATAAAAGATGATAAATAGGTGAGGGAATGTCTGGTCTAAAAAGGTACTTACCTGCAACCTGATCAGGCACATATCGTTGTAAGAACTGGTCTGGCTTAAAAGAGTGCCGTGTGCTTTCATCTCACTCTCTCGTATTCTCTGTTCCAGCTGAGAGATATGCTGCCTCTGCCTGTAATCAGGAATGGAACACAGATTTTTAACATTGAAACAACTTTATTAACAAGCAAACAAGGTACAGTGACAGTACATATTGCACAATAAAGGTTACATGCTCTGTAACAAGGAAATTTCAAATAAACATTTGAGACAACTAAAGACTATTGATACTCTGAACTATGCTGAGTCCACTGTCTAGACTCAAATATTCTATGACTGGATGTAGACTGATGGAGGGCAGGGTAAACCGGTCACAAGCACCCCTGCTCAATCAAGTCACATAAGTAATAGGCACATCAAGAGATCTGTCCCGTATTTTATTGTACTTCGTGGGGTAACCCCTATGAATATAAATCAATTTCTTATACAAAAGAGTCGAGTTAACGTCAATCTACCATGCCCGAAGGGTAGGAATGGTCGCTTGCATCCAGTGTTGTGAAACTAATTCCCGGGCGCTGAATAGGGATTCGTGTCAAAGGGTGACTAGGAGCTTATCCTTGGGCAGATCCAGGAGGAGACCGAGCAGACATGCTTTGGGATCTAAATGTAGAGGAGGGCCCATGTGGTCATGCAGGAACTTAATGATTTGTTCCCAGCATGTCTGGATGATTTGTCAGGAGGTGAGGTGAAAAAAAAGGTACCGGTTTCCCTGAGGCATTGTTGGCACAAGAGGCTCCACTCTGGGTGAAATCTGGCGACGTAAAGTGGTGTAATGTAAGCTTGATAGTCTATCAGGTAGTCTTGGTGAGGCCAACTTGGTGCCCTCCAAAATCTCGTCCCAGACCTCTGTTACCAATGGCCCAACATCCGCCTCCCAATGGGATTTGGCCCCTTCCACTATACTAGTCACCACAGGGGTGCGCAATGCAGTATATAAAGCCAAAATCAGCTTCGAAGGCTCAGACCCTAGGACAACATTTATCAGAGATAGGGGTTGAAGGAGAAAGGCTCGCTCAGGGAACCGGGCCTGCAAGGCATGTTGTAGCTGTAGGTATCTAAACAGCAATAGGGAGAACAAATTCCTCTTTTAGGGTTTGGAAAGGCCTGGGCCCAGAGGGAGCTATCACCAGGTGAAGGTATAGGATTCCCCTAGAGGACCATACCTCGGGGTTAGGAATAGTGAGTTCGGGCAACCGGGGGTTAAGCCAGAGGGGAAGGTGAGAGTGATAAGAAGGGGCATTTACACGTAGAAGAGCAAGCTCCTAAATACGTTTGTGTCGGTGCGCTAGTGGGTCATGAGTCATGGAACACACATTTTTCATTTGTCAGTCCAATTGGACTGATGAATATAACTGAAAAAGGACTATTATTAAATAGTAAGAATATCTGGGGATGATTGGAAGAGAATTCTACTGAGCCTAGGTAAATGTTCATTTTTGTTTGTTTTAATGCTCATTTACAAACAGACCAACATACATCACATGGAGCTACACTGATGGTTGGTACAGAGCAAAACGCAAGTCACTATAGATAGTGCACCCAGTATCTGCAATACACTTGTGCTTATGAATATAATCCACTGTATACTATACAACACTAACAGAGGGCTCCAATTTGGTCTGTACCAGCAATTACAACAGCCCTGCTCGAGCTGTGCTAAGACCAAGGGAATACTAATGGGGCTTAAAGTGTTACTAAACCCACAGCAACAAAATCAGTCTGTATATGCAGAAAGGCATGCTTGTTATACTTACTGTGGAACCTAAGGGATTAATCCTCTGCATTGTGTAAAAAATGCTGTTTGATCCTATCCTTCCCTTCTTCCAGTGTCCTCTCATCTCCTGATAAGGTATAGCGTGTGGAGACACTCTGCACATGCTCAGTTTGGTGTGTATTACCAGAGAGGTTTTTTTTTTTCTTGGGAGAGTGCATGTGATCACACAGAGGATCAGGGGTCCTGCATCCTCCTAGAGCAGAAAGAAAGCTCCTACAAGTTTCAACATGTGCTGGGTTGTACACTGAAAGAAGTCATAAGACTGCTCTAACTGCTGATGAGAAAAGGTAGTTAGCAGTTTATAGTTACTAAAATAATTGCATTTCTATGTTCTGTGGGAGACCAAATATCGTAGATGCAGGGTCCTGGGTTTAGTAACACTTTAAACACAGTGCAAATTAATGTGAACATCTATCCACAAATGGATCAGTTCATCTTTACAGCATTCTACCTGCGATACTGTGACTTGTATAGATTACCATTTAAATTTAGTTACTATTCTTTCCATCTTCAAATGCTGCTGGTTGTCCTGGTTGATTTGTTAGCAAATGAACAGCTATGTTGACTGACAAAATGGCTTATGGAAGTACATTAAAGTTTATTTAAATCCTAGGTAACTGTCACAGTTCTACTTACTATGTAATGCCCAAGCCTCAAACTTTCATCCCACTGTAGTGCCCACAAAGGAGGACAATGCTGCTCCAAATTCAAGAACAGTGGAGCAGCATTATCAAAAGCGTACAGCATTTTTTTTTTTAGTGTGAGGTCAGTGTTCTAAATTAGCACACTGTAATTACTAATCAACATTGGTCTACCACATTGCAGATCATACAGTATAAACCTAAGAGAAGCAATGCATACAGGAAGTGATAAAGTTAACTAGAGATGAGCGAATCGAAGTAGGCGAAGTGGAATTTGTTTCGAATATTAGGAAAATTTAGATTCGCGTCGAATCTGAAAATAAGCAGACTTCGGATGCGCGAATCGAAATTTTTCCTAAAATGGCGGCGACGGAGCGGGGATGTCTGGGAAGGCGCGCAGACAAGGCGCGCTGACCCATAATACATTCATTCATGACATGTGATCGCATTAGCCAATCAGCAGCCAGCCAGCCAGCACAGTGTAATGGTCGAGCTATAAATGGCGGCCATTTTAGAATTCTCCATTTGCCTCCAGTCATTCAACAGAGGCAGACCTGGCTGTATTCAGGGAGAGAGTTAGGGCCACAGAATCGTTAGTTAGGGCCACAGAAACGTTACTCAGGGACAGACAGAATTGTTACTGAGGGATACAGAATCGTTACTGAGGGCCACAGAATCGTTACTTAGGGCCACAGAATGTTACTCAGGGACACAGAATTGTTACTCAGGGACACAGAATTGTTACTCAGGGACACAGAATTGTTACTCAGGGACACAGAATTGTTACTCAGGGACACAGAATTGTTACTGAGGGACAGACACAGAATTGTTACTGAGGGACACAGAATTGTTACTGAGGGCCACAGAACTGTTACTGAGGGCCACAGAACTGATAGTGAGGGCCACAGAAACGTTACTTAGGGCTACAGAAACGTTACTTAGGGCCACAGAAACGTTACTTAGGGCCACAGAAACGTTACTTAGGGACACAGAATTGTTACTCAGGGACAGACACAGAATTGTTACTCAGGGACAGACAGAATTGTTACTGAGGGATACAGAATCGTTATTGAGGGCCACAGAATCGTTACTTAGGGCCACAGAAACTTTACTTGCGGCCACAGAAACGTTACTTAGGGACACAGAATGTTACTCAGGGACACAGAATTGTTACTCAGGGACACAGAATTGTTACTGAGGGACAGACACAGAATTGTTACTGAGGGCCACAGAACTGTTACTGAGGGCCACAGAACTGTTACTGAGGGCCACAGAAACGTTACTTAGGGCCACAGAAACGTTACTTAGGGCCACAGAAACGTTACTTAGGGCCACAGAATTGTTACTCAGGGACAGACACAGAATTGTTACTCAGGGACAGACACAGAATTGTTACTCAGGGACAGACACAGAATTGTTACTCAGGGACAGACACAGAATTGTTACTCAGGGACACAGAATTGTTACTGAGGGACACAGAATTGTTACTGAGGGACACAGAATTGTTACTGAGGGACACAGAATTGTTACTGAGGGACAGACACAGAATTGTTACTGAGGGACACAGAATTGTTACTGAGGGACACAGAATTGTTACTGAGGGCCACAGAACTGTTACTGAGGGCCACAGAAACGTTACTCAGGGACACAGAATTGTTACTCAGGGACAGACACAGAATTGTTACTCAGGGACAGACACAGAATTGTTACTCAGGGACAGACACAGAATCGTTTAATTAAAGAGTATGTCAGACAACATGCAGAGGAGTGGCAGAGGCGGCAATGTTTTAGGAGCGAGCAGACGTGGCAGCAGAGGAAGGGGTCGAGGCAGCAATATTCGCAGCCAGAGGCCAGTGCTCCCGGTGTCATCCAGCGGTCGTGTCTCCACCGACAACCCTGCCGTCATCGATTGGTTGGCTCGGTCGTCTTCCTCTTCCCAGGTCACCTCTGACACCTACAGCCAACACAACCGTTAGTTGGCATGGCCCGGGAGCAAGCCCACTGAAATCACGTGTCCTCTACCTGCCCCTGTCCTTTGGTGTTCCCTCACCAAGCGAAGTATCGCATGCTGTGGGCTCAGCCCCACTGTACAGTGAGGAAGAGCTAACAGAGGGCGGTCAGGAACGGGGGGAGACATCCGCCTCTTCAGCAGCCAGGCGAAGAAGTACTGGCGAGGAGAGTGGCTCGGTAGCCGGTCTAGAGACAGGTCTGTCTCCTGACCCACACGCAGCCGAGGGGGCTAGTAGTGAGGCGGAGACCCTAATTGATGATGATGAGGCTGATCGCACTTGGCAGCCTCGTCGTCATCAGGCTATTGCTTCCGCATCATCAGGAGAAGAGGGTGGCAGCTTGGCAGCGAGCAAAACAGTCGGTGGGTTGCCCAGGAGGCAGCAGGGTTGCAGCAGTGTCAGTGGAGGCAAACGGCCACGGAGTACAGCACCAGCTCCACTGCAGCCTACCACCACGGCCAGTAGTGGTGCCGGTGTGCACGGAGGAAGCAGCAGTCAGCCAGTGAGGAGTATCGGGTGCAAAGTTTCCTACTCGGCGGTGTGGCAATTTTTTGTCAAGCCGCCCGAGGAAGTAAACGTAGCCGTATGTCGACTATGTGGCCAGAAAGTCAAGCGTGGCCAGGGGGCCCATGTTGGGACTACAGCGTTGCGGCAGCATATGCAGCGTCGCCATTTGGTGGCCTGGGAAAACCGTGATAAAGATACGGCGGTTCTGCCTGCCACAGCCCCCGCTCCATCACCCGCTCCTTTACTTGCTCTGTCACCCGACGTCAATCGCCCTCTATCAGCCAGTCAAGGCTCCAACACCTCTGCTGAGGGGAGTTGTCGCTCGTTGCCATCTTCCGCTCGTTCAGATGCTCCTTCTCCTGCTACTCCTCTTCACGGATTCCGTCAGCAGTCTCTTGGAATCCGTTTCCAAGAGACAACAGTTTGCGAGCACGCACCCGACGGTGCAAAAGCTGAACGTCCTCCTGTCCAAGTTGCTGGTGCTGCAGTCCCTCCCTTTCCAAGTGGTGGACTCAGCACCTTTCCGAGAAATGATGGCTTGTGCCGCGCCGCGGTGGAGAGTGCCAAGCCGTCATTTCTTCGCCAAAAAGGCAGTGCCAGCCCTGCATTCACATGTAGAAGAGATGGTGGGCCAGTCTTTGAGCATGTCGGTCTCTGCCAAAGTGCACGGCAGCGCCGACGTGTGGAGCTGTAACTACGGTCAGGGACAGTACATGTCATTTACGGCCCACTGGGTGAACGTGGTGCCGTCACAGCCGCACCAGCAACTTGGACAGGTCACGCCGCTTTTGCCTCCACGTCTGCACGTCCTTGGTCCACAAAAGATGTCCGCCTCTACCACCTCTTCTTCCTTCGTGTCCTCAGCCGCCACCCCCGTGCCAAGTCCCATTACCCGACCGGCATATCACATGTGCAGGGCGCAACGTTGTCACGCTGTGCTGCACCTGGTATGCCTTGGCGAACGTAGTCACACAGGGGAGGAACTTCTCAGTGTAATGAACAGAGAAATCGACAGATGGCTGTCTCCGCGCAAGCTGAAAATCGGAACCATGTTGACCGACAACGGAAAGAACATGGTGTCTGCTCTGCGTCAAGGAAGGTTGTGCCATGCGCCATGCATGGCTCACGTGTTCAATCTGGTTGTCAAGCAGTTCCTAAAATCCACCATCCCACTGCAAGACATCCTTAAAATGTCACGTAAACTTTGCATGCATTTCAGCCATTCCTACACCGCAAAGCACACCCTCCTTGAGCTGCAGCGGCAGAACGGAATTCCACAGCATCGCCTGATCTGCGACGTTGCAACAAGGTGGAATTCAACCCTACACATGTTAGACCGCCTTTACGAACAGCGAAAGGCCATCACCGATTTCCTGATGTTACAAGCGGATAAAGGTACTCCCCTGTGTAACTTCGATGTCAGCCATCGGCAGCTCATGCGTGACACCTGCCGCTTGCTCAGGCCCTTTGAGGAGGCCACGCTATTCGTGAGTCGGCAGGACTATGGGATGAACGACGTCATTCCTCTGTTGCACGTCCTGGAACAAATGCTGTTAACAATGGCTGGTCAGGGTGCGGTAGACGTGGCGCACAGATCTCAACACCACATGACCCCTGTGGGGGCAGGACAGGAAGAAGAGGAGGAGGTAGAGGAGGACATTTGTGCTCAGGAATTATTGAGTGAAATGGGTGGTTTTTCCACTCAGCGGATAGGAGTGGAGGAGCAGGAGCATCTGGTAGAGGAGGAGGAGGAGGAGACAGAGGACCCAGACGCACCGTGGCAGTATGCTGCGGAGATGGAGGCAGGGAGTCCCTCGCATTCCTTGGCACAAATGGCCCATAGCATGCTCGCTTGCTTGCGTAGCGACAGCCGAATAATAACCATCAGACAGAGGGATGACTTTTGGCTGTCCACCTTGTTGGACCCTCGCTACCGTTCAAAAATGGTGGCCTTTTTCACACCTGCTGAGAGGGAGGCCAAAATAACGTACTGTAAAAACCACCTATGTAGTCAGTTGGTCTCTGCCTTTGTGCGCCAACGTCCATCCTCAGACACTGTGGGCCCTGTGCGCTCGCGTTCCGCTGCCATGGCAGCAGGGGAGGGGTGGGGTGGTAGGAGCAGTGGCAGCTCCACCAGCAGCGGCTGCCTCAGTCTGCAGTCGATGATGAGTAGCTTTCTTCACCAGCGCAGTGAGGAAACTACTAACCAGCCACAGCAGCAGCATCAGGTGGACCTGGAGCAGGACCTCAAACAACAGGCTTGGGCCTACTTGGACAGCACCCTGCCAACCGAGGTAGACAATCCCCTTGACTACTGGGCAACGAAACTTGACCTTTGGGCCCAAATAGCTGAATTTGCCCTTGAAAGGCTGTCATGCCCGGCCAGTAGCGTGGCATCGGAGCGCGTGTTTAGTGCGGCAGGAGGAATTGTAACTCCGCGGAGGACACGACTGTCCACCCAAAGTGTGGAGAGACTCACGTTTGTGAAAATGAATCAGGCGTGGATTAGTCTGGATTTCAAACCACCAGTTCCTGACACAACTGACTAAATCCGCCATGAATCATGCCCCTGCCATGTGCCACTTTCACGTCTCCTCACACTGCTGGTGTGTTCCATTTTTTGTCATAGGGTGCTGGCAGATTACGGGCCTCCCATAGCTGCTGCCAGGACCATAATCTGCCATGGGCCCCTGTACCGCCTCCTCATGCTGCTGCCAGGTCCACAGTGTCTCATGCCATGTGCCACTTTCACGTCTCCTCACACTGCTGGTGTGTTCAATTTTTTGTCATAGGGTGCTGGCAGATTACAGGCCTCCTATAGCTGCTGCCAGGCCCCTAATCTGCCATGGGCCCCTATACCGCCTCCTCATGCTGCTGCCAAGTCCAGAGTCTGTCATGGGTCCCTGTACGGCCTCCCATTGCTGCTGTCTCCATCGCCACACTCTGCCATGTGCCACTTTCAGGTCTCCTCACACACTGCTGGTGTGTTCAATTTTTTGACATAGGGTGCTGGCAGATTACGGGCCTCCCATAGCTGCTGCCAGGCCCCTAATCTGCCATGGGCCCCTGTACCACCTCCTCATGCTGCTGCCAGGTCCACAGTGTCTCATGCTATGTGCCACTTTCAGGTCTCCTCACACTGCTGGTGTGTTCAATTTTTTGACATAGGGTGCTGGCAGATTACGGGCCTCCCATAGCTGCTGCCAGGCCCCTAATCTGCCATGGGCCCCTATACCGCCTCCTCATGCTGCTGCCAAGTCCAGAGTCTGTCATGGGTCCCTGTACGGCCTCCCATTGCTGCTGTCTCCATCGCCACACTCTGCCATGTGCCACTTTCAGGTCTCCTCACACACTGCTGGTGTGTTCAATTTTTTGACATAGGGTGCTGGCAGATTACGGGCCTCCCATAGCTGCTGCCAGGCCCCTAATCTGCCATGGGCCCCTATACCGCCTCCTCATGCTGCTGCCAGGTCCACAGTGTCTCATGCCATGTGCCACTTTCAGGTCTCCTCACACTGCTGGTGTGTTCAATTTTTTGACATAGGGTGCTGGCAGATTACGGGCCTCCCATTGCTGCTGCCAGGCCCGTAATCTGCCATGGGCCCCCGTACCGACTCCTCATGCTGTGACGTTGCAACAAGGTGGAATTCAAGCCTACATATGTTAGACCGCCTTTACGAACAGCGAAAGGCCATCACAGATTTCCTGATGTTAAAAGCGGATAAAGGTACTCCCTGTGTAACTTAGATGTCAGCCATTGGCAGCTCATGCGTGACACCTGCGCTTGCTCAGGCCCTTTGAGGAGGCCACGCTATTCGTGAGTCGGCAGGACTATGGGATGAACGACGTCATTCCTCTGTTGCACGTCCTGGAACAAATGCTGTTAACAATGGCTGGTCAGGGTGCGGTAGACGTGGCGCACAGATCTCAACGCCACATGACCCCTGTGGGGGCAGGACAGGAAGAAGAGGAGGAGGTAGAGGAGGACATTGGTGCTCAGGAATTATTGAGTGAAATAGGTGGTTTTTCCACTCAGCGGACAGGAGTGGAGGAGCAGGAGCATCTGGTAGAGGAGGAGGAAGAGGAGACAGAGGACCCAGACGCACCGTGGCAGTATGCTGTGGAGATGGAGGCAGGGAGTCCCTCGCATTCCTTGGCACAAATGGCCCATAGCATGCTCGCTTGCTTGCGTAGCGACAGCCGAATAATAACCATCAGACAGAGGGATGACTTTTGGCTGTCCACCTTGTTGGACCCTCGCTACCGTTCAAAAATGGTGGCCTTTTTCACACCTGCTGAGAGGGAGGCCAAAATAACGTACTATAAAAACCACCTATGTAGTCAGCTGGTCTCTGCCTTTCTGCGCCAACGTCCATCCTCAGACACTGTGGGCCCTGTGCGCTCGCGTTCCGCTGCCATGGCAGCAGGGGAGGGGTGGGGTGGTAGGAGCAGTGGCAGCTCCACCAGCAGCAGCTGCCTCAGTCTGCAGTCGATGATGAGTAGCTTTCTTCACCAGCGCAGTGAGGAAACTACTAACCAGCCGCAGCAGCAGCATCAGGTGGACCTGGAGCAGGACCTCAAACAACAGGCTTAGGCCTACTTGGACAGCACCCTGCCAACCGAGGTAGACAATCCCCTTGACTACTGGGCAACGAAACTTGACCTTTGGCCCCAACTAGCTGAATTTGCCCTTGAAAGGCTGTCATGCCCGGCCAGTAGCGTGGCATCGGAGCGCGTGTTTAGTGCGGCAGGAGGTATTGCAACTCCGCGGAGGACACGACTGTCCACCCAAAGTGTGGAGAGACTGACGTTTGTGAAAATGAATCAGGCGTGGATTAGTCTGGATTTCAAACCACCAGTTCCTGACACAACTGACTAAATCCGCCATGAATCATGCCCCAAACATGTGCCACTTTCAGGTCTCCTCACACTGCTGGTGTGTTCAATTTTTTGTCATAGGGTGCTGGCAGATTACGGGCCTCCCATAGCTGCTGCCAGGCCCCTATACCGCCTCCTCATGCTGCTGCCAAGTCCAGAGTCTCTCATGGGTCCCTGTACGGCCTCCCATTGCTGCGGTCTCCATCGCCACACTCTGCCATGTGCCACTTTCAGGTCTCCTCACACTGCTGGTGTGTTCCATTTTTTGTCATAGGGTGCTGGCAGATTACGGGCCTCCCATAGCTGCTGCCAGGCCCCTAATCTGCCATGGGCCCCCGTACCGACTCCTCATGCTGCTGCCAGGCCCGTAATCTGTCATGGGCCCCTGTACCGCCTCCTCATGCTGCTGCCAGGTGCAGAGTGTGTCATGGGTCCCTGTACGGCCTCCCATTGCTGATGTCTCCATCGCCACACTCTGCCATGTGCCACTTTCAGGTCTCCTCACACTGCTGGTGGTTTCCATTTTTGTCATAGGGTGCTGTATGGCCTCCCATTGCTGCTGCCTCCACCGCCACACTGTGGCTCCACACTCTGGTTTTGGCCCCGTGACTGCCCAAATGAGTGAAGTGTGCGGTGATTCTAAGATCAACGGCACTCATCTGCATGTCATACTGACGGTCAGTATTATTTCTCTTCCCCAGCAGACTCCAAGGGCATTTAAATTAAAGGTACAGTGTTCTGCACGAATATAAAGGCTCTCTGAAGCCTAGAAACACCCTTTTATAAGTTAAATTCGCAGCGAATATATTCGACTCGAATCGAAATTTTTCCACGAATTCGCCGAATCAGTCGAATCGAATTTTTGAATACTTCGCTCATCTCTAAAGTTAACCCATGGTCTGTTTATACAGGGCAAATAGCAAGTACACATTGGAGCAAGTACATCTTACAGTCTAACGCCAGGTTTCATGTATCAGTTTGTTTGGATCAGATTGTGACATCATCCATTTTCCCACCTTTCCAACAATATCTGTTTTTCCAGCAGATTACTTTCACTGGTCTTCATAACCCTCTCCCAATCATTCATATTCTGGTGTATCGCTGCAGGATGTATAAACTTTGTGGAGTAATCTCTCATGAGCTGAAATATAAAAATGTCCATGTTATAACACATCTCCAAAGAAAGGAAAAATGTTTCTGCACTGCAAAGATCAAATGTTTGTTAGGTCGGGGGGGGCACAAAATGCAACTTTACGTATCAGATTCTGTTTCTCCAGCTGGAGGAGCTCCCCTCTTCACCTCAGTTTTGCGACAGCTGACTGTCCCTCGGCAACCTCACATCCAGTGCAAAGCTATGGGCTCTGCATTGGAATTGATGTCAAAAGACCTATGAAACCTGGAGCATAGTGAAGAGAATGCTGCAGGGACCATTCTTTCGAGTCTGAAGGGATCCTGCTGGAATGGAGGATCAAGTTAAGTAAAATTAATTTTGTTGTGGCCCCCTAGACCTAAAATGAGCAGCTATACCCTTGCAGTTCAGAGCAGCTCCACTGTAAGGGAGCATTTGACCTGAAGTTCAGCTTTAACAGCTTACAATACCTTTTTAATACAGACATGTTATATCAATCAGTGGAAAAAAAAAAATCTTGTTACCTGTAGTTTTTCCATGTTCATTCTTAGATTGTCTGTATATTGATTTTGTTGCTGTCTCCAAGCACTGTATTCACCCACAGGATGCTGTTTGAATGAATCTATCCCATATCCTTGATGTGTGGCTCCTGAGAACCCAGCTCTGCTAATGTGCTCAACTCCTCCAGTCTCTTTCCTCTCAGGTAGAGCTTTGTAATGCGTAACCATTGTGCTAGGAGCTACTGCAGGGATTTCACATTTCATATCACTGCAAAAAGTGTTCAATAGACCCGACTGGTTCAGTGTAGGTTCAATATTAGGCATTTCAAACTTTCTGGTGTCATCTGCGGTGGAAGGGTCTAATGTAGGTAGTGTTGGGAAAACAGAAAAAGCAGCTTCTGCAGAAAGTGGGGCTCCGTTTTGCATATGTGTATTACTGGAGGACGCTGCCAATGTAGAAGGCACAACATGAGCTGTGGGAATGGTAACCTGGCTTTTTATTGGCTGGAAAGTGGTACTGCCACTAGCATTGCAGAAATCTGAAAGTAAATACAAAAACACACACACAAGATTAATTTTATTATAGTAACAAAAGTAGAACTTGCAGAATAATATGGTAGCCTGGAATTTTAGAGAAAATTATAGCAATTTAATATACTCACTTTACTCATATGTACCAAGTATGTCACAGTATTCTGTGACCATTATAAAAAAAATGTGTTGATTGCGTTTTTTTATATCGTACATCACAGAGCACCATACAGGTTGTTCATGACTATGTGGGTTACAGTATATGCTGCCTATAGGTGAATCAGATAGGAAGTCCTGCCCTATATAACCCCTCCCACACAGGTAGTTCTGTTTTTTCCCCAGTGTTCGTAAGGTGGGTGGTTACAGATGTGCTGCATGTGCTCTTAGAGCATACTTAGATGTCTGGAACGGTTCTGTTGAGAATCAAGGACTTCAATCAGATCCATTCGAAAAGCTGTTAGCTGTGACAGGTGCATCTGAGCAACTGTGTTTGTCTGGCATTGCAGCTATTCCTGGTGGCGGAGCTGCAATGGACTGCGTCTACATCACCCTGAACGTGCCTGATCTTGTCTGAACTCGGAAGCTAAGCAGGCTCAGCCCTGGTTAGTACTTGGAGGGGAGACTGCCTGGGAATTCCAGGTGTTGTAAGCTTTTCCTCTCCAGAGTCTGAGATGGCTGTGTTTTTAGAAGAATCTCGAGCAGAGGATGCCAGGGCAGTCTCCGAGGTGATTCGAGACACTCGACAGGTTTGCAGGCCCAAAACCAAACGTTAACATGAGGTACTTGGATCTCGGGGTACTCGGTATAAGTCTAAACGTCCTCCTGTTTCGGATGGGATCAGTACGATCAGTGGTGGCTTTTCTGCAAGAGATAGATTTCGGGTGTCCCTAGTCATCAATGACCAATGACGCACATCTTCAAGGGCCAATTTTTTTCCAGGCTCATCAAGGGTTTATTATTTACAGTAAAGAATTACCATTTTTTTTGTTTTGGGACACTGCCCTTTGGGCTGGCCACAGCCCCTAGAGTGTTCACAAAGCACCTAGGGTTTGCCGAGGACACTGGGGGGGGGGGGGGGGGAGGGGGTGCTGAGGTGGCAGTCTCAGAATACCTTAAATGTTCAGAAAGCTCAGACAGCAGTTGGTTTAAAGCAAAACATAAGAGGCAAAAGATAAAAAGATACTTTCAATATGTCTCTGCAGGAAGAAATGGTATCCATGTTGAAGTGGTTTTCTACCTGTAGTTCCACTCCAAGTGTTTTGTAGAACATGCTATCTCTCTGGATCATGAAGGTCCAAGCATTGGATTGCCGGAGGTCTTTGTCCCTGGGGTATTGCAGAGTCCGAATTGGTGGCTTGTTCGGAATCTGAAGAAGGGAAATATTTTCCTTCCCGTTATATGGAAGATAGTAAACACTGATGCCAGTCTCTCCGGTTGGGGGGCTGGTTTGCAGGTGGCTACAGTTCAGAGGACTTGGTCAAAGGAAATACTGCCCATAAATATCTTGGAACTTTGGGCAGTACGCCTTGCTCTGGATTATTGGACGAACCAGTTGAACAGGTTTGTGGTCAGGGTTTGGTCCGACAATGCCATGGCAGTGGTGTAAATTAACCACCAGGGCGGCACCAGGAGTCGTGCGGTTCAGTAAAAGTTGAATTACATTCTGTATGGGGCAGGACAGCATATGCCATCTCCGTCAACAGTACATATTCCAGTTACAAAAAACTAGCTCCTCGGTCAACTGCTGAGTAAGCATATAAAGGGTGTTCTATCACACAGCCCTGGAGTTGTTCATATTCCTCCCTGCAACTTAGGGATTAGGGTAATTTCTGCTTCCTCAATCACCCCTTCTCCATACAGTTTTTGTGCAATGAAGAAAAAAAATGGCACATTAATGAGGTCTATCTTCTGTCCTGAGCATGTTCTATTTCCAGCTCTATGGAAAGCTGATTGTCACTGCTGCTCCTCCTCCTCATTCTGAACACTGCTATTCCAGGAGATCATAGTTGGCTAATAAAGTTTCAGGTATTAACAGCCATTTTTTTTTTCTTTTGCCACTTGTGTACTACTGGGGAGATTTTTTCTTTACCTCCTGTCCCAACAGTAAGTAAGCGAAAATCCCTCCAAAACTGAAGGAAACCTGGTGTGTCACCAGAACCATGTCTCCATGGGAAGATTTCCCTTCTATTGGTGTTCTGGAGTCAAATGGAGAAAGTTAATTTCCAGGGACACAGTCCATAATAAAAACTGTCAGGTGTTCTAATCCAGCTCAATGCTATCCAAAACTAAAAAAAAAAAAGCTTTGCCTTTAGTTACATTTTAAGGAGTTTATAACTAAAACCGTTATTTAATTAAAAAGACATCTGTCACAATGCGCCTGCAGAGCTGCCCCCAACCCCTCTCCTAGTGCCTGTGCCCTGTGTGGCACCTTCCTTCCCCCCTTCTCATCCTGTCACGGCCCTTTGAAGCCACACAGGATGAGAAGTGTTACTTTCCTCACCATGCCACAGTCATCTGCCTCCCACCGGGCACAGCCAGCAGGAGGAAAATAACCCCCTGCGGCGAAATTCACGCCTCTCCGGGCCATGCTGCCAGGAGAGGGGTGACCTCCAGCAGGGAGATTTTGGGACAGGGCCACAGGCTTGACGCCGCCCGACTCCCCGCCCCCCCCCCCCGGCGAGTGCGGCGCGGGAACGAGATTTCCCGCGTCTGCACTTACTGGAGACAAAGGCTGCGCTCTTGAGAGCGCGGCCCGTGTCCGCTGGATCGCGTTTACAAGTGGCAGGAGGGGATGAGCACCCTGACTATAACGAAGCCATGCTGTTGTCATAGGTACAGTATGCAGTTCACTACTGTCCTGCTGAAATAAGCAAGGCATTCCCTGAAAATAAGATGTCTGGATGGGAGCATATGTTGCTCTAAAACCTGGATGATCTTTCAGCATGGATGGTGCCTCTCTAGATGTGCAAGCTGCCCATTCTATCCGCAATAATGCACCCTTACACCATCAGAGATGCAGGCTTTTGAACTGAGCGCTGATAAGCTGGAAGGTCCCTCTTCCCTTTAGTCTGGAGGACATGGTGCCAAAAAGAACGTCAAATTTCAATTTGTCTGACCACAGAACAGTTTTCCACTTTGCAACAGGCCATTTTAAATGAGCTTTGGCCAAGAGAAGAGAGTAACGTTTATGGATCATGTGTATATATGGTTTCTTCTTTGCATGATAGAGCTTGGACTTGCATTTTTGGGTGGCATAGTGAACTGTGTTCACAGACAGTATTCCTGAGTTCATGAAGTGATGTCCATCATAGAATCGTGCCTATTCTTTTTTTTAATATAGTGCCGTCTAAGGGCCTGAAAGAACATGCATCCAATATTGCAGTTTGCCTTGTCCCTTGTGCAGAGATTTCTTTAGTTTCTTGGAATCTTTCGATAATACGAACTGTAGAAGAGGATACGTTAATGATATGTTGAGGAAAATTATTCTGGCATTGTTCTACAATTTTTAGATGCAGCTTTTCACAGATTGGTGAACCTCTGTACATCTTTACTTCTGAGATAATCTGACTCTCTAAGATGCCCTTTATATAAACAACCATGTTTCTGACCTGTTGCCAATGAACCCAGTTTAAAAAAAAAATGTTCTTCCAGCCACTTACTTTGCTAGCTTTTTGTTGCCCTGTCCCAACTTTGAGATGTGTTGCTGCCACCAATTTCAAAATTATCTTATTTATTTCTTAAAATAGTACATAATTTTCTCAGTTTAAACATTTGATTTATTCTCTGTGGATTTTACGCAGCGTTCCAACTTTTGTGGAACTGGGCTTGTACAAAAACCAATGAGGAATCCCCCCCTCCTGTGGGACATCATACTCTGACAGCTATCAGTACACCGATTGGCCGCGCCCGCTGATCAAGAAAAAATTTCCAACGTGTCTGTTCAAGTAATTGACTTCCACCAAATGGGGCTATCCACATGCTCAGTGTATGGTCAGCTTAAGATTCATACCTCATACACCAACTACCCTTTTGAGTTTGGGGTCTGGCAAGTGACAGGCAAGGCAACTGAGTTCAGTTGACCTCTGACACTCCAGCTCAAGGGTCAGCCAAGGAAAAAGCAGGTAAGGCATATGCCTGATCATTACTGGCTCTGACAACACAACCTCACCTTCTATGTTTTCATTGCAAGGTATTTCTTTGGAGACATCAACCCCTTTTCTTATCCCATGTGGAAAAGCCATCCGACTAAGAGATTTTCCTGATATCTGAGGAGTCTGCCAATCTGTGTAAGAACTTCCAACTGGATGTACTGCTGTTGCTGTAACAGAGAGCATATAGTGAAAAACCCAGAAAGTTACCAGTGAGTGCCATCTGTAAACACATTGCAGTTTTCGCTTACCCATCCTGCTTGGCTGCTGGAATCCTACAGTTTCCATAGTGTTACATGCAACTAGAATATCAAAACAGAATGCAACTCCATTACATTATGTGAGAACATTTTTAAAACAGAAGTATGGGTTAAAAAGAAAAAATAAATAATTCACATACTCACCTAGATTGCTACAGCATTGATGTGATGCTGCAGCTGTCCACCACTGGATCTACACAGAAAAACGGAGTGAACAAGCACCACTGATCACTCAGAACAGTCTTCAGTGAGCAGAGAGCCATGGCTGTCAGTCACTGGCTCTCTGCTCTGCACCTCCAGCACTCAATGGAGCACTGGGCTGTGGAGGGGGCAAGAGCAGCTAACTCAGGCTCTCAGCGGACCACTGAGAGGCTGAGACAGCTGCAGGTCACCCTGAAGATGGGTGTAACATGTTAGTAAATGTGAACTTAGCCTTTAAAGCAGAATTTAAGGCAAAGAACATCCACCTATGTCCCAATGGTCCAACGCTCACCGGCATCTTCCAGGTGCTAGTCTTTGGCCACCTTGACTGGCCAATGCAGGGTGACATCACTCCTGCGCATTGAGTCATTCATCCCGGCACAGACACTGTGCTGGAAATGTACACATAGCTGCTCATGTACATTCTGCAGAGGACTATAAGCAGACAATAGGTTCATTTTATTGCAGGAGAGAAATTGCATTATTCTATGTCAAAGTGCCTGTGTGCTTGCAGCTTTTATTTTTTGCATTTATTACAGGTACCTATTTTTGTTCCATTTTAAAGGGTCTATTTGCACCACGTTAGTCCACTTTGGTGCAATTATATTATGTGTTAAAAAGTGTTGTGCTAAAGCAGCCTCTTTATTTAACCAAAAATTGAATATGCATCAAGTTTGGCGAGTGCAGCAGGCCACATTGGCACATTTGAATGGGCTGCTTTGTCTGCATTTTATGCAGGAAAAATGTTCCTGCAGCATTCTGAAAACGCAGTAGCTGGGTAATCGCGTAGTGCTTTTGCACCATACGATTTTCCTGCAATTCCCCTGTGCTGTGGTTTTAGATGCATGGGGGAGTCATTAGCTATTTGCCCTCGAGAAGATTTACGCCCCTTCATGACTAGGCCATTTTTTGCTATACGGCGCTGCGTTACTGACATTTGCGAGGACAAGCAACGCTGTACATAAATGACATGAAATTTAGGTCATTTTTTTACCCACAAATAGAACTTTCTTTTGGTGGTATTTGATCACCCCCTGGTTTTTTATTTTTTTGAGCTATAAACAAAAAAAAACAAAAAAAAACAACAATATAGAAAAAAAAATATTTTAATTTGCTATAAAACATATCCAGTAAATACATTTAAAAAATATATTTGCTTCATAAAATTTAGGCCAATATCTATTCTGCGACATTTTTTTTTAACAAAAATCCCAATAGGTGTATATTGATTGGTTTGTGCAGAAGTTATAGCATCTATAAACTATGGTATATATACTGGATTTTTTTTCATACTAGTAATGGCGGCAGTCAGCGACTTATAGCGGGATTGCGATATTGCAGTGGACAATCTGACATTGTGGGAACCAGTGACACCAATACAGTGATCAGTGCTAAAAATATACACTGTCACTGTATTAACCATTTCCCGACTGCCCTATAGCAGAAATACTGCCAGAGGGTGACATGGGTGTGCAAAATCACATATATATATATATACACACACACACACACACACACACACACACACATATATATATATACGTGATTTTGCATTTCCGGGTAGGGGGCGCGTGGGTCCCAGCCAGTAATTACTCGCTGGTGCCTAGTAATTACCGAGGATCTCCAATGGGGAGGAGAAATGTTTTATTTACTAATAGTTCTTCAATCCTCTTTAAAACAGAAATTGAGCTGCACATCGGCAGCTTAAAGCAGAAAGGCAAAAAAAACCAAACAAAAACTGCAAGCAGGCGTTTAATTGAAGAACAGACACGCCATATCTCTTCAGCAATCAAATAAGCCGCAGGCTTATTGAAAATGTACACAGTGATCCCTGGAATGTAAACGGAGCTGCGCATACACAGAGCAGTTTACAATCAGCAGAACTCCTGCACATGCCCAGGAGTGACGTTGGACCACTGAAGCACAGGTAAGTATTGTGGACTTTAGTTTTGCCTTTGTGCCAGTTCACATATATGCGGATTAGATGCGGTATGAACTGCATCCAATCTGCATGACATGTGAATAAAACATTGCTTCCTATGGTGCCTGTTCACATATATCCGTTGCACTGGTGGTGCAGTTTCAAAAACAGTCATAAGTCATGTATGATTTCTGAGCAATGCCTTCAGGTTCAGGTGAGGATTACAGGCTATCGACTTCTATGGGAACCGTTTCTAAACCACACATGTGTGAACAGGATAAAATCCTGAGCTGATGCTGTCCTGAACCTGACATGAACTGCTGAACAACTACTGTATCGATTACCTGTAAAACCTAAGCTTCAGGGCCGGTTCACACAATAAAAAAGCACTGCAGATGTGTGCTAGATGTGTTTCTGCATGCGCTTTTTTGGCATGTTCCAGTTCATTTTTTTCCCTAATAGGGTCATCTGCCTTTAAGTGCGTTTTACAGCCTTCTAGTACAGTTTTGTGCAGGAAAAAATGCAGCCTGTTCTACTTTTTTTTCTGCAACCGGAAAGCATGGTAACTGCAAGCACGGATGTGAACACTGACAACCATATAACCTACTTTCTGTGCGTTTTTGATGCAGAAAATAAAAAAAAGCACACTGAAACACATGTAGTGTGAACTGACCCTAAATCCGCACTGCACGTTTGAATCAGCTCTTAGGCGCTGTTCACACCATAGAAATGCAGTCCAGATGTGTTTCCACATGTGCACTTTTGGCGTGTTCCGGTGTATTTTTTGATGCATTCCGGTGTGTTTCCCACCCTTTTTCTTCAATCTGAATGGGGACATGTGCATTCCAGTGCGTCTTGGTGCATTCCAGTGCATTTTTGGTGTGTTTTACTGCGTTCCAGTACAGTTCTGTGCAGGAAAAATGCACCCTGTTCTACTTTTTTTTTCTGCAACCGGAACTGCAAGCACTGATGTGATCCATGACATTGACAGCCATGTAACCTACTTTCTGTGCATTATGGACGCAGAAAAAAAGCAACTGAAACACATGTAGTGTGAAGTGGCCCTTAAAATACATACCTCAGTACTGGAATGAGAGAACTCTCTTGTGCACGCATCAGGAGTTATATTATTCTGGACCAGACAATCAAAATTGGTCAAAGATCTCGTACCTGGAAAGAGACCAGTCAAAGTATCAGCACTGGTATAGAAGCGAGGGAAGGAAGTATACTTCCGCCTTATGCCATATGAGTAAAAACTCTTGTTAATACCCCCACTACTGTAATATTGTTTGTCCTAACCCTGTATGACCTTGTTTACCATCATTGCCGCCCCTATGAAAAGTAATCCACTGTGTTTTGCTTTCCAGCGGTATTTGAAAGGTGTCTCAAAGGCTTCTTCAATACCAGTGTTAACCATTGTAAGCCAGCCACAATGCAACCACGACTATTACACACAGTTGCACAGCTCAATTCACTTGAATAGGTCATGTGGTGGTACTGCCAGCTGAACTTGTGGAAAAAATGTTGCCGCTCCATATTAGATTGTGAGCTCCCAGGATCAGGCCCTCCTATCCCTCTTGTATTGAACTGTATTGTTGCTGTATTGTCTCCCGTTATATTGTAAAGCACTGAGCAAACTGTTGGTGCTATATAAATCCTGTATAATAATAATAATGTGGCAGTGTGTGGCTACTGGCTGTGTTAACCTGAAGCTCGTCAGTTTAAAAAAAAAAAAAACTCAACTGTCTCTTTTTACTGCCCCACCTGTAGGCTTCATTCACACCTGAGCGTTTTGTAGAGCGAAGCTCGACGCTCCACAACGCTCAAGGGGGGAAAAAAAAAATCAATATTACTCTATGGAGATGGTTCAAATCTCCACTCCAAGTGGCCTGAAGCAAAACACAGATTTTGGCAGATGTGCACATTTTTATTCCCATAGAAAGGAATAGAAACGCACGACTGACGCGTTTGTGCATGTTTTGTGCGATTTTCTGCTCAAAATGAAAAAAAAAAAAAAGTAAAATAAAAAATTGGAACGGTATATGAATAAATGCAAAATAAATACACATAAATAAAAAAATCATGATTAATAAATCATAAATAATTAACCCCTAACCTTAAAAAAATTACATTATAAATAATAATAGCAACAATAATAAACCCCCGAACATAAAAATACATTAATAATTGTTATTTTATTACTTTTTTAGGTTTTGGGGTTAAGGTTATGGGATAATTATTATTAATATACTAATTTACTATTACAAATATTTATGATTTATATTTGTGTATTTATTTTACATTTATTCACATTATTAATAATGTATTTTGTTAGGGTTTAGAAGTTTCTTTTTATTATAATAATAAGCTCCAAGGAGCAGGGCCCTCGAACCCCTCGTGTATTGTATTGTTACTGTACTGTCATGTACTGTCTCCCATTATAATGTACAGCGCTGAGCAAACCGTTGGCGCTATATAAATACTGTATAATAAAAACTGCTGATGGAAAAACTAAAAAAAAAAAGAACTTAGCAACAAATTATGTTAACAGATGATATTTTTCTCTATTGGCTAATAAATAAATGCCAAAATTAAAAAACCGCCTGAAAACATGCAAAAAAAAAAATGCACCAAAAACGCTACGCTCAGATGTGAATGGAGCCGTAAAGTCGGCCTGTGATTTTTGCTGGACAGCTTGGTCTGTGACAGTAACTGGAAAGGTACCAGATCTACTGGCCGGATGAGCAGGTACATAGACAGTGCTATATAAGGGCGTATAAGATCTATAATAGTAACACACAGGGGGCTCCGGTACACAAACACTGCGGACAGTCTGCATCATACATATCGTTTGTGATTTCATCCATACCTCCATTTTATTACTGCCAGCTCCCTTCCCTCAGATCTCTACTTTTATAACCAATACAATGGGCAGCACAGTGGCTAAATGGTTAGCACTTCCGACTGGCAGTACTCGGTCGTTGGTTTGAATCCCAACCACAGCACCACCTGCCTGGAGTTTGCATGTTCTCCCTGTGCCTGCGTAGGTTTCCTCCAGGTACTCCGGTTTCCTCCCACACTACAAAGACATGCTGGTAGGTGAATTGGCTCCTGTCTAAATTGTCCCTGGTATGTGTATGTATGGATGCAGGGGCGGACTGGCAACTCATTGGGGCCCCTGGGCAATAGGGGATCATGGGGCCCCCTACTGACCCCGGGCAGTGCCTGAGTTTCCAAATGGTCAGTCCGCCCCTGTAAGGATGTAAGTTAAGGACAGTAGATTGTATGCCCCTTGAGGGTTAGGGACTGATGTGAATGTACCATATATATGTACAGCGCTGTGTAAATTGACTGCACTATATAAGTACCTGACATAAATAAATAAAATACAACGCACCAGCTAAATGACTACAATTCCCAAAGCGGACCGGTGACGCAGATTACAGCAGTAGTAACCAAGTCCGGTAAGGCTATGACTGGGTTCATAAATACTAGACGTAGCAGCCTCAGAGAGACGCTCACCGCTGTGGATCTGCTCCTACCTGGCCACACACAGGATGAAGACCTGGTAACAAGAACACAGCACGACAACGGATGAGAAGCAGACACCCGGAAGCTGGGCGGAGTCACCTTCAAACCGTCTCCCCGCCACACCTAGCCGAACCCAACTGCCCTCTCCGCCAATCGTCTGTGCGGCGTCCAGCCAATAGCAAAGCGCAGACGGAGTGGGCGGGGAGAGCTTGGATGCAGTGTGTGTGGCAGTTGCCGTTCAGGGCGCCTGTTGGCAGCGGTTGCTCCGTGTGTGTGGACTTGTTCTCTGTCGTAGGAGTCATTCATGCATTGCATTGGGAAGCAGCGGCTGAAGACTAATAATGACATAATGGGATATTCTTTGGTAAAGTCACATGCAGTATGCTCGCCACTAGGAGCCTAATATACACAGGGAAGCTGATATCACCAGCTACACTCCATTTTGCAGCACTACCGCAGTCTGCATTTAAAACGACGTTAACCACTTCAAGTCTGGACACTTTCACCCCCTTTCTGTCCAGGCCAGGCTTTCAGTGCTATCACACTGTGAATGACAATTGCGCGGTCATGCAACACTACCCATATTACATTTTTAGAATTTTTTTGGAGCCAGATAAAGCTTTATTTTGGTGATATTTATTCACCACTGAGATTTTTATTGTTTTTGCTATCTAAATGAAAAAGTCCCAAAATTTTGAAAAGTGTTTTTCATATAAAATTTTGCAAATAATCTTTTTTCATAAATATTAGCCAACATTTATTCAATTATCTTTTTAGTATAAAAAAAAATAACCCAAATTAGTTTATAACCAAAAATTATAATTTTTTTTAGTAAATCACAGAATAAGTGAGCGCTAGAGTAAAATTATAAGATTAAATTAAAATGAGTTAAAAGGAAGGAAACAGCAGCTGAACACCAAAAGGCACCATATAATAGTCAGAATAAAGCAGGGTGCAGCGCTAAAATGATCCATAAAATTGTATAGACATACTGTATTCAAACATCCTCATATAAAATGCAATTAAATGAAAAAATCCCATAAACCAATAACCAGGTGCAAGTAGAAACGTCACCAATTGGTGACTGATAGATGTTTGGGCACTAAAACCAAATACAGTCTATAGCGTGAGTACAAAAAGATCCCAGATGATCTTCAAAAATCCAATGGCTGGATCCGTGGGTGAGGTGATAAATGTGTAAAGATTGCGCACTCACCAGATACGCAATCACAATGCGCATTTAGAGTAGATAACCTCAGGACATCAAGGATCCTTATGTGGGTCTGGTCAGATCTGGTCAAATGCCCCTCACTGCTTGGTAGTGCTGCCACATTTGGAAATAGCCGCTCTGTAGGTGTAAATGGCTCCCACCGGAGCTCAAAGAACAAAGGAGGCCAGATAGTGTGATATCCTTATGACAAGGCGTTTCGTGCGAAGGCACGTAGTCATAGGGGGTTAGCTTACCCCCTATGACTACGTGCCTTCTGACGAAACGCATCAGAAGGCTACAGCGGTGTGACCTCATGCCGACTGGTGCCACGAGGGCCCCGGCGGCCATTTGCATACTCATATGGGTCAGTATTTTCCTTGCTCCTACCTGTATCTATTTGGAATAAACACTCCTTGTCATAAGGATATCACACCATCTGGCCTCCTTTGTTCTTTGAGCTCCAGTGGGAGCCATTTACACCTACAGAGCGGCTATTTCCAAATGTGGCAGCACTACCAAGCAGTGAGGGGCATTTGACCAGATCTGACCAGACCCACATAAGGATCCTTGATGTCCTGAGGTTATCTACTCTAAATGTGCATTGTGATTGCGTATCTGGTGAGTGCGCAATCTTTACACATTTATCACCTCACCCACGGATCCAGCCATTGGATTTTTGAAGATCATCTGGGATCTTTTTATTCTGTATAATTTTTTTTACATTTTTATTTTTTTTATATTATGGGTTTTTTTTACTGTCACACTAGCAGTGCAGTGTCACTGTACTGCTTGTGGTGGGTGATGACAAATTTTTTTTTCACACTGATTGCTTTTACATCCATAAAGGCTGTAAAAGCAATCATTTCTCCTCTCTGGCGGCATTCTTTTATGTCACTGTACTGCTTGTGGGGGGTGACGAAGATTTTATTTTTTTTTACACTGATTGCTTTTACACCCATAAAGGCTGTAAAAGCAATCACTTCTCCTTCTCTCTGGCGGCATTCTTGCAGCCATTGAGAAATACTGTGAGAGCTGTGATTGGTCACAGCTTGTCACATGTCACAAGGCTGTTGTGAATAGCCTTGTACCATGTGATCTCTGTGATCATTCACAGATTTCACTAGTAGTAAGCAATGATGTCAGGAAGTGACATCTTGCTTACTACTGCTTACTACTCTTCATGTGATCACTGATTGACTAATCAGTGATCACATGATTGGGACCTCACACAGAGGTCCCGTACAACGATTGATGTTCCCAGGGAGCGCACACAAGCAGGGAGCGGAGAGGACGTTTATATACATGGATCAAAAAGAAGGTAAAAGCGAGCGCTGTAAGTCAGAAAAGCAGCCAACGCACCAAAGGATACCAAACAACCTTTCAAAACACAAACATATATAAGGTGCGCCTTATATATGTTTGTGCTTATATACATGGGCCGGACGGGAAGTGATTAAAGTAGAACTATAAGCAAACTTTTTCTTTTTTCATTTTGGATACAGTGCCTTGAAAAAGTATTCATACCCCTTGAAATCTTCCACATTTTGTCATGTCAACTTGCAGGGATTTCCTCTCACTTCCTGTTTGACTAAGGGACAGGAAGTGAAGGGAAATCTCAGCATTGGGACACAGACCATGAAAAAAAATCTGACAGGGGTTATAACCCTCCTTTCACAGTGCCTTGAAAAAGTATTAATACCATTTGAAATTTTCCACATTTTGTCATGTTACAACCAAAAATGTAAATGTATTTTATTGGGATTTTATGTGATAGACCAACACAAAGTGGCACATAATTGTGAAGTGGAAGGAAAATGAGAAATGTTTTTTTTACAAATATCTGAAAAGTGTGGTGTGCATTTGTATTCAGCCCCCCGGAGTCAATACTTTGTAGGACCCCATTTGGCTACAATTACAGCTGCAAGTCTTTTTGGGGATGTCTCTACCAGCTTTGCACATCTAGAGGGACATTTTTTGCCCATTCTTCTTTGCAAAATAGCTCAAGCTCTGTCAGATTGGATGGATAGTGTCTGTGAACAGCAATATTCAAGTCTTGCCACAGATTCTCAATTGGATTTAGGTCTGGACTTTGACTGGGCCATTCTAACACATGAATATGCTTTGATCTAAACCATTCCATTCTAGCTCTGGCTGTATGTTTAGGGTCGTTGTCATGCTGGAAGGGGAACCTCCACCCCAGGTGATCAAATACCACTGAAAGAAAGCTCAATTTGTGGGAAAAAAGGACATAAACTTAATTTGGGTGCAGCGTTGCATGACTGCGCAATTGTCAGTTAAAGTAAGCACAGCGCCGTAATGCAAAAAATGGCCTGGTCAGGAAGGGGGGTAAATCCTCTGAAGTGGTTAATGACACTGGCTGGGAAGGGGTCAATCTAGTTAACTGTGTGCTTAACCAGTGTTTTTGTTTACACGTTGTGGTGATTTTATTAGGCAAACAGAAAATGACCACTAAGCACATAGTAACAACATTCATTTACCAGAATACGGTCAACGCGTTTCACCTGTGCATTTGGTCATTTTTATGAATGCACTTAATCACCTTGCTGTTGTTTGGATCTGCCTATTTGACCATACAATATGTATCTCTATTAGATCGAATTGTAACTTGTTATGTACGATTATTATATACTTTGTTGCTTTTTCTTTATTGGCTGGCTTTCGGTCTCTCTGTGGAGTGGTGTGGGTGGACTTCTGTCTGGGGGCGGTCATATACGCACGCTCGCTGTCCCTGCTGGGATGGTGATTGTGGAGTGGCTGGTACCTGTCCCTGGCCCTCGGGGACCTGCTGCCGCTCCCTGCCCCAATGCACTTGCGGTGTTCGGTGCATGCACGCCGCTTTTGTGTGCGCTGCGGGCGGCTGACATCATCTGAGCGGGCCCATTTAGGGCGAGCGTACGGCGCACCATCTTGTTCTGGGCCGTGACTCCTCACTTGCACTTGTCTCCTCTTTTGAGGAGCATGTTTTTACTATGGGTCCTATCATGGATATATGACTCTTTTATGTCAATAAATGGTTATACGTATGTATTTTATGTGTGGTCTCTTACTGTGCCCAAAGAATCCAATACCTTTGCCGTACCTAGCAGTTTGGTTTCTTTTTCTTTTGTATCTATAGGATTTGGCACCAGGAAGCTTTTTTGGTATTCTCCTATATAAGTTGTACCTGTTTTTCTGACGTCTCCTCTTCCCTACAGTCGCTCAAAGTCCAGAATGTATACTCATACTCAATACTCACCCATAAGCCACTGCTCCATTTCAGCACTCCCAGTCCTGTACTACCATCTTTTCATATGATGTCACTAGGAGGCTGTCTGTCTTTTCTTGGTTCTTTAAAGCCAAACTCCATGTAAATGAAAAATGAAAAAATCCACTCTTGCAGTATCCCAGAAGGCAGGGAAATTCCAGTCTCACCTAGGCGAGGAACTCGGAAGGGCAGGGCTGGGACCTGCTGAAAATCACCTAATCCATGAGTCCCATAAAATGTAATATCCAATTGTGCACTGGGAAGGAGGGGGTAAGAGAATCATGGGAAGTTATAGATGGGGGTCTAGGTCTACTTTACTTCTAGGGGTACAGGTATAAGGAGTAATACTATATTACCCCTAACACCTCCTAATAATCCTGGCTCCAGCAGGTTTCCTCCATCCAGGGGCGGACTGACAACTCATGGGGCCCCCGGGCAATAGGGGATCATGGGGCCCCTGTGTCCTTGCCCAAACTCAAAAAAGCCTATGAAAAAAGTACCAGGGGCATCTCATGGGGCCCCCTACTGACCCCAGGCCCTCGGGCAGTACCCGAGTTTCCAAATGGTCAGTCCGCCCCTGCCTCCATCCATGCAACTGGTCCAGTGCCACTGCCTCTCTAAAGCACTCTCAGCCACGGTGACATGCTGCTTCCTCCATATACAATAGAGGCCCAATAGTCCTGCACTGTATGTGATGACACCAAAGGACAGCTAACATCCTGGAGCACAAATGAAAAAAGGACAGCGCTGAAGCTAGCCAGAGCGAGGAGTATGGTAAATAATACAACCTCTTCTGATACCCCTTTAAATAAGAAATATTTAACCTGTGCAGTGCAGGGGGGACCCCCATTCATAGGTAGGTATCCCTCCCCCATCCCCTGCCCAGTCAATAAAGTAGTACTAAACCCTCAATTTTGTTTTAGTTTAAAGCACAGAGCAGAATAAAAGAAACTTTCCCCAGTAAACTGTTAAAATTCGTATCCCAATACTCATAGTTTACAATTTTCAGTGCTGCTGCCCTCTCAGTGCTGCTTCCCTGAGCGCCCCTTTTTTCCAAAAACAATTCATATACATCCACTAAGTATTGGCTCTGTGATCTATTTTGCATGAAATAATTTTCTACTGTGTTTTCTTCCTCCTTGTACCATCCAATGTGACCTCCCAAACTTCTCTTTTCCAGCTTACTTCTATTTGTTTGGAATGAGCAGTGTACTTAGATGTGGCCGTGTACACTGCTCCATGCACACTACAAATCCCATAGTCCCTAGTCCATCTTGGGAGCAAGCAAGAAAGAGTGGCTACATAGGAACATACTGTACAGTGGGATCACGAGTGAATGTAGCTGACATCTAACAGGAAGTCGGATCACAGCAGTAAAAAAAAGGATTTAGAAGATTTGGAGGCGGCTGACAGCAATAGAAGGGACTTTTAGCCTGGGTTCACACTTCTGCGGTGCTGCATATCGCATGTGATTCACACAGGAACCACAACGCATTCCTGTGCAAATCACATGCAAATTCTCTGCGGTGCAATTGAAGCCATACATTTTGTATGGCTCAAATCGCACCGCATCCGCACCAAAAACGGTGCAGGATCCTTTTTTTGGTCCGCACTAGAATCGGATCGCATGGGTGTTCACATCTATGCAATCCGATTCTGCACATCGCACTGCGTTTTTTGAACTGATTTTGGGGTGTTATGGTTATATGCAGGGGCGGACTGACAACTCATGGGGCTCCTGGGCAATAGGGGATCATGGGGCCCCTGTGTCCTTGCCCAAACTCAAAAAAGCCTATGAAGAAGGGGCATCTCATGGGGTCCCCTACTGACCCCGGGCCCTTGGGCAGTGCCCGAGTTTCCAAATGGTCAGTCCGCCCCTGGTTATATGTATTTTACTGTGCGGTCTCTTACTGTGCCCAAAGAATCCAATACCTTTGCCGTACCTAAAAGTTAATTCACAACTTATATAGGAGGATTTGTTTCATCTCTGTGTATCACCTGAGGACAATCACTTCACTGGGAATATGAAAGCGTGTACAACCACTTTAAGGACAACTCAGCTGTCAAGGTAAGAAGGAGAAACAATGAAAAGGGAGAATTTATGTTCAATCATCAAATGTGATGGCTGCATTAGTATTTCCCTCTGTTTTCACTTGCTGATCTGGCCAGTAAAACACCTCTTGTATTAGAGTGCCCCTACTCTGTATGAAAGAGCACAGGGGGCACATTAGGACAGCAGTATTGTTAGTCTGGGGGGGGGGGGGGTTAGATGTACTAGTAGATTTAGATACATTAACAAATTGAAGCCAAACTCCAGCTAATACTTTATAAGCAGTTACAGTAACAGGTTTTTTTTTCCTTTTGAGATATATTTTTTTTAGGTATTGGAAGTTCATGTACTATTTTGTCAGAGGTTCTCTGGATTTTTCCTTTCACTGAATTTTGCAAATAACTATTGTTTTAGGGCCTGTTCACACCATTGGAGTCTTTTGTGGTGCATTTGCCACACGCATATTTAAGTAGCTCATTAATATGCTGCCTAATGCACCACAACAAACCAAAGATCAGACCATTAGCAATTTCGCTAACACAGTGCATGCCTTTTAGGTGCACTGCAGTGAAGGTGCAATGAGAATATGCGTTGGGGTGACATTTAGCCCTCACGCACACTGGATGTTTTTACAGCGGCTGTTTTTGGCATTTGACCTTTTTTCCTACAGTCAATAAACTCCATAGCATGTTATCCTATGTGTCCATGCACACATACACTGTAATCAATGTTTTTTGGCTGGAAAGAAAACCAAAACTAGTGAGGAGTTTTTTTTAGCTGTAAAAATGCCGCTAGTCGTTAATGCAAAAAAAGCTAAACAGAAAAACTCACATTTTTAACGTGACTTACACAGCTAATGTTACCATAATTATCAAAATGCCCCGTGTGCATGAGGACTTACAATAAATGGGACTGCAATGCACCAATGCAATCAATGTATGTTACATTTTTTTACTGTTTTTTTTGGGTGATTTTTTTTTGTTATACTTAGGACCTTTTATAGGACATTATAAATCTAATAATAATATGTTTAGTAAAACATTTGAGTAACTACACATAGTCGGCTGAGCAAGAAAAATAGCAAAAGAGTGTTTCCATGGATTGTACTTCGAGACTCAGATCTGTGACTTACTAGAAGTTAGGTCATCTATATCCAGTTTTTGGATTTTCAATGGCATTCAGGGCATTTCTGACAGAATGTGGTATGTTGCTTTTCCACACCTATTCTGGCATAACCTCCCTATCTGCTGGAGTTGTGTGGTATTTATTTTTTATATTTTTGTTCAAAACATACAGTATACAAAATAAATACCAAACTATGGTCTTCTGTATGGCAGTCCACAAAGTATAAAATCCAGTTAGTACATGAGGCACAAGCCTCATAAAGTAAACAAAATCCTTTTTTTACCCTCTCTGACTGAGCCAAATCTTCCTTCCTTTGTACCTCACATGCTTGCTATCCCAGACACTGCAGCTCACAGTGGGAGGGTTTCAGCAGCAGAGGACTAGGCTGACTGAATCCGGAAAGCAGAGAGCAGGACTAGGCTGACTGAATCCAGAAAGCAGAAGGCAGGACTAGGCTGATTGAATCCAGAAAGCAGAGGGCAGAACTTGGCTGATTGAATCCAGAAAGCAGAGAGTAGGACTGGGCTGATTGAATCCAGAAAGCAGAGAGTAGGACTGGGTTTATTTAATCCAGAAAGCAGAGGGCAGGACTGGAGAGATTGAATCCAGAAAGCAGAGAGCAGGACTAGGCTGACTGAATTCAGAAAGCAGAGAGCAGGACTAGGTTGACTGAATCCAGAAAGCAGACAGCAGGACTAGGCTGACTGAATCCAGAAAGCAGAGAGCAGGACTAGGCTGATTGAATACAGAAAGCAGAGGGCATGACTAGGCTGATTGAATCCAGAAAGCAGAAGGCAGGACTAGGCTGACTGAATCCAGAAAGCAGAGGGCAGGACTGGGCTGATTGAATCCAGAAAGCAGAGAGTAGGACTGGGCTTATTTAATCCAGAAAGCAGAGGGCGGGACTGGGCAGATTGAATCCAGAAAGCAGAGGGCAGCTCTAGGCTGACTGAATCCAAAAAGCAGAGAGCAGGACTAGGCTGACTGAATCCAGGAAGCAGACAGCAGGACTAGGTTGACTGAATCCAGAAAGCGGAGAGCAGGACTAGGCTGACTGAATCCAGGAAGCAGACAGCAGGACTAGGTTGACTGAATCCAGAAAGCGGAGAGCAGGACTAGGCTGACTGAATCCAGCAAGCACACAGCAGGACTAGGTTGACTAAATCCAGAAAGCAGAGAGCAGGACTAGGCTGACTGAATCCAGAAAGCAGAGAGCAGGACTAGGCTGACTGAATCCAGGAAGCAGACAGCAGGACTAGGTTGACTGAATCCAGAAAGCGGAGAGCAGGACTAGGCTGACTGAATCCAGCAAGCACACAGCAGGACTAGGTTGACTAAATCCAGAAAGCAGAGAGCAGGACTAGGCTGACTGAATCCAGAAAGCAGAGAGCAGGACTAGGCTGATTGAATCCAGGAAGCAGAGGGCAGGACTGGTCTGATTGAATCCAGAAAGCAGAGAGCAGGACTGGGCTGATTTAATTCAGAAAGCAGGACTGGGCTGATTTAATTCAGAAAGCAGGACTGGGCTGATTGAATCCAGAAAGCTGAGGGCAGGACTAGGCTGACTAAATCCAGAAAGCAGCGAGCAGGACTAGGCTGATTGAATCCAGAATGCAGAGGGCATGACTAGGCTGATCGACCAGCTACAGGCTTTTGAATTAGCAGTGAATATGTTGAAAGTCCACTGCTTGTTCATCTCATGGTAGAGCAAGCAGGCACAGCATACATGAGGATGGGAACTCTGCTCTGATGTCAGGAACAGTGCAGCATTGTTACCACACCATCAGTAGAAGCTGCTTTAGGTGGCCTCCACTGGAAGGATCAATGGCTATTTGTGGGACTTTGCAGAGGAAGTAAGACAAATTTGTAGCTGCAGATGCACCTATAATAAAAGTGCTGCAGAACATATTTTTTCATAGGAGACTAAAGTTCTATTAGAGCCAGTTCACACCACACAAATGCACTCCAGACACATTCTGGATGCGTTTTTGCTTACAGTGCACACATACCACCCTACAACCTCATTCATCTGTTCAGCCTCCTGCTACATGCATATTAGCGTTAAGTACGCGTCTGATTATGGGATTTGTACCACCAGCGGCATGGAGGAGACGATAGGGATAATGCTGCTCACAGGAGATGGAGCTGAATAACTTGGAGTAATGTAATTCAGAAGTTTATAAAAATAAATGTTTTTTTTTCTTTAAAATAATTGATTTAATTTTACATGCCTTTTAATTGACAGATGATTTTATTTAAATGTATTTATTCATAACAGCCCTTAGAATTATACTGTATATAATATACACTATATTTCCAAAAGTATTGGGACGCCTGCCTTTACACGCACAGGGACTTTAATGGCATCCCAGTCCGTAGGGTTCAACATTGGGTTCGCCCAGCCTTTGCAGCTATAACAGCATCAACTCTTCTGGGAAGGCTGTCCACAAGGTTTAGGAGGGTGTCTATGGGAATGTTTGACCATTCTTCCAGAAGCTCATTTGTGAGATCAGGCACTGATGTTGGAGGAAAAGGTCGTGGTCTCCACTCTAATTCATCCCAAAGGTGTTCTATCGGGTTGAGGTCAGGATTCTGACAAGTCAAGTTCCTCCACCCCAAACTCACTCATCCATGCCTTTATGGATCTTGCTTTGTGCACTGGTGCTCAGTCATGTTGGAACAGGAAGGGGCTAATCCCACACTGTTCCCACAAAGCTGGGAGCATGAAATTGTCCAAAATGTCTTGGTATGTAGACGCCTTAAGTGTTCCCTTCACTGGAACTAAGGGGCCAAGCCCAACCCCTGAAAAACAACCCCACACCATAATCCCCCCTCCACCAAACTTTACACTTGGCACAATGCAGTCAGGCAAGTACCGTTCTCCTGGAAACGGCCAAACCCAGACACGTCCATTGGATTGCCAGACAGAGAAGTGTGATTGGTCACTCCAGAGAACACATCTCCACTGTTCTAGAGTCCAGTGGTGGCGTACTTTACACCACTGCATTCAACGCTTTGCATTGCACTTAGTGATGTAAGGCTTGGATACAGCTGCTCGGCCATGGAAACCCATTCCATGAAGATCTCTACACACTGTTGTTGTGCTAATCTGAAGGCCACATGAAGTTTGGAGGTCTTTAGCTATTGACTCTGCAGACAGTTGGCAACTTCTGTGCACTGTGTGCTTCAGCATGGTCTCACCCCGCTCTGTCATTTTACGTGGCCTACCATTTGGTGGCTGAGTTGCTGTTGTTCCCAGTTGCTTCCACTTTGTTATAAAACCACTAACAGTTGACCGTGAAATATTTAGAAGAAAGGAAATTTCAAGGATGGACTTATTGCACAGGTGGCAACCTATCACGGTACCACGATTGAATTCACTGAGAAAATGTTTGTAGAAGCAGTCTGCATGCCTAGGTGCTTGGTTTTATACACCTGTGGTCATGGAGGTGATTGGAGCACCTGAATCACATGATTTGGTGGGGTGTCCCAATACTTTTGGCAATATAGTGTATATTATTAGTCCTGTCCGTGAGTGCCATCTAGTGGACTTTTTAGGACATTTAGAGGACCTCTCTTAGCTCATATATTTATTATTTCTATATTTATTTTTATCATTTATGCGTATATACCTTAACACCTCGGTCACATCGGGTGTGACTTTGCATGCAGTTTGCATGCCATGCGACTTGCAAATTGCATGCCAAGTCGCACCCTATTGTCCTCAATTAGAGCGGTCAAATCGGTGCGATTTTGACTTGGTTGGAGCCGCACTGATTTCTAAAGTAGTACATGTACTACTTTTGGTGCGATTTGCATAGACATCTGTGTCAGCACCACGTGCTTCAGAGGAAAAAGCCTCCTCCAATTCGGTGGCGCTCACCAGATATCGTGGCCCATCCAAACCAGATAGACAATTGCGCTTGTGGTGAGTATCAACGTTGTAAAATAATCCATCAGCAATCCCTTCATCAATTAGAGACTGATTAAGTGGCGGGACATCCTCCAAACTAATAAACTTCGTGACATGAAAGGAAGCTCATAGCATGAATCTGCTAAAAACTATTTATTTGATAGATAGTAATACACTCACATAAAATGAATGAAAGCATGCAAAAATCTCCATATAAACCACGAAGGGTATCTGTATGTCACATAGAGAGAGCGTCTCACCTGATCCTCCTCACTGCTTGCGAACGATACGGCGGGGATGTAAGGTGGATGCCTCATTCCAAAGCATGTTGTGCGGTCTGATTCTTACGCGTTTCATCACCTGACTTTATCAAAGCCTTATATGGGAAACAGCCTTATATGGGAATACTTCCCTCCCTGTTTCCCATATAAGGCTCCCATCCATATCGTATCATATGCTTGACAAAGGAGCGTGCTGGTCTCTGCCAGACCTTGCGCATGTTGAGAAACGCGTTGCACTTCTATGACGTCAGACGCCAACGCCACCACTCTAGACTTTACAGTGGGCTACTACAGCAGAACAACCCTGCTCTTTCCTCCCTCTCCAGCATTCCCCACTGTCCTACCTTGACACACATAATTGCGGTTAACAGCTTGGCAGTGAGGCAGTCTGTACATCCTTCTATGATGAGCCTGTTTGTAACTATGAACATGTGAGTTACCTACTTACTGTTTAACAATTAAACTTGTAATACAGTCTAGAGGAGCTGTGTTTCTTCCTCTGTTTCTCCACATTAGAGTCTGCTTCACTCTACCACAGCTTGCCTGGGCATTCAGACTGTTAATCCCCTTCTCCGCCATTGGATTCCCAATCCATTGAATTTACTAAGACATTATGGACTGCAGATTGCATGCACCTATTTTTACCCTGGATAAGTAGTAAGTGGGCAGAGCTTGTCAAAGGAAAGCCTGCAGAAAATATAACCTGTTGGACCGGCATCACTCTGAAAGCTGTGCTTTATGTTATAAACTCCATAGAGCTAATGATCACAGCATTGTCATTTAAAAAGCCACAATTTAATAATACTACTGAAACTTCTAAATTTCACCCTGGTCTAAGGCACACGTTTGTTGAAATTAAAGTGGTTTTGCACAGAGCAGCCCCGATCCTCCTCATCTTGGGTCCTCTGCTGGTGCTTAAGGTTCTTCCCCCCTGAGCTGGAACATGCTCACTCCCAAGCCCTGCTCTCTGAGTCCATAAGATACAGCAAAGCGTGGCTTGACCCCATTCCCCCTGTTTCCTCCTCACTGGCTGTGATTGACAGCAGTCGGAGCCATTGGCTCCCGCTACTTCTGAACCAATGAGGAGGCAGAGACCCAGGGGAGCTGCTACTCTCCTGCATATAGCTTGACTAAGCTCAGGTTTAGGTGAGTATTAGGGGGGCCTGCACACAGAAGTTTTTTTATCTTTATGCATAGAATGCATGAAAATAAAAAACATTCAGCCTTTGGAACCACTTTAAGTAAGTCTAATAGTTTTACCGGGTTATTCTGTACATTGTGCAAATACCAGTACCATTGTGCAAGATTTCAATTTGATATGGATTACTAGTAGCATTTTGTGAATAATCCTTTTAGATTCCCACCAAGGCCCTGCTGATGCTGTAATTACTTGTATATTTTGTTTTAAGGTATTTAAAGATACCACTAATTACATACATTAGTCAACAGTATATTTTTACTGAATAAATTCACATTTGTCACAAATGCATTGATGTAAATTAGGAAAATGTTTATTATTGTATATTAAATAGTGGCTAGCTACATCCAAATTCTCTTTATTTCTAGAATGGCTAGAATGGCAATGGTATCTCTTTTTCTTTCTTCTTCTCCTATATCTGGACATATATCACAATATGAGCCAAATCAGGTAAAGGCTGAACAGTCCTGGGAAAAAAAAATCAGAAAGCAAAATTTGCGTTAAAAATTTATTTCGTAATATAAAACAAACCTGTAATATAATTAGCATTTTGAGGGGCTCAAGGTCAATTTTCCTTCCATTGCCACTAGGTTTTCAGCTAACCACCTATCTATGAATTTAGATAGGCTCCATTAAAGATGCATAATATAGATGCCTGAGAGCACATATGCTGATCCTGCAAGCAGGGCACAATACCCTGCCTACTCATAGCCAGTGGCAGAGAAGGGATTCCCAATAATTATGATTGGTGGGGGCAGGGCCGCTATTAGAAATCATAGGGTCCTGTACATCCTACCTGATGGGGCCCCCTTTGACCCTACCCTTGACCCCCTGGCCCTGCCCTCGACTTTGCCTCGAAACAAAATGCAGCTTCATCTTCAAGTGCATGCAGTAAAAGGGGGAGCAGTTACAAATACTGTAGCAATCTTGCGCTCAGAGATGGACGCAGTGCCACCATTTTGTTAAGGCATATCCATTTTGATAAGAGCATACATTTCTCCCTCAATCCTTTATTCTCCTTCCCCCTCCCTTCCTGAGAGGCACAGTGACAGATGTGTGTGTGTTAAAAGTTGCTGGCAGGCTAGAGCAGCAGGGGGCCCAGAGCTACAAAGCCCCCCCATGAAACCAGAGCCTGGTTGTCCCAAGGCCTGTGCAAATTCGCGCCTCCTAACCAAGATAAGGCAGCTTTTCCCAGAACTTGAATGAAATTGTAACCTCATAACCCCTACCAGCTAGGTGACAGAATTAAACGAACATTCCTCAAGTCAGTTGTCACCTATGTTTCATATCATGGATTATGAAGCTGTCAGTTTTAATGCAGAGTCCATCCGACGATCCCTCCCAAAACAGGGTATTGACCAGTTACTCAGAGCCACCCCCCTTGCTGGGCGACTTTAAAACACACAGGCTGTAGGCCTGAAGTAAGCAAAACACATCTCCCAATTTTAGCATCCTAACAGTAGGAGATCAAAGACCCTTTCGCTCTGCAACTTGAATCTGCTTACCTTAAGGCTGAACATGGCAAGTAACTTAACCTTTTAACTTCTCCCTGTTATCTCTTTGCTGTGATGTGCTGTTTTCTATGTGCATATATATATATCTTAGTTACATCTTCTTTGTAAATATTTTATTGCACCTGTTTGACTCTTTTAGTAATAAATCTTTCTTTCTGAAAGTGTTAAACTGTTTCTAAGCGCTTACTTGCAATTCATGAATTCCTGCCTTTGAAGAGACGCTACTGTTTGTTTTAATCTCTGTATAACGGGCCTGCGGACCGTGTTATGCAGACCATTATTTCAATCATTATAGTGTATATTTGTTAAGGAGAGTTTCCCCTTTCTCTGTACAAAAAGTGGTGGTGGCAGTAGAGGAGTAGTTGCGTAATTAACCCGACCCAGTAACAAGCGCATTCAGACTGCAGGCACCGATTGTAGTCCATTAGCTGGAAAATCGCTGTGTAGGGTGCAGCTGGGTGTGGCCTTGTTACGCACATTACATAGCGGTTTTAGATCGGCCGGTCCTTTGGTCACGAGTTTGGTGAGAAGGTCTGGGGTCTGACGCTGCGGGCGTGACGTATTGGAATGTTATTTCATTTGTAAATTACTTTGCAATGCTTTATCCCAGAATCATAATTTTAGTGTCATTTTAAATAGGACAAATTACATAAAACACACTTTTTTTTCTGCAGTAACATTTTTTTTTAAAAACTAACACTGGTAAAAAAAAGAAAAAATGAGTTTTGTTACGTTTAAATGTCTCAGGATTGCGAAAAAAAAATTGTTGCAAGACAATAATTATGAAAGTCTTGTGTGTCCTTTAAAAAAACAACATGAGTATGAACTTGTTATCTGGTGTAATGTCAAAATTATCACCAAATAAACAAGTTCATAGCAGAATTGTAAAAATTGCCCTGGTCCACAGAAGGTGAACAGGTGTGAGAGGTGAAGTGGTAAAACTTCAAACATTCCAATTTACATAATGTCTACAATGATACAATACTCTAATGTTATTTTGTTACCTGTACTTGTAGTAGCACTGTTCCCAATCTCAGGAGCTGGAAATAAGGCAGAGCAATGTGTAAGTAGTAGTGTGTAAGTGTTTACAGTAGAATTGCAATTCTTTTGAAATGGACAAGATTATTATGCATTTTTTGCTCTTTACAATGCAGATTAATACTCAGCATGTGATTATTTTCTATGTATTTTACTGTTTTGTTACATTTATGACTGCATTATTTCCAAAAGATGGTAAGTATATGTAAATATATGTAAAAATATAAAATGTTAAAATGACTTTTTTATATGTTAAAAAAAATCTGAAGAATGTATTTTAAAAAAATATATTTTTTAAAATATATATATATTTATATATATTCTTCAGATTTATTTTAAACATATAAAAAAAAGTAATTTTAACATATATTTTTACATATATTTGTAAATGCATTCCAAAAATGTATATTTGTATTTTTAAAGACATACAGTATATTTGAAATGTATTTTTAAAAATATTTTTCATATATTTTGTAATAAAAACACATTTCAACATGCAGTATATATATATTTATTGAAATATATTTTGAAATATATTGAATATTACCAACATTTTAGCATTTCAAATATATGGCAATATATTTGGGAACAATATTTTTAAAATATATTTCAAATATACTTTTCTTCCATGTGGTTTATTACAGGAAACTTCTGCAAAGATGTAAAATTTCTGGAATGAATACACACAGTACACCAGGAATACAGAATACATATACCTCATGTAGACAATATTTGCCTATTAGATCTTTATTCACCTTTTAGATCTTTATTTTTATATTCGCCTAGATTTTTAAATTTTTATTTTTATATTCACCTTTTAGATCTTTATTTTTAGAGCTCTGGAAAAAAATGAATTACTTTGCCTTCAGCCTGGTTCTTTTTCTTTTTTTCTTAAATAAACTTTGTTGTTATTTTTACATGAACTATTTCAACGAGAGGGTAAACAATCTTTGTTTTATAGACACTGACATTTAGGGCTATTTTTATCTGGAATGTTTTGGTCTGAGACACTGAAAACAATGTGTGCTTATATTGTCTAGATATGTAGAATGCTTGTTTTTTTCTAAACTGGTTGTTGTTTCCCAACATTTACATTGTTAGGGCCAGAATTCATATATTTGAACTAACCTATTAATATCCTAAGATAATGTACTGATACTGTTTCCAGAAAGTACATTTCTCCCACGGTTTTATAGTATTTGCTTAATATTTTAGCAAGCCACGCTGTAAAATGTTTACTGAGAATGAGGCACTTTGAGAACCTGCAGATTTTAGGAAAGGTAAAAAAGTGTAGTCTGACAATTGCCCACAGTTATTATATGTATTATTAATATTCTGTATTTGAATTTTTTTTAAATTAATATTTTCCAACATGCACTGACATATAGGTGCAGGAAAATTGGGAGAGTGCCAGACAAACTATAACAAGACCAAGAGTACTTGAGCAGTTGCTGCACCTGATTTCTTTTAATTATTTATAGCCTAAATTCAGGTACATTGTGACAGTGAGAGTATGTACTTTTAATGCAATGTGTCCCTTGTGCTGGTGCCAGCTGTCATTGCGGTGGGGGTTAACAGAGCAGTGGTGCCAACTATGCCCAACCTTTCCGCCTAGATCCTCCATTATTAGAAGTACTCTATCTTTCATTAATGAAAAACAATCTATGAATGGAGAAGGATCTTTCAATCATCCACCCATCCTCCATTCATAGATTAGGTTTCATCAATAAATGCTATAGCACAGGTTCTATGAATAGAGGGGGGCGGAGTGTAATGGGCAGGCATAGTTGGAACTTGTGATAAGTGCCTGTGACAGGTCCCTTGGCTCTATTCACTCCTGCAGCACCAAAGATTACAGATGCTGGGTATGGGGAGGGGGGGGGGGGCAGTGGATTTCAACTATAAGGCTAGGTTCACACCTATGCAAGTTGCATTTGAGGTGTTTCTGAATTGTGTTTTGCATTTTTGCACTTGCTTTTTTTTACACGTTTTTGATGCGTTTTGCATTTTTTTTTTCATTTATTTTTCTTCTTGCTAGGCAGATTTTAAATGCAAACCGCTTCAAAAACATGGCAAAAACGCACTACATGCTTTTCTACAGTGTTCCCATTGAAGTCTATAGAACCAAAAATGCAACATTTTACATTCAAAATAGCCCCTGACCCTTTCCAAAAAACTCACCGCGTGAAAACATGGAGATGTGAACCTGTCCCATAGGAAATCAAGGATAAAATGGACTGTACTGCATTTCTGCAAAACACTGCAGAACACATTTCGGTGTGGACCAAGGGTAACAGCCAGGACACTTCAGAAGGGACACTTCAGATTGACTGTAAGTACCACCCATCATGCTGTTTTTTAACTAAACATTTCCCATTCCTTGTTCATTTTGTTTGGCGGTTTGATCTGCATATTTATTTATTTATTATGTCTAGATTTTTTTTACCATAGCGTTTCTACAGACTGACAGATACTTAGATCTCACCATCGCAGCATTTGGTCACATTGTTAAATTTGAGATCAGAAGGACAACAGAGGGATCCAGGGAGAAGGCAGGAGTCATCAATCAAGCAAGGTTCTGCTCCACTCCCATTCTCATCCAAGGTACAGGTACAGCTGTCTCCATTGCACTGCTTGTTTGAGCAATTAGAGCACAGAACATCTGAAAATAAGCAAAGGAGATACCAGAGACTTTGCATCCAGTAAATAGTCTTTTTTTTGTTTGTGGTGTATTATGTTTTACCAGTGCAGTTTTATTTAGGCAAAAAGCCATTGTTGCTATTCAGTACCATGAAACTAAAACCTTAGAATTTGTTATCATTATCATTAGAATAACTGTGAAATGCCTTGCAGGATAAAAGTATGAACATGTACTGCTAGATCATAAACACATCATAAAGATGCTTTTATTGGTTCAGGAAGGATGAAAGATACAAAAATCCTGGGAACATTATCAAGCTGGCTCACCAGTTTACCTGTGGCCAAGCTATAGACATCCACGTATTTACAAATCCTTAACAAACAGTAAATGAGTTCACACCAGAACGCAGTTCGGGAAACTGCAAGATCCCCGCACCACATTCAAAACGCACTGCACTTACGATCTGCTGCAGGTGTTTGTTTTAACTTAACCACTTGAGCCCCAGAGGATTTACCCCCCTTAATGACCAGGCCTTTTTTTGCTGTTTGGCGCTGCACTAATTCAAATGATAATTGCGCGGTCATGCAATGCTGTACCCAAACGAAATTTACATCCTTTTTTTCACACAAATAGAGCTTTCTTTTGGTGGTATTTGATCACCTGTGCGCTTTTTATTTTTTGCGCTATAAACAAAAAAAACACGAAAATTTTGAAAAAAAAACATTTTCTACTTTCAGCTATAAAAAATATATCGTAAACTCAAAGTTAGTCATGAATTTAAGCCAAAATGTATTCTGCTACATGTTTTTGGTAAAAAAATCCCAATAAGTGTAAATTGATTGCTTTGTGTGAAAGTTATAGCGTCTACAAACTATGGTATAGATACTGTAATTTATGCCTTTTTTTGCTATACAGCGCTGCACTAACTCAAATGATAATTGCGCGGTCATGCAATGCTGTACCCAAACGAAATTTACGTCCTTTTTTTCACACAAATAGAGCTTTCTTTTGGTGGTATTTGATCACCTGTGCGCTTTTTATTTTTTGCGCTATAAACAAAAAAAACAAAAATTTAGAAAAAAAACAATATTTTCTACTTTAAGCTATAAAAAATATATCATAAACTCAAAGTTAGTCATAAATTTAAGCCAAAATGTATTCTGCTACATGTTTTTGGTAAAAAAAATCCCGTGCATTAGCGGGCAAACTGGCGCTATCTAGGAGGGGCGCTAACACTATCGGAACCCCTTCACTGCCCTGTGACACTAATACAGTGATCAGTAAAAATCTGTTCACTGTAATCAATGACACTGGTGACAGGGCAGTGAAGGGGTTAACTGGGGGGGGGGCGATCAAGGGGTTAAATGGGATTACTGGTGCACTAGCGGGCAAACTGGCGCTATCTGGGAGGGGCGCAAACACTATCGGAAGTCGCCAGCGACACTGATACAGTGATCAGTAAAAATTGCTTCACTGATCAGTGACACTGGTGACAGGGCAGTGAAGGGGTTAACTGGGGGGGGAGATTAGGGGTTAAACGGGATTACTGGTGTACTAGCGGGCAATCTGGCGCTATCTGGGAGGGGAGCTAACACTATTGGAAGTCGCCAGCGACACTGATACAGTGATCAGTAAAAATTGGTTCACTGATCAGTGACACTGGTGACAGGGCAGTGAAGGGGTTAACTGGGGGGGGAGATTAAGGGGTTAAACGGGATTACTGGTGTACTAGCGGGCAATCTGGCGCTATCTGGGAGGGGAGCTAACACTATCGGAAGTCGCCAGCGACACTGATACAGTGATCAGTAAAAATTGGTTCACTGATCAGTGACACTGGTGACAGGGCAGTGAAGGGGTTAACTGGGGGGGGCGATCAAGGGGTTAAACGGGATTACTGGTGTACTGGCGGGCAAACATGCGCTATCTGGGAGGGGCGCTAACACTATTGGAAGTCGCCAGCGACACTGATACAGTGATCAGTAAAAATTGGTTCACTGATCAGTGACACTGGTGACAGGGCAGTGAAGGGGTTAACTGGGGGGGGGCAATCAAGGGGTTAAATGGGATTACTGGTGCACTAGCGGGCAAACTGGCGCTATCTGGGAGGGGCGCAAACACTATCGGAAGTCGCCAGCGACACTGATACAGTGATCAGTAAAAATTGCTTCACTGATCAGTGACACTGGTGACAGGGCAGTGAAGGGGTCAACTCGGGGGGGGGGGGATTAAGGGTTTAAATGGGATTACTGGTGTACTAGCGGGCAATCTGGCGCTATCTGGGAGGGGCGCTAACACTATCGGAAGTCGCCAGCGACACTGATACAGTGATCAGTAAAATTGGTTCACTGATCAGTGACACTGGTGACAGGGCAGTGAAGGGGTTAACTGGGGGGGGAGATTAGGGGTTAAATGGGATTACTGGTGTACTAGCGGGCAATCTGGCGCTATCTGGGAGGGGAGCTAACACTATTGGAAGTCGCCAGCGACACTGATACAGTGATCAGTAAAAATTGGTTCACTGATCAGTGACACTGGTGACAGGGCAGTGAAGGGGTTAACTGGGGGGGGGGCGATCAAGGGGTTAAACGGGATTACTGGTGTACTGGCGGGCAAACTGGCGCTATCTGGGAGGGGCGCTAACACTATTGGAAGTCGCCAGCGACACTGATACAGTGATCAGTAAAAATTGGTTCACTGATCAGTGACACTGGTGACAGGGCAGTGAAGGGGTTAACTGGGGGGGAGATTAGGGGTTAAACGGGATTACTGGTGTACTAGCGGGCAATCTGGCGCTATCTGGGAGGGGAGCTAACACTATCGGAAGTCGCCAGCGACACTGATACAGTGATCAGTAAAAATTGGTTCACTGATCAGTGACACTGGTGACAGGGCAGTGAAGGGGTTAACTGGGGGGGGGGCGATCAAGGGGTTAAACGGGATTACTGGTGTACTGGCGGGCAAACTGGCGCTATCTGGGAGGGGCGCTAACACTATTGGAAGTCGCCAGCGACACTGATACAGTGATCAGTAAAAATTGGTTCACTGATCAGTGACACTGGTGACAGGGCAGTGAAGGGGTTAACTGGGGGGGGGGCAATCAAGGGGTTAAACGGGATTACTGGTGTACTGGCGGGCAATCTGGCGCTATCTGGGAGGGGCGCTAACTCTATCGGAAGTCGCCAGCGACACTGATACAGTGATCAGTAAAAATTGGTTCACTGATCAGTGACACTGGTGACAGGGCAGTGAAGGGGTTAACTGGGGGGGGGCGATCAAGGGGTTAAACGGGATTACTGGTGTACTGGTGGGCAAACTGGCGCTATCTGGGAGGGGCGCTAACACTATTGGAAGTCGCCAGCAACACTGATACAGTGATCAGTAAAAATTGGTTCACTGATCAGTGACACTGGTGACAGGGCAGTGAAGGGGTTAACTGGGGGGGGCGATCAAGGGGTTAAACGGGATTACTGGTGTACTGGCGGGCAATCTGGCGCTATCTGGGAGGGGCGCTAACTCTATCGGAAGTCGCCAGCGACACTGATACAGTGATCAGTAAAAATTGGTTCACTGATCAGTGACACTGGTGACAGGGCAGTGAAGGGGTTAACTGGGGGGGGAGATTAAGGGGTTAAATGGGATTACTGGTGTACTAGCGGGCAATCTGGCGCTATCTAGGAGGGGAGCTAACACTATTGGAAGTCGCCAGCAACACTGATACAGTGATCAGTAAAAATTGGTTCACTGATCAGTGACACTGGTGACAGGGCAGTGAAGGGGTTAACTGGGGGGGGGGCGATCAAGGGGTTAAACGGGATTACTGGTGTACTGGCGTGCAAACTGGCGCTATCTGGGAGGGGCGCTAACACTATCGGAAGTCGCTAGCGACACTGATACAGTGATCAGTAAAAATTGGTTCACTGATCAGTGACACTGGTGACAGGGCAGTGAAGGGGTTAACTTGGGGGGGGGGCGATCAAGGGGTTAAACGGGATTACTGGTGTACTGGCGGGCAAACTGGCGCTATCTGGGAGGGGCGCTAACACTATTGGAAGTCGCCAGCGACACTGATACAGTGATCAGTAAAAATTGGTTCACTGATCAGTGACACTGGTGACAGGGCAGTGAAGGGGTTAACTGGGGGGGCGATCAAGCAGTTAAACGGGATTACTGGTGTACTGGCGGGCAAACTGGCGCTATCTGGGAGGGGCGCTAACACTATTGGAAGTCACCAGCGACACTGATACAGTGATCAGTAAAAATTGGTTCACTGATCAGTGACACTGGTGACAGGGCAGTGAAGAGGTTAACTGGGGGGGGGGGCGATCAAGGGGTTAAACGGGATTACTGGTGTACTGGCGGGCAATCTGGCGCTATCTGGGAGGGGCGCTAACTCTATCGGAAGTCGCCAGCGACACTGATACAGTGATCAGTAAAAATTGGTTCACTGATCAGTGACACTGGTGACAGGGCAGTGAAGGGGTTAACTGGGGGGGGGATTAAGGGGTTAAATGGGATTACTGGTGTACTAGCGGGCAATCTGGCACTATCTGGGAGGGGCGCTAACACTATCGGAAGTCGCCAGCGACACTGATACAGTGATCAGTAAAAATTGGTTCACTGATCAGTGACACTGGTGACAGGGCAGTGAAGGGGTTAACTGGGGGGGGGCGATCAAGGGGTTAAACGGGACTACTGGTGCACTGGCGGGCAAACTGGCGCTATCTGGGAGGGGCGCTAACACTATCGGAAGTCGCCAGCGACACTGATACAGTGATCAGTAAAAATTGGTTCACTGATCAGTGACACTGGTGACAGGGCAGTGAAGGGGTTAGACGGAACTACTGGTGTATTAGCGGGCAAACTGGCGCTATCTGGGAGGGGCGCTAACTCTATCGGAAGTCGCCAGCGACACTGATCAGTAAAAATCGCTTCACTGATCAGTGACACTGGTGACAGGGCAGTGAAGGGGTTAACTGGTGGGGGGGGGGGGGCGATCAGGGGGTTAAATGTGTTTTAGAGTGTTCTAACTGTAGTGTAGTGCTTGTGTACTCACTTTTTGGATTTTTCTTCTCTGTCTGGAATGGAATGTGTCCAGGCAGAGAAGAATGACATCATATCCTGCCCTGTGTAAATATCAACATAGGACAGGGACCGATCATGTGATTTCAGCCAGAAATCACTGGCTGAAATCTAATGATTGATCCCTCCTGGATCGAATCGTATCACCCGCGGGTCGGCGGGAGCACGCACGCGCGTGCCCCCTACCCGCGAATGTGTCGGGAGCGCAGAGCACGTTTTAAAATGTGCTTTTGCGCTCCACTGCCGCCCTGCACACGTATATACACAGTGGCAGGGCGGCAAGCGGTTAATGACACTCCAAACTGAGGTCGCAAATGCAGTGTGTTTGCCTGCACTGGACTGCATGGAATAGCATGGTATCTGGTTGCTGTGTGGTTTTTACAGTAGTGCATATACTAGTTTTGGTGCGGTTGCATGAATGGGATGAAATTGCACTGCACCGAATTGCATATGAACTGCACAGGAATGTACAGCTCATTCCTATGTGATTCATGGTGTGAACTGACCTTTAAACATGTTTTCACTAACTTCTGTAGCTTCAGGCATGGTGGAGCAATTTATCTTTAATGTTCACAGCAGAATCATTACATTTATTTAAGTCCTCTAAGCAGCTCAGCTCACCTTGCCTAACTCTCCTAGAGCAGCCTTTCTCCACCAGGGTGCCCAGGCACCCTGGGGTGCATTGAGGTTTCTTCAGGGGTGCCTTGGCAAATTGCTTAAAAATTGCCCAAAACTTGTATACAAGCCAGTAGGTGGAACAAGCCTGCCATTTAGTTACACAAAGCCACAGGTTTTCATTGTGCACCATTATGACCTTCTAGCCTCCGGCATCCTGACAATCAATGACATCATCAGTTGATAAGGAGGATGTCAGCTGCCTGCACAGCATCCTAATTTTACCCTCCCCTGCCCCTTTCCATCAGTGCTGGGACCACATTAGCTCAGTGATGGAGAAAAACTGAGGGAGAAGAGAAACACTGGAATCAATCAGTACCAGTGTGCAAAAGTGTATTTGCTTTGGAAGAATAAATCACCTCTAATGTTGGGTGTCCTACATGTGTGGATGTTGCTGCGTTTCTAAACCTTTTAGAAACGTTTTTCACAGTTTAAAATGGGGTGCTTCAAGACTTTCCATAATTTTAAAGGGTGCCTCTGGACTCTTCATAATTTTAAAGGGTGCCTTGACTGAAATAAGGTTGAGAAACAGTGTCCTAGGGCATCTGCACTGGACATTGGAAGGCTTTTGAGTCACTGCCGGGAGATGGGAACTGAATGAGCTGAGCTGCCAGGAGAAGGGCTGGAATGATTTCAGTACTTCTGCTGTGAAACTTTGGGATGAATTGCCCTACAGTGTCTACAGCTACAGAGGCAAGTGAGGACTTATTTTAAAGCTAATATACTGCTTGTGTGAATACTTAAATGTCCACAGCATGTCTACAGGTTCATTTTAGAAACTTTGAGTTTGACTTTATTATTATTCATGCAAAAACATTTGGCAGACAGTAATAGATGTAGATAAAGATGCTAAAAATAATCCTTGAACACATGTATTAGAACACAAGAAAGAAAGAAATAGGTATGTGAAGGCAGGACTAAAAAAATCAAAGCCAGCTACAACTGTGAAATCAAACAGTATAAAAACAGAAAATGGCTGCAGTTCAAATGTGATATCGCTCAGATGCAACTTGTTTAAATTCTTGGAGAAGTAATGGAAATTATACCATGTTATGAGGAAAACAAGAACAGTAATTGTTTTCTTACAACATAAAGTCAATTGATTGATGACAGTCATGCCTAAATATATTACAATATAAGCATATTACATACCTTGTGGAGCTATAATAAAAAACAATAAAAAAATAGAAAGTCAATGGTTTCTAAAGAAAGTATGAAAACTATATATATATATATTACTATAATCTTGATATACTGTAAATCTTATTAGCAAAAAGACAGATGAATGCCAAATGCAATCTATTTACAAACAATGAAAATCAAACTTTTGTCGATAATATTTTTAGTTTTTGAATGATAAATAAAATCACTGTGAAGTAGGTTAGTGCAGCTGTCATTTGGAATTTTAAAGAAAAAGTGTATATATACTGGTCTCTAACAGTGAAAAGAGACACTTTTATTCAGTACTGGGTGCCTTTCGATGTCTGAAGATAACTCTCCTTTGTCTTAGACCAGGGGTCTCCAAACTGTGGCCTGAGGGCCGGATGTGGCCCTTTGCTACCCTTTATCTGGCTCTTGAGGCACTATAACTCCCACTGAGACCAACAATGGGGCAGTACTTCTTCCCATGAAACGAATGATGGTGTACTAGTCTTCCCACTAATACCAATGGTGGGGCACTACTCCTCCTACTGACCAACAACCCTGAGGCCATGTTTATTCTCACTGATGCTGGGGCCAGGACATTTTCAATCCTCGCTGGCCCTAATCCAGCCCTCCTAAAGTCTGAAGGACAGTATACTGGCCCTTTGTTTGAAAAGTTTGAAGATCCCTGTCTTAGACCAAATGAGGAACCTTTAAGTTTGGGGAAATCTGTTACAATTACAATTCTCCTAGAAAGTTGATACTTGGGCCAATCCCTCTCTTGCTTTCTGAGCCTTCTTATTTTCTCATGAGGCTGCTCACCATAACAACTAAGCCAATAAAATGCATAGGCAGAGGATTGGAGTCAAGTGTCAACTTTCTGGATGAGGTTGTTATCTTCATAACATCGCTCCTTGAGTTTTGGAGCATCCAGGGTGCTCTAAGACAAAGCTGAAACTGCCACTCAGACTAGATGGGTCAAAAGAGAGAACATTGCAGTCCACAACAGGCAAGAGCAGCCCTTCATACATGAGGAAGCCAACCAACTTAAAAAAAGATAACAGGTCGCAAAAGTTAGAAACTACTGAAACACTGTATTTTAACCTCTAAATGCCGAGCGCAAGCAAATATGCTGCCTCTCAGCATCTGGGATTTGAAGCGGAGCGGCTGCATATTTGAGTGCCATTAGAAAATACATATGTGCTGAGAGCGCGCGCCGCATATGCTTCTAGCACATATGTCCGTGACTCATGGAAAGGTCCCGATCTCCCCTTGCGATTGGGACCTTTTCCGATCATGTGACCGCCATGACAGTGAATCACATGACCCTAAAACCCCGCCCGCCTCCTGGCTTCTGAAACTCTTAAAGGGACGGGGGGCGCCGGCGTAAAGGGGTTAATGAAATCTTAGAGCAGTCTCTAGCAGAGAAGGATGCTGGTGGAAGCCATAATAAATTGTTGAGCTAATGATAATATCTGCAGCACAGATGAGAGGTTCCTGGATTCTAGCACCTTTAGAAAGTTCCTTTAGTCAATGACCTGTCTTGGAGGTTACTAGGGACAGCGCAGCTCTTTAACTGTCTACAGACTCAAGTCACAGATTCTTAAAGAATTGTTTTATAAAAGGGATACATTGGAGGTGGAACATAATGCTAGCCATTATGCTTATTATTTATTCATGAGCAGGGCCGTGGATAAGGGGGTACCACCAGTTCTCCTGTATGGGGCCCAGGCCAGCAGGGGGAGCTCAGGCAGCTGAGTAAACGTGATGTGGGCAGGGAGGGTGATTGGTACGACAGGAGGAAAATTACTGGAACCAATCCCTTTTTTGGCTCTCTGCAGCAGCTGAAAGCTGGCTTGTTCTCCTTTCCCTACCGGAAAGCCATGCAAGTGATTGGTTCCAGTAATTGTCCCCCCCTGCTGCACCCATCACCCTACTTGTGCACCATATGTTTCCTACCAGGCCACCCTGTGTGCCCCCACCCCTGCAGTGCTGCAGTCTTCCCTCCTCTTCTTCCCACCAGCAACTGCAAGCACAAAATAGAATTCTTTTACGATGGAGAGTGTATGAAGGGTCCAGTAAATATTTCACATTTACCAGCACCTTCCTTTTCTGAATGAACACAATGAGTGATCGGTACCAATCACTCACTGTGTTAATTTATAACTGAAGCATAGTAAACTGTGATATGTTTTGGGGGGCAGGGGGACCTATCAGGTTGGCTGTATGGGCCCCCGTGGTTTCTAACAGCAGCCCTGTTCATGAGTATGTCTTTATCCCTGACAGGGAAGATGCCACGCAAGCAACATATTGTTATGAGGCAAAACCATCTTTGAAAATGTAAAGGTTAATTTCAGGCAGATTTTAAAAAATTATTTACACCCTACCCCTGGGATTCACATGCCATATGTTTCTGTCTAATTTTTTATATGTGAAAACTAGTAACATTTTTACTAGAAAGAAAACAAAGTAACAATTATGAATACTATAAGTATGCATTACCTGAGCAAGCTGCAATACCTGCAAAGATACAAGTAAAGTATTACATTTTCTTGAAAATAAAAGATTTTAGTTATACATACTGCATTTATAATCACTCATATACATTACAGATCACTGTTAATTGTAGATTATAATAATCTGTGCTGCCCTATAATTTAATACCACCAGCAATAGCTTTACTAGTGTAAATTAATTACTGGTAACAATTTTACTATCACAGGCTAGGCTTTACTGTTTCAGAGCCTTACAAATGGATGCATTGGGGAATGGAATTTTGGTATATAGCGTCGAAATGACAGAATCAACATGATGACATTTTTAGTTTTAACACTATGCAGCAGGTGCTTTCTCACTGTATGCAGCTACAGGCTGTTTGAGCTATATCTGCCAAGGGACGAATATTAAAAATTCAATTTGTAAAGATAATGTGCTAAAAATATACAATATATTACTTTTTATTAGTAGATGATACAGTATGCCTGCTAGCTATACCAGATGCAGCTGATACTTGATAGTATACTGACTTATCTGAATATCTCATTTTATAGACCAGTACAATTTTACTCAATATCTACAGAGCAGTTGCTGCAAATCCAAGGTCAACAAGACTGGCAAAGTTACTTGTAAGATTATAAAATTAACTTTTTGAAAATTATAATTTTAAACGCAAAGTGTATTTATCATTTTCACTGTTGTATCAGAAACAAAATAATAATAATTTTTTTTACATATTTATAACTTAAAGGGTCAGTATATCCAAAACTAAAAATTTCTCCTGGAGGCTATTTCACTGTCTCTACCTTGCAGATAAAGCAGTAAGACCAACAGTAGGGCAGAATGGGGAACTTTCAGGAGATCTCTTAGGTTGTGTTCCCAGGATACATAAGAAGCTGGAGTGTAGGAGCGGGGGTCTCAGAAAATCCAGAGGAGCTCAGAAGATGTTATGCACTAAGATGGCCAACCAAAGCTACACTGCTAAGAGACCAATGACCAAATCTGCCAATCAGACACTATAACCAAAATATCAAATACCTATAGCCAAAATATCAATTCCAAAGGGAGACCTTACTACCTGGACACAGAAGCCAAATGGTCCTTGGACTGGAAATGTTGCTATAAAACTAAAAAGCCTTACAGTAATGAATAGATATCACACATCTTTGCATTGATGCTGAATTTCTTGTTAATTTTCTTGTACTAATCATTACTTTTATAGGAGTTAATTGTCTATGATTATCACTCGTATGCAATATGCACAACAGCTAATAGAAGAATGAGGTGTGCCATAGACAGACATATCTATCATCAGTAGGAGATGTCTGCCTCAGTGCAACTTTACAACCCTGCTTCTGCAGCTTGGCATCTTACAGAGGATGTAGTGATAGAATTACTATGTTTTACATGGAAATAAAGAAACAATTTCCATATCTGCAAAGATTTTTCTAAGATACTGGAACATCAAATTGTGCACAGTTGCTTCTGACATTTACTCAAACTCCCCATTTGTATCCTGTAATTGGTGCTCAATAAGATATATTATTATTATTATACATGATTTATATAGTGCCAACAGTTTGCTCAGCACTTTACAATATAACGGGAGACAATACAGCAACGATAAAGTTCAATACAAGAGGGTTAGGAGGGCCCTGCTCCTTGGAGCTTGCAATCTAAGAGACAATCTAATGACATATCTTATGTAACACTTTAAAATTGTTTTAAGTGCACATATAATGCATGACATTGCTATATCTGAGTTCTCTATGTGGCTCTCTAAATACCTGTGTGAATGCAGTAGCACAAAATGAGCAAAACAGCAAGCATCTTCATGGTCCTCAGGTCTCATGTTGTGATGCTTGGTCCTGATACCTCTTGATATAGGAAAAAGTGATTGGTAGGTGGGGTCATTTGACATTAATCTGTGTACTTACAAGAGCCAGACTCGTATGGACAATCTGTCCTGCAAACATAGAAACAGGCATAGACAACAGTTTATAAATCTGTGGTAGCCATGTGTTGTAAGATTTTTGGAGCAAAACATCATTTACTCTTCCTGGTTACACGCTTTAATTTTTCTGATGAAAAAAAAAACACTTTCTCAATAATTATTATTATTATTATACAGGATTTATATAGCGCCAACAGTTTGTGCAGTGCTTTACAATATAAGGGAGACAGTACATTTACAATATATTTCAGTACAGAAGAAATATGAGGGCCCTGCTCGTGGAGCTTACAATCTAAAGGAAGAGGGAGGTGATACAAAAGGTTATAATAATGTAATATACTGTACCTTTGCTACACAAGTCATTTTGTGATTCTATGTCAATAAAATAACTACTTTTCTTTAATCTTCTGCAATTTTCTTAAATTGTAAAAAAGAAAAATGCATCTTCCTTTAAGGATAAGTTCAATTTTGGTAACATGTTACATGTTTTACAAATAATCATGGTGTAACATGTTACAAAAGTACCGGCAACTGCCCCCCCCCCCCCCCCCCGTCCCCTGATATGACAGCAGGGGATCTTCTCTCCCCACTAGCTGTCATAATTAAAAAAAAAACCCAGAGTTCTGTGAATGGAACACTACAAGTCCCGAAATGTGCAATGAACTACCATCGCGCTGTGGAGCGCTGTGATAGTTCATTGTGTCTTCCTGTCAGAATGTATCTGCCTGCTCATACGAGGTATGAGCACACATATACACAGACAGGTCTGCAGGAGTTAAGTATTGCACCAGTGATCTGCTGATTGCTGGTTCAATGCTCTACAGGCTCCCAAAACAAAAAAGAGTAAATGCACATTTTTTACCTGCAAAAAAATGGGCATTTATTATTTTTTGTCAAAAGGTGATCTTATCCTTTGTAGCAATCTGGGAATGTTTTGTATGTTGTATGTGTAAAGCTGGTCATATACTGTTTTTTATGTTCAGCCAGCAGATTGTGTGGATGGAGGAATCCCCCCTACTGGGACATTGTATTTTGATAGAATACACTGATCAGTGGCAGCCACTAATTGTCTGAAAATGTTCCAACATGCCCCTTCATCAGAAGCCCATGAAAAACTCTTTTGTCAAGGGGGGGGGGGGGGAAGCCCACTGATCAAAATTTGTCTGGTGCCTAATGGAGCAGCCAAACTTAGATAAGTATATGGCCAGCCTAAAGATGAAATCCAGGTATGGCTTTTTTTACATAGTTACATTGATCCAGCTTGGACCAATGTAACCATGTATATACCATACCTTGGGATCCCTTTAGAACAGCCTTTCTTGATCTTTTCAGCAAAGAGGAACCCTTGAAATTACTTTCTGGTTTTAGGGAACATCTGCTAAAAATTACTATATCTACAACTCATGATATATTAGTATGATGATCAGTGGCAAAAATGCTCCTTACGCTTGTGGGTATTTGGAAGAATTGCCCTCTTACAGATAGCTAAAAAGATCAATGGTGTCAGTGGGAATTTACCTGAAATGCAGAAAATTCTCATTACTCAAAGAACTCTTAGCAACCTCTAGAGGAACCCTGGTTGTGAAACCCTGCTCTAGAAGCTGAAATGAAAAACCTAGTAGGAAATCACTAATATATTGATTTCCACTAGCTTCTAGGTGCCCAACTGAATTGTGAACACAGGAATTGGACACTCAGCACGGGTGCATATTCAAAGACTGCTTTGCACTTTCTCAATGAAAGCAAAGTTACATAGTTACATAGTAAGTAAGGTTGAATAAAGCAACCAGACCATAACCTGTGTGGGTGTGTACATGTGTGTCAATATAATTTCCCCTATCCCTGTATATTGCATTCACTAAGATGCCCATCTAAGAGGTTTTTTTTAAACTATCGATACTTCATGCTCACACCACTAATTGTGGAAGGGAGTTCCACATCCCTACCACTCTAACAGTAAAGAACCCCCTACGCAGATTAAGTATAAACTGCTTCTCCTCCAATTTCATGAAGTGGCCACGTGTCTTCTTACACTCCCTGAAACTGAATAGTTTTCTTCCTATGCTGGGATCCCCATTGAGATATTTGTATATTGTTATCATATTTCCTCTCAAGTGCCTCTTCTCCAGGGAGAATAAATTTAGTGAATGTAGTCATTTCTCATAACTGGGGTTCTCCAGTCCCCTTATTAGCTTTGTCACCCTTCTCTGCACTTTCTCCAGCTCCAGCACATACTTCCTAAGGACTGGTGACCAGAACTGGACGGCATATTCAAGATGTGGTCGGAGTTTTGTATAGTGGTACAATTAAAGTCTTATCTCATCTCTTGAATAATGCCCTTTTTAATGCATGTTAATATTCTGCTGGCTTTGCTTGCAGTAGCTTGACATTGCATGCCATTGCTGAGCCTAGGATCTGCTAAGACCCCCAAATCTTTTTTCCATCATGGAATCCCTGGCTCTCCCCCTAGAAAGTAACTTGCATTCATATTTTTGGCCCCCAAGTGCATTACTTTACATTTTTCTTTAACAAAGGGGTTTATTGACAAATGGCATACAAAAATAAAGAGCAAAATATCGAACACATCAGAAAAGTATATACTGCGTAATACAAAGTACAGCATTCAGTCGTGGCAAAATATTAGAAAGGGCAATATACATTTTATGGTTGCAAAAGGCTGAAACCGAGTACAGAAACAGTTCACTGACATTTGAAATGTAAACACAGAAGGCAGTAACAGCCTAAGAAAATTGTGAAAAAATCCCAGGGCAACATGCCCTACCATATAAGAGAGAGAAAAAAAAGGAAAAATAACAGCTCACAGAATTACTGTGCTTATTTGACCCTAAAGCCAATTTAACAATGAAAAGCTATAACAAAGAGATATTGTGTAATAAAAAGAAATCAGCAAGAAAAGTTAGAAGAAAGTCCGAAAAGCGAAGAAAGAAAGAGAGAGAATGAGGAAAAAGTAATGGGGTCATCCACACTATAGTGGTACATTGCAATTGCTACCTAGATGTATCACCAGAGCGTTGCTAGGGTAGGTGAAGATTATGCAGGAAAGACCCAACGATCCCAAGAACCGTAATGAGAAGGGAGAAAAAAGAGAGAAAGAAGAAGAATGGTCTCGGAGGGAAACGTGTTCAAAAGATCACGTTGATAAGGTATAATCGAAACGTGAAGGGTATACATGAGAAATCCAGGGTTGCCAAACCCGCAGGAACAGGTTGTGAGTAGAGATGAGCGAATCGAAGTATCCGAAGTGGAATTCGAGTCGAATATCGGAAAAATTTCGATTTTTCAGAAAATGGCGGCTGACATGTGCGGCGACGGAGCGGGGATGTCTGGGAAGGCGCGCAGACAAGGCGCGCTGACCCATAATGCATTCCTCAACTACATGTGATCGCATCAGCCAATCAGCAGCCAGCCAGCCAGCACTGTGTAATGGTCGAGCTATAAATAGCGGCCATTTTGGAATTCTTCATTTGCCTGCAGTCATTGAACAGAGGCAGACCGCTCTGTACTAGGGACAGGGACAGAGTTAGGGCCACAGAAACGATAATTGGGGACAGAGAAAAGTTACTTAGGGACAGAGAACCATTACTCAGGGACACAGACTTGTTAATGAGGGCCACAGAATCGTTATTTAGGGACAAAGAAACGCTAGTTAGGGCCACAGAATTCATAATCAGGGACAGACAGAATTGTTACTCAGTGCCAGAGAATTGTTACTTAGGGCCACAGAAACGTTATTAGGGCCACAGAATTTTTACTCAGGGACAGACAGAATTGTTACTGAGTGCCAGAGAATTGTTACTCAGGGACAGACAGAATTGTTACTGAGTGCCAGAGAATTGTTACTTAGGGCCACAGAAACTTTAATTAGGGCCACAGAATTTTTACTCAGGGACAGACAGAATTGTTACTGAGTGCCAGAGAATTGTTACTCAGGGACAGACAGAATTGTTACTGAGTGCCAGAGAATTGTTACTTAGGGCCACAGAAACTTTACTTAGGGCCACAGAATTTTTACTCAGGGACAGACAGAATTGTTACTGAGTGCCAGAGAATTGTTACTCAGGGACAGACAGAATTGTTACTGAGTGCCAGATAATTGTTACTCAGGGCCCCAGAAACTTTACTTAGGGCCACAGAATTTTTACTCAGGGACAGACAGAATTGTTACTGAGTGCCAGAGAATTGTTACTCAGGGACAGACAGAATTGTTACTGAGTGCCAGAGAATTGTTACTTAGGGCCACAGAAACTTTACTTAGGGCCACAGAATTGTTACTCGCACAGACACAGAATTGTTACTCGCACAGACACAGAATTGTTACTGAAGGCCACAGAACTGTTACTTAGGGCCACAGAATTGTTACTCGCACAGACACAGAATTGTTACTCGCACAGACACAGAACTGTTACTGAGGGCCACAGAACTGTTACTTAGGGCCACAGAATTGTTACTCGCACAGACACAGAATTGTTACTCAGGGCCACAGAACTGTTACTTAGGGACAAAGAAACGCTAGTTAGGGCCACAGAATTCATACTCAGGGACAGACAGAATTGTTACGGAGTGCCAGAGAATTGTTACTCAGGGCCACAGAAACTTTACTTAGGGCCACAGAATTTTTACTCAGGGACAGACAGAATTGTTACTGAGTGCCAGAGAATTGTTACTCAGGGACAGACAGAATTGTTACTGAGTGCCAGATAATTGTTACTCAGGGCCCCAGAAACTTTACTTAGGGCCACAGAATTTTTACTCAGGGACAGACAGAATTGTTACTGAGTGCCAGAGAATTGTTACTCAGGGACAGACAGAATTGTTACTGAGTGCCAGAGAATTGTTACTTAGGGCCACAGAAACTTTACTTAGGGCCACAGAATTGTTACTCGCACAGACACAGAATTGTTACTCGCACAGACACAGAATTGTTACTGAAGGCCACAGAACTGTTACTTAGGGCCACAGAATTGTTACTCGCACAGACACAGAATTGTTACTCGCACAGACACAGAACTGTTACTGAGGGCCACAGAACTGTTACTTAGGGCCACAGAATTGTTACTCGCACAGACACAGAATTGTTACTCAGGGCCACAGAACTGTTACTTAGGGACAAAGAAACGCTAGTTAGGGCCACAGAATTCATACTCAGGGACAGACAGAATTGTTACGGAGTGCCAGAGAATTGTTACTCTGGGCCACAGAAACTTTACTTAGGGCCACAGAATTTTTACTCAGGGACAGACAGAATTGTTACTGAGTGCCAGAGAATTGTTACTCAGGGACAGACAGAATTGTTACGGAGTGCCAGAGAATTGTTACTCAGGGACAGACAGAATTGTTACGGAGTGCCAGAGAATTGTTACTCAAGGCCACAGAAACTTTACTTAGGGCCACAGAATTTTTACTCAGGGACAGACAGAATTGTTACTGAGTGCCAGAGAATTGTTACTCAGGGACAGACAGAATTGTTACTGAGTGCCAGAGAATTGTTACTCAGGGCCCCAGAAACTTTACTTAGGGCCACAGAATTTTTACTCAGGGACAGACAGAATTGTTACTGAGTGCCAGAGAATTGTTACTCGGACAGACAGAATTGTTACTGAGTGCCAGAGAATTGTTACTTAGGGCCACAGAAACTTTACTTAGGGCCACAGAATTGTTACTCGCACAGACACAGAATTGTTACTCGCACAGACACAGAACTGTTACTGAGGGCCACAGAAACTTTACTTAGGGCCACAGAATTGTTACTCGCACAGACACAGAATTGTTACTCGCACAGACACAGAACTGTTACTGAGGGCCACAGAACTGTTACTTAGGGCCACAGAATTGTTACTCGCACAGACACAGAATTGTTACTCAGGGCCACAGAACTGTTACTTAGGGACAAAGAAACGCTAGTTAGGGCCACAGAATTCATACTCAGGGACAGACAGAATTGTTACGGAGTGCCAGAGAATTGTTACTCAGGGCCACAGAAACTTTACTTAGGGCCACAGAATTTTTACTCAGGGACAGACAGAATTGTTACTGAGTGCCAGAGAATTGTTACTCAGGGACAGACAGAATTGTTACGGAGTGCCAGAGAATTGTTACTCAGGGACAGACAGAATTGTTACTGAGTGCCAGAGAATTGTTACTTAGGGCCACAGAAACTTTAATTAGGGCCACAGAATTTTTACTCAGGGACAGACAGAATTGTTACTGAGTGCCAGAGAATTGTTACTCAGGGACAGACAGAATTGTTACGGAGTGCCAGAGAATTGTTACTCAGGGCCACAGAAACTTTACTTAGGGCCACAGAATTTTTACTCAGGGACAGACAGAATTGTTACTGAGTGCCAGAGAATTGTTACTCAGGGACAGACAGAATTGTTACGGAGTGCCAGAGAATTGTTACTCAGGGCCACAGAAACTTTACTTAGGGCCACAGAATTTTTACTCAGGGACAGACAGAATTGTTACTGAGTGCCAGAGAATTGTTACTCAGGGACAGACAGAATTGTTACGGAGTGCCAGAGAATTGTTACTCACGGCCACAGAAACTTTACTTAGGGCCACAGAATTTTTACTCAGGGACAGACAGAATTGTTACTGAGTGCCAGAGAATTGTTACTCAGGGACAGACAGAATTGTTACTGAGTGCCAGATAATTGTTACTTAGGGCCACAGAAACGTTATTAGGGCCACATAATTGTTACTCAGGGACAGACAGAATTGTTACTGAGTGCCAGAGAATTGTTACTTAGGGCCACAGAAACTTTAGTTAGGGCCACAGAATTGTTACTCAGGGACAGACACAGAATTGTTACTGAGGGCCACAGAACTGTTACTTAGGGCCACAGAATTGTTACTCGCACAGACACAGAATTGTTACTCAGGGACACAGAATTGTTACTCAGGGACACATAATCGTTTAATTAAAGAGTATGTCAGACAACATGCAGAGGAGTGGCAGAGGAGGCAATGTTTTAGGAGCGAGCAGACGTGGCAGCAGAGGAAGGGGTCGAGGCAGCACTATTCGCAGCCAGAGGCCAGTGCTCCCGGTGTCATCCAGCGGTCGTGTCTCCACCGACAACCCTGCCATCATCGATTGGTTGGCTCGGTCGTCTTCCTCTTCCCAGGTCCCCTATGACACCTACAGCCAACGGTCGGTGGGTACGTCAGACACAACCGTTAGTTGGCATGGCCCGGGACCTAGCCCACTGAAATCACGTGTCCTCTACCTGCCCCTGTCCTTTGGTGTTCCCTCACCAAGCGAAGTATCGCATGCTGTGGGCTCAGCCCCACTGTACAGTGAGGAAGAGCTAACAGAGGGCGGTCAGGAACGGGGGGAGACATCCGCCTTTTCAGCAGCTAGGCGAAGAAGTAGTGGCGAGGAGAGTGGCCCGGTAGCCGGTCTAGAGACAGGTCTGTCTCCTGACCCAGACGCAGCCGAGGGGGCTAGTAGTGAGGCGGAGACCCTACTTGATGATGAGGAGGTTGATCGCACTTGGCAGCCTCGTCGTCATCAGGCAATTTCTTCCGCATCATCAGGAGAAGAGGGTGGCAGCTTGGCAGTGAGCGAAACAGTCGGTGGGTTGCCCAGGAGACAGCAGCAGGGTCGCAGCAGTGTCAGTGGAAGCAGTGTCAGTGGAGCCAAACGGCCACGGAGTAGAGCACCAGCTCCACTGCAGCCTACCACCACGGCCAGTAGTGGTGCCGGTGTGCACGGAGGAAGCAGCAGTCAGCCAGTGAGGAGTATCGGGGGCAAAGTTTCCTACTCGGCGGTGTGGCAATTTTTCGTCAAGCCGCCCGAGGAAGTAAACGTAGCCGTATGTCGACTATGTGGCCAGAAAGTCAAGCGTGGCCAGGGGGCCCATGTTGGGACTATTTGGGCCATGTTGGGACAATGGGAGACCTCCCATTGCTGCTGTCTCCATCGCCACACTCTGCCATGTGCCACTTTCAGGTCTCCTCACACACTGCTGGTGTGTTCAGTTTTTTGACATAGGGTGCTGGCAGATTACGGGCCTCCTATAGCTGCTGCCAGGCCCCTAATCTGCCATAGGCCCCTATATACCGCCTCCTCATGCTGCTGCCAGGTCCACAGTGTCTCATGCCATGTGCCACTTTCAGGTCTCCTCACACTGCTGGTGTGTTGAATTTTTTGACATAGGGTGCTGGCAGATTATGGGCCTCCTATAGCTGCTGCCAGGCCCCTAATCTGCCATAGGCCCCTATATACCGCCTCCTCATGCTGCTGCCAGGTCCAGAGTCTGTCATGGGTCCCTGTACGGCCTCCCATTGCTGCTGTCTCCATCGCCACACTCTGCCATGTGCCACTTTCAGGTCTCCTCACACACTGCTGGTGTGTTCAGTTTTTTGACATAGGGTGCTGGCAGATTACGGGCCTCCCATAGCTGCTGCCAGGCCCCTAATCTGCCATAGGCCCCTATATACCGCCTCCTCATGCTGCTGCCAGGTCCAGAGTCTCTCATGGGTCCCTGTACGGCCTCCCATTGCTGCTGTCTCCATCGCCACACTCTGCCATGTGCCACTTTCAGGTCTCCTCACACACTGCTGGTGTGTTCAGTTTTTTGACATAGGGTGCTGGCAGATTACGGGCCCCTAATCTGCCATAGGCCCCTATATACCGCCTCCTCATGCTGCTGCCAGGTCCAGAGTCTGTCATGGGTCCCTGTACGGCCTCCCATTGCTGCTGTCTCCATCGCCACACTCTGCCATGTGCCACTTTCAGGTCTCCTCACACACTGCTGGTGTGTTCAGTTTTTTGACATAGGGTGCTGGCAGATTACGGGCCTCCCATAGCTGCTGCCAGGCCCCTAATCTGCCATAGGCCCCTATATACCGCCTCCTCATGCTGCTGCCAGGTCCAGAGTCTCTCATGGGTCCCTGTACGGCCTCCCATTGCTGCTGTCTCCATTGCCACACTCTGCCATGTGCCACTTTCAGGTCTCCTCACACACTGCTGGTGTGTTCAGTTTTTTGACATAGGGTGCTGGCAGATTACGGGCCTCCCATAGCTGCTGCCAGGCCCCTAATCTGCCATGGGCCCCTATATACCGCCTCCTCATGCTGCTGCCAGGTCCACAGTGTCTCATGCCATGTGCCACTTTCAGGTCTCCTCACACTGCTGGTGTGTTGAACTTTTTGACATAGGGTGCTGGCAGATTATGGGCCTCCTATAGCTGCTGCCAGGCCCCTAATCTGCCATAGGCCCCTATATACCGCCTCCTCATGCTGCTGCCAGGTCCAGAGTCTGTCATGGGTCCCTGTACGGCCTCCCATTGCTGCTGTCTCCATCGCCACACTCTGCCATGTGCCACTTTCAGGTCTCCTCACACACTGCTGGTGTGTTCAGTTTTTTGACATAGGGTGCTGGCAGATTACGGGCCTCCCATAGCTGCTGCCAGGCCCCTAATCTGCCATAGGCCCCTATATACCGCCTCCTCATGCTGCTGCCAGGTCCAGAGTCTCTCATGGGTCCCTGTACGGCCTCCCATTGCTGCTGTCTCCATCGCCACACTCTGCCATGTGCCACTTTCAGGTCTCCTCACACACTGCTGGTGTGTTCAGTTTTTTGACATAGGGTGCTGGCAGATTACGGGCCTCCCATAGCTGCTGCCAGGCCCCTAATCTGCCATAGGTCCCTATATACCGCCTCCTCATGCTGCTGCCAGGTCCAGAGTCTGTCATGGGTCCCTGTACGGCCTCCCATTGCTGCTGTCTCCATCGCCACACTCTGCCATGTGCCACTTTCAGGTCTCCTCACACACTGCTGGTGTGTAGAATTTTTTGACATAGGGTGCTGGCAGATTACGGGCCTCCCATAGCTGCTGCCAGGCCCCTAATCTGCCATAGGCCCCTATATACCGCCTCCTCATGCTGCTGCCAAGTCCAGAGTCTGTCATGGGTCCCTGTACGGCCTCCCATTGCTGCTGTCTCCATCGCCACACTCTGCCATGTGCCACTTTCAGGTCTCCTCACACACTGCTGGTGTGTTCAGTTTTTTGACATAGGGTGCTGGCAGATTACGGGCCTCCCATAGCTGCTGCCAGGCCCCTAATCTGCCATAGGCCCCTATATACCGCCTCCTCATGCTGCTGCCAGGTCCAGAGTCTCTCATGGGTCCCTGTACGGCCTCCCATTGCTGCTGTCTCCATCGCCACACTCTGCCATGTGCCACTTTCAGGTCTCCTCACACACTGCTGGTGTGTAGAATTTTTTGACATAGGGTGCTGGCAGATTACGGGCCTCCCATAGCTGCTGCCAGGCCCCTAATCTGCCATAGGTCCCTATATACCGCCTCCTCATGCTGCTGCCAGGTCCAGAGTCTGTCATGGGTCCCTGTACGGCCTCCCATTGCTGCTGTCTCCATCGCCACACTCTGCCATGTGCCACTTTCAGGTCTCCTCACACACTGCTGGTGTGTAGAATTTTTTGACATAGGGTGCTGGCAGATTACGGGCCTCCCATAGCTGCTGCCAGGCCCCTAATCTGCCATAGGCCCCTATATACTGCCTCCTCATGCTGCTGCCAAGTCCAGAGTCTGTCATGGGTCCCTGTACGGCCTCCCATTGCTGCTGTCTCCATCGCCACACTCTGCCATGTGCCACTTTCAGGTCTCCTCACACACTGCTGGTGTGTTCAGTTTTTTGACATAGGGTGCTGGCAGATTACGGGCCTCCCATAGCTGCTGCCAGGCCCCTAATCTGCCATAGGCCCCTATATACCGCCTCCTCATGCTGCTGCCAGGTCCAGAGTCTCTCATGGGTCCCTGTACGGCCTCCCATTGCTGCTGTCTCCATCGCCACACTCTGCCATGTGCCACTTTCAGGTCTCCTCACACACTGCTGGTGTGTAGAATTTTTTGACATAGGGTGCTGGCAGATTACGGGCCTCCCATAGCTGCTGCCAGGCCCCTAATCTGCCATAGGTCCCTATATACCGCCTCCTCATGCTGCTGCCAGGTCCAGAGTCTGTCATGGGTCCCTGTACGGCCTCCCATTGCTGCTGTCTCCATCGCCACACTCTGCCATGTGCCACTTTCAGGTCTCCTCACACACTGCTGGTGTGTAGAATTTTTTGACATAGGGTGCTGGCAGATTACGGGCCTCCCATAGCTGCTGCCAGGCCCCTAATCTGCCATAGGCCCCTATATACTGCCTCCTCATGCTGCTGCCAAGTCCAGAGTCTGTCATGGGTCCCTGTACGGCCTCCCATTGCTGCTGTCTCCATCGCCACACTCTGCCATGTGCCACTTTCAGGTCTCCTCACACACTGCTGGTGTGTTCAGTTTTTTGACATAGGGTGCTGGCAGATTACAGGCCTCCCATAGCTGCTGCCAGGCCCCTAATCTGCCATGGGCCCCTATATACCGCCTCCTCATGCTGCTGCCAGGTCCACAGTGTCTCATGCCATGTGCCACTTTCAGGTCTCCTCACACTGCTGGTGTGTTGAATTTTTTGACATAGGGTGCTGGCAGATTATGGGCCTCCTATAGCTGCTGCCAGGCCCCTAATCTGCCATAGGCCCCTATATACCGCCTCCTCATGCTGCTGCCAGGTCCAGAGTCTCTCATGGGTCCCTGTACGGCCTCCCATTGCTGCTGTCTCCATCGCCACACTCTGCCATGTGCCACTTTCAGGTCTCCTCACACACTGCTGGTGTGTTCAGTTTTTTGACATAGGGTGCTGGCAGATTACGGGCCTCCCATAGCTGCTGCCAGGCCCCTAATCTGCCATAGGTCCCTATATACCGCCTCCTCATGCTGCTGCCAGGTCCAGAGTCTGTCATGGGTCCCTGTACGGCCTCCCATTGCTGCTGTCTCCATCGCCACACTCTGCCATGTGCCACTTTCAGGTCTCCTCACACACTGCTGGTGTGTAGAATTTTTTGACATAGGGTGCTGGCAGATTACGGGCCTCCCATAGCTGCTGCCAGGCCCCTAATCTGCCATAGGCCCCTATATACCGCCTCCTCATGCTGCTGCCAAGTCCAGAGTCTGTCATGGGTCCCTGTACGGCCTCCCATTGCTGCTGTCTCCATCGCCACACTCTGCCATGTGCCACTTTCAGGTCTCCTCACACACTGCTGGTGTGTTCAGTTTTTTGACATAGGGTGCTGGCAGATTACGGGCCTCCCATAGCTGCTGCCAGGCCCCTAATCTGCCGTGGGCCCCTATATACCGCCTCCTCATGCTGCTGCCAGGTCCACAGTGTCTCATGCCATGTGCCACTTTCAGGTCTCCTCACACTGCTGGTGTGTTGAATTTTTTGACATAGGGTGCTGGCAGATTATGGGCCTCCTATAGCTGCTGCCAGGCCCCTAATCTGCCATAGGCCCCTATATACCGCCTCCTCATGCTGCTGCCAGGTCCAGAGTCTGTCATGGGTCCCTGTACGGCCTCCCATTGCTGCTGTCTCCATCGCCACACTCTGCCATGTGCCACTTTCAGGTCTCCTCACACACTGCTGGTGTGTTCAGTTTTTTGACATAGGGTGCTGGCAGATTACGGGCCTCCCATAGCTGCTGCCAGGCCCCTAATCTGCCATAGGCCCCTATATACCGCCTCCTCATGCTGCTGCCAGGTCCAGAGTCTGTCATGGGTCCCTGTACGGCCTCCCATTGCTGCTGTCTCCATCGCCACACTCTGCCATGTGCCACTTTCAGGTCTCCTCACACACTGCTGGTGTGTTCAGTTTTTTGACATAGGGTGCTGGCAGATTACGGGCCTCCCATAGCTGCTGCCAGGCCCCTAATCTGCCATAGGCCCCTATATACCGCCTCCTCATGCTGCTGCCAGGTCCAGAGTCTCTCATGGGTCCCTGTACGGCCTCCCATTGCTGCTGTCTCCATCGCCACACTCTGCCATGTGCCACTTTCAGGTCTCCTCACACACTGCTGGTGTGTAGAATTTTTTGACATAGGGTGCTGGCAGATTACGGGCCTCCCATAGCTGCTGCCAGGCCCCTAATCTGCCATAGGCCCCTATATACCGCCTCCTCATGCTGCTGCCAGGTCCAGAGTCTCTCATGGGTCCCTGTACGGCCTCCCATTGCTGCTGTCTCCATCGCCACACTCTGCCATGTGCCACTTTCAGGTCTCCTCACACACTGCTGGTGTGTTCAGTTTTTTGACATAGGGTGCTGGCAGATTACGGGCCTCCCATAGCTGCTGCCAGGCCCCTAATCTGCCATAGGCCCCTATATACCGCCTCCTCATGCTGCTGCCAGGTCCAGAGTCTCTCATGGGTCCCTGTACGGCCTCCCATTGCTGCTGTCTCCATCGCCACACTCTGCCATGTGCCACTTTCAGGTCTCCTCACACACTGCTGGTGTGTTCAGTTTTTTGACATAGGGTGCTGGCAGATTACGGGCCTCCCATAGCTGCTGCCAGGCCCCTAATCTGCCATGGGCCCCTATATACCGCCTCCTCATGCTGCTGCCAGGTCCACAGTGTCTCATGCCATGTGCCACTTTCAGGTCTCCTCACACTGCTGGTGTGTTGAATTTTTTGACATAGGGTGCTGGCAGATTATGGGCCTCCTATAGCTGCTGCCAGGCCCCTAATCTGCCATAGGCCCCTATATACCGCCTCCTCATGCTGCTGCCAGGTCCAGAGTCTGTCATGGGTCCCTGTACGGCCTCCCATTGCTGCTGTCTCCATCGCCACACTCTGCCATGTGCCACTTTCAGGTCTCCTCACACTGCTGGTGTGTAGAATTTTTTGACATAGGGTGCTGGCAGATTACGGGCCTCCCATTGCTGCTGCCATGCCCCTAATCTGCCATGGGCCCCTATACCGCCTCCTCATGCTGCTGCCAAGTCCAGAGTGTGTCATGGGTCCCTGTACGGCCTCCCATTGCTGCTGTCTCCATAGCCACACTCTTCCATGTGCCACTTTCAGGTCTCCTCACACTGCTGGTGTGTTGAATTTTTTGACATAGGGTGCTGGCAGATTACGGGCCTCCCATTGCTGCTGCCAGGCACGTAATCTGCCATGGGCCCCCGTACCGACTCCTCATGCTGTGACGTTGCAACAAGGTGGAATTCAACCCTACATATGTTAGACCGCCTTTACGAACAGCGAAAGGCCATCACCGATTTCCTGATGTTAAAAGCGGATAAAGGTACTCCCTGTGTAACTTAGATGTCAGCCATTGGCAGCTCATGCGTGACACCTGCGCTTGCTCAGGCCCTTTGAGGAGGCCACGCTATTCGTGAGTCGCCAGGACTATGGGATGAACGACGTCATTCCTCTGTTGCACGTCCTGGAACAAATGCTGTTAACAATGGCTGGTCAGGGTGCGGTAGACGTGGCGCACAGATCTCAACGCCACATGACCCCTGTGGGGGCAGGACAGGAAGAAGAGGAGGAGGAAGAGGAGGACATTGGTGCTCAGGAATTATTGAGTGAAATGGGTGGTTTTTCCACTCAGCGGACAGGAGTGGAGGAGCAGGAGCATCTGGTAGAGGAGGAGGAGGAGGAGACAGAGGACCCAGACGCACCGTGGCAGTATGCTGTGGAGATGGAGGCAGGGAGTCCCTCGCATTCCTTGGCACAAATGGCCCATAGCATGATTGCTTGCTTGCGTAGCGACAGCCGAATAATAACCATCAGACAGAGGGATGACTTTTGGCTGTCCACCTTGTTGGACCCTCGCTACCGTTCAAAAATGGTGGCCTTTTTCACACCTGCTGAGAGGGAGGCCAAAATAACGTACTATAAAAACCACCTATGTAGTCAGCTGGTCTCTGCCTGTCTGCGCCAACGTCCATCCTCAGACACTGTGGGCCCTGTGCGCTCGCGTTCCGCTGCCATGGCAGCAGGGGAGGGGTGGGGTGGTAGGAGCAGTGGCAGCTCCACCAGCAGCGGCTGCCTCAGTCTGCAGTCGATGATGAGTAGCTTTCTTCACCAGCGCAGTGAGGAAACTACTAACCAGCCGCAGCAGCAGCAGCAGCATCAGGTGGACCTGGAGCAGGACCTCAAACAACAGGCTTAGGCCTACTTGGACAGCACCCTGCCAACCGAGGTAGACAATCCCCTTGACTACTGGGCAACGAAACTTGACCTTTGGCCCCAACTAGCTGAATTTGCCCTTGAAAGGCTGTCATGCCCGGCCAGTAGCGTGGCATCGGAGCGCGTGTTTAGTGCGGCAGGAGGTATTGCAACTCCGCGGAGGACACGACTGTCCACCCAAAGTGTGGAGAGACTGACGTTTGTGAAAATGAATCAGGCGTGGATTAGTCTGGATTTCAAACCACCAGTTCCTGACACAACTGACTAAATCCGCCATGAATCATGCCCCAAACATGTGCCACTTTCAGGTCTCCTCACACTGCTGGTGTGTTCCATTTTTTGTCATAGGGTGCTGGCAGATTACGGGCCTCCCATAGCTGCTGCCAGGCCCCTAATCTGCCATGGGCCCCTATACCGCCTCCTCATGCTGCTGCCAAGTCCAGAGTCTCTCATGGGTCCCTGTACGGCCTCCCATTGCTGCTGTCTCCATCGCCACACTCTGCCATGTGCCACTTTCAGGTCTCCTCACACTGCTGGTGTATTCCATTTTTTGTCATAGGGTGCTGGCAGATTACGGGCCTCCCATAGCTGCTGCCAGGCCCCTAATCTGCCATGGGCCCCTATACCGCCTCCTCATGCTGCTGCCAGGTCCAGAGTCTGTCATGGGTCCCTGTACGGCCTCCCATTGCTGCTGTCTCCATCGCCACACTCTGCCATGTGCCACTTTCAGGTCTCCTCACACTGCTGGTGTGTTCCATTTTTTGTCATAGGGTGCTGGCAGATTACGGGCCTCCCATTGCTGCTGCCAGGCCTGTAATCTGCCATGGGCCCCCGTACCGCCTGGTCACGCTGCTGCTGGGTCCACAGTGTGACATGGGTCCTTGTACCGCCTCCCATTGCTCCCACTGCATGTGCCACTTTCAGGTCTCCTCACACTCCTGCTGGTTTCCATTTTGTCATAGGGTGCTGTATGGCCTCCCATTGCTGCTGCCTCCACCGCCACACTGTGGCTCCACACTCTGGTTTTGGCCCCGTGACTGCCCAAATGAGTGAAGTGTGCGGTGATTCTAAGATCGACGGCACTCATCTGCATGTCATACTGCCTGACAGTATTATTTCTCTTCCCCAGCAGACTCCAAGGGCATTTAAATTAAAGGTACAGTGTTCAGCACTAATATTAAGTCTCTCTGAAGCCTAGAAACACCCTTTTTTAAGTTAAATTCACAGCGAATATATTCGACTCGAATCGAAATTTTTCCACGAATTCGCCGAATCAGTCGAATCGAATTTTTGAATACTTCGCTCATCTCTAGTTGTGAGAGTTGGAAAGAATAAACATCAATTTCTCCTTGACCATGATGTCATTCATGCAATTTTTTATCGCTTCAAACCTAAGGGCAGGAGTTTTCCATGCCCTCGCTATTGTAAGCTTCATGGCACTAAAAAGATGCGTTGCTAACTTGCGTTCTACCCGTAAAAGTGATTCAATGGGTTTAAAAAGGAGGGCCTCACAAGGGTTCTTTTTTATACTTGAGTTAAATATAGTACGTAAGATAGCGTAAACCCGGATCCATAATCTTATCGCTTTAGGGCAAGACCACCAAATATGGGCCATTGTCCCCAACTGGGAGCAACCACGAAAACAGGTCGGTGGGTATTGTGGAATGACCTTGGCTAATTGAGCTGTTGTGTACTACCAGCAGTAGACAACCTTGTAGGCATATTCAATATGGAAACATTTCTAGAGCATCTGGAGGCCGTTTGAAGCATCGCCGGCCAGTCATCAGGTGACAAGGTCACTGACAGTTCACATTCCCAATGTTGTTGAAAAGAGCATATAGGTGGCTTCTTTGAGGAAATGATAGAAGAGTATATAAGAGAGATTACACCTGTCGAACAGGGACGTGACCTACAGATGCTTTTGAAAGTTGATAGGAGATATGTGGCTGGATGAGGCCTAATCAAATTGTGCACAAAGTGGCGGAGTTGAAGGTAGAGGAAGTGTTCCTGTAAAGGTATTTCATGAGAGGAGAGAAGCATGTCAAAAGTAAGAATCCTGGTTAGGGCGAGCAGGGAGTGGACGTCTGAAAACCCATGTTCTGCCCACCAGGAAAATTGACCTGGTTGGTCTAATCCGGGAGGAAGCAATGGACAGCGGAGAATGCATAGGAGAGGCAAATGTGGTGATATCAAACCAGCAGAGTATCTCATCGAATCCCAAAGCCTGAGAGTGTGCAACAAGGAGGGACTTTTACTTGGAGGGCGAAGAGTGGAAGGGAGCCACAGCAGTGAAGACAAGGGAATTGGATGAGCGTCAACCATATCAATTGTAGCCTATAGGGTTAGATGATGGGTCTCATGTAAATAGGGGATGGAAGCAAGATTGGCTGCAAGGTAGTAAGCATGAGGATTGGGAACCGAAAGGCCACCATGAGCCTTACGGATGAACATTAAATGTTTGTTAAGACTGGGTCAGGAGGAACCTCAGATAAAGTGACGAACAGTCTGTCGCTTGATTCGGAGTATATGGGGGGGAAGGTATCGGGATCGGTAGAACTCTGAAAAAATATAATAGCTTAGGTAGGTATGTCATACGGATTGCATTGATTCTACCGAACCAGGATAGCGGAAGATGGTTCCAGGATACCAACAAATTTGACAACACTTTAAACAGAGGAGGGAAATTAGCCTGATAGGGGACTTTGTAAGTAGGAGAGAGACGGATACCTAAATATGGCAATGAGTCAGGCCATTGGAATGGAAAGGTTTGATGTAGGGCTTGCAATGTTTGTGCCTGAAGTGCTTGTGATTTCCCTGGGTTAATATGGAGACTTGAGATTACAGCAAAAGAGTCCAATGTCTTCATCAGAGTATTATTATTATTATACAGGATTTATATAGCGCCAACAGTTTGCTCAGCACTTTACAATATAACGGAAGACAATACAGCAACAATACAGTTCAATACAAGAGGGAAAGGAGGGCCCTGCTCCTTGGAGCTTACATTCTAGGCATTAGGTAGGAGGATAATAAAGATAACAGTATGTCATCGGCAAACATGGAGATCCTATGGGAAGAACCTGCAACATCCATCACATCAGGATTGCTCCGGATTGCCTCGGTCAAAGGTTCAATGGCCAGAATGAACAAGAGCGGCAAGAGGCGGCAACCATGCCATGTGCCCCTTTTGATCAGAAAGATGGAGGATTCAAACCCATGATATCCGAGTTTTGCCTGGGGGGTTGCTGTACAGGGCATCTATCCAGTGTAAAAAGAACAAGCAAAACCATAATGCCAAAGAACTGTAGTCATATAGGGCCAGGAAAGAGTGTCGAAAGCTTTAGTGATATCCAACAATAGGAGCATCATTTCCAGAGAGAGAGACTTTTAACAATATGGAGCAATTGTAAAACTCATCGGATGGCATCTCCCGCTTGACGTTTAGGAACAAAACCCACTTGATCCTTCTTGATAAGTCTAGCTAAAAAGGAATTGAGCCTATTGGCCAGGACCTTTGTGAGAAGTTTTAGATCTATATTGATCAAGGAAATTGGATGATAATTAGCCCAATGGTGGGGATCTTTGTCAGGTTTAGGGATCATAAAAATATTTGCAGTCAATTGAGAGGGGGAGAAGACTCCACCCTTCCGAATAGCATTATATACAACTGCTAAGTGGGGAGAGAGAACATCCGCAAATTTCTTATAGAATAGTGCAGAATATCTGGGCCTGGCCTCTTTACAACTTTTAAATCCTTAATACTGTTGTATTTCTGCAGTCGATATGGCCCAATCCATAAGTGCCTTATGAGCTGGTGTAAGTTTCTGGAGGGATAGGCCGTCCAGAAAGTGAGCCATATCCTGATCATGTGTTTGTGTGGGTGCAGCATATAAAGATATAAGATGGTGTCTGAAATCATCTAGTATCTTAATAGGTTTGCCAGTAAGGACACTGTGTCCTTTGATGGGTCCAACGAAGGGTGCGTTCCGCCGAATCCATCAGACAAAGATCGATTTCAGCACAGGCCCGGTCCACAAGTGTACGGTGAGACCGAGAAGGGGATTTCTTAAACTGATCTAGAGCATTGTCTAGATTAATTTCTAATTGGTGCTGTTTTTGCAAACGCTCCTTTTTACGTTTAGAAGCTATCTGAATTATATGTCCCTGAAGTACCGCCTTGTAAGCTTCCCACAACATCACTGGAGAAGAAACCGACCCTGCGTTAAGCTCCAAATATTCTTGGGATTTTTGTAGAAAGGCTGTCCAGATCTCATCTATGGAAAGCAAGGAATCATTCATGACCCAAGGGGCGTATTGAGGTTTACAGAGTAAAGAGCTGCAGGAAGCAAGGAGCGGGTTGTGATCCGACCAAGGGACCATCAGTATGGTAGCTGAAAGGACCGTGGGAAGACTATTAAGATACATAAAGACATGATCAATCCTAGACTGGGAATTATGCGGGTATGAATAATATGTATAATCTTTCCCCAGAGGGTGGAGTTCCCTCCAAAGATCCACTAGGACATGGTCAGTAAGAAGTTGGCGAAAGCAGTTAGCAGCTGTAGACGAAGTCATCAACTGGATATTTATCCAACTTAGGGTTCAAGACTAGATTAGAGTCACCTGCCAGCAGGAGCATACCCACCTGGTGGGTTGCCAAAAGTGAACATATGTGAGACAGAAAGGGACCCGGGTTTATATTTGGAGCATAATAGGTCAATACTGTGACTTCAATATCTTGGAGGGTGCTTTGAAGCAGTAAATATCTACCATCAGGGTCAGCTAGTTGTTTTTTTACAAATAAAGGGGGTAGATTTGTGGAATGTAATCAATACCCCTCTTTGCTTTGTGGGGCCATTGGCTTCAAACACAAGAGGGTAGCAGGCATCAAAATATTTAGGATATGAGGTAGCCGAAAAATGAGTTTCCTGTAGGCAAACTGCATGAACTCTCTGTTTCCAGAGGTAGCGGAAAACTTTCACTCGTTTCTGCGAGGAATGCAAACCTTGGACGTTAAGAGATAGCCGGTTAAGTGCCATTATCGAAATGGAGAACCGTTTGTTTCCACATCACCCTCCGAGACCAGAAAAAAGAAAGTGCGAGAAAAAGAACAGAGCGAAAAGGAAAAAGAAAAGATAAATTGAGGATATGCCTAATATGGCTCATAACACATAAGGTAAGCACAAGTGCAACAAATAGTGAGCACAAAAGCCCACAAAAAGGCTGGCCGTTTGGGAAGACAATCGTCATTACCAAAAGCTAGTTGTGAAGGCGCAGGAATCCACCTGAACAGCGAGGCAACGTAAGTATTTATACGTATTAAACAGAAAAATATCCAAACATGGGCTCATTATAATCAAAGACAAGACATAAACAAATGATAACATCAAGCAAGGTCACATCTGCTTGAAAAGACCAGGTCACAAGAGGGGCCTGGGTATGCTTTTTGAGTAACTCACAGAGGAACCTAAAAGGCACAGTAATTTAAGGTAGAGTTCCGAGCAGGTGAGGCCAGAATTCCAATACTCTCAAATGTAAATAAGGGGTGAGAAAAAACATAATATGAGGGTATAAACAGTTCGAAGTACAGGCATAAAAGCCTGACAGAGGACCAAGGTATAGGCCTCTAGCAAAAAATAGGAAAAAAGGTACCCAAAAAAAGAAAAAAGTTATACACATCCAGGGGCAACTTCAGTGAAGTGCTGGGCTTGCAAGGATTGTAGAGCCTGAGAGCTTCAAAGAGAGAGGATTGGGATAATTTGCGATGGAGTGCAGCTTGAGATTGAAGGGATTGTGATGATCTAGAAAGCTTGGTTGATGAAGAAGGCAATTCTTGAGACGAAGGAAGATGAAATTGGAGATCTTGAAAATGGCGGCAAAGTTCCTCCGCGTTTGCAGCGTGGTATTGGCATTGCTGGTAAAAGAAGGAGAGTTTAAACAGGAATCCCCATTTGTATTTAATGCCCCTAGATTGCAGAATCTGGAGGTATGGTTTTAATGTCTGCCGTTTAGAAATGGTGATTGGCGAGATATCAGCAAATAGTTGGAGCGAGGTACCTTGAAAGAAGAGATCTTGATGACCACGCGCCGCCTGTAACAGACACTCTTTTGTATGATAGTAATGGAACTTCATGATAACATCCCGTGGGGGACTATCTGGACATCTGTCACCAGGGCACGATGTATGCGATCCAATTCCAGACGCTCTGGTGGAATCTTGGGTGCCAGTTCCTGAAAAAAGGCAATAGTTGTGCCTTGCAGGTCAGTGATCATCTCCGGTAAACCTTGGAGTCGCATGTTGTCTCTGCTGGCTCGACTTTCAGCATCTTCCAATTTGTCGCGGAGCTGAGTTATAGCAGCCTTGTGATTGCCCACTTCTAGCTCATGGCTCTCAAGATCAGTGGTAGCCAGGTCCATGCGGCTTTCTAACTGATTGGTATGATGCCCTAAGTCCCTGAGGCCTTTAGCAAGGTCCGAGGAGAGCTTGCGTGAAGCCACTGCAATCTCTTCTCTGACTATGGATCTGAATTTCTGTAGTATAGCTTCAGAGGAGGGCTCTGTAGGGCTCACCAGTTCCGAAGGAAATTGCTGCAGGCTGTCTTCCTGTGAGTCAGGGTCACCTGTAGAGAGCCATGTGGTTTCATCAGGTGCCAGAGGATCCATCTTGGACTGTTGGGCCGGGAAAGAGGGCTTCGGCTGAGGTCGGAGCTTGGACTTATGTTTCTGGCCTCTGTGCATACCTGCAATGAGTCCAGGGATGTGGGGAGCTCCGGAAGGTGAGGGGAGCATGGGCAAGAGGGCAGGGAGCCCGCAATGTCGTGCTGAATGTTCAGGTGGCACGGAACAGAAGGATCAGGTGGCCATCTTCCACGGCTCCGCACATTCGCCCCCTACTTTACATTTTTCAACATTAAACTTCATTTGCCATGTAGTTGCCCACACCTTAATTTAGTGTTCTCTGATTGGATGAGGTGAAAAAGCAGGGTGGTGATGTCACACTCTTCACATCTCCCAAGTGAAGCATTCTCTGAATAGCTCCAGTTTTGAGCAGCCGACCTCCTGTGTTCAAAATACAACAGGGCAGCCACTTGGCACAGGGCCCAGAAGCTACTCGAGATCCCTGGGGTAGTGGTGCCTACTGTAGGAATTTAATCTAGAAAGATCCCACAGTTATGGTATAATTACATTGGTCTAAGCGATTTTTAGATCTGTGTTCTCATTGGCCCAAGCAATCACATGAGTATGTGGGCAACACCCCATTTTAAATATATTTGAAAAACATTCAGAGTGTTTGGTCTCTTTGTTGCCAACCTCTTCTGTGGGCCACTGTCAACACAATTTACTGGTGAGAAGCTTTATTTCCTACTTGGCGTATGTAATATTATGGGAACGTCTTATTAAGTGTCAGACTGCTTAACTAGTCTTTAAAACAGCCATCCTGTTTTCCCTTCGGACTTTTCACATACAGTAGGCCAATTTCACCATTTCAGCTGATGGTCTGGACATTTAAGCATATCCATTTGTTGAATATTAGAAGCCCTCTCCAACTATTGTTGTTCTAAGGTAAGATTACATCAATTTTCGATTTGGTTTTAACAATTTCCTTCCATACTTATGTTCTTTGGTGTCCTTTACATACATACCCGGCTATATTACTATTTTTCATGATTTCATTTTTAGATACAATTTGCATTTGCTCTATTTTGGTGTCCCTGGTGGCACCCTTAGTGACCCGTGGTCCAATAAATACTGCCTTCTGCCCTATGGAGAAGCTGGTTTATCAGGATGTTGTAGGAGATGATGGCTAAATGTCAATGTTTTTAAAGAATTGATCCATATTATGAGTAACATGTTTGTATATACCAGGTTTTTCAGTTATGTTTTTTTTATGTTTAGGGTATGGTTGTCTCTATAACAGTACATTGTATATTTCTAGATTGTGTTCCTGAAGAAGAAAGAGTGTGTTAGAAACATGGTGAGCTTTCATATGGACCAATCATGTAGCAACAAGAATTATGTTATAGAATACAGTTGTGTCCAAAATTATTCAACCCCCAATGCTGTAAAGGGGTTTAGGGACTATAGTGTACATTTGGAATTGTATTCAGAATCAAATCCTACAAGGACGTTGTAACTACCCAAATGCAACTAAAATGACATCAATTGTTTATGTAATACAGTAGTAAATGGTTCTTATGTGGTTTCTTCATTGCCACAATTATTCAACCCCTTAAAGACTACCACTCTGAAGAACAGAGGTTCATACAGGTGCTTTCCATCAGGTATTGAAAACACCTGTGGATGTCACCGAGCAGCAATCAAGCATAATAAGCACCAATTAGGCAGCTTTAAAATGACTGTGATACTCAGCTCCTTCTAGACATTTACTGGTGTGGTTACAAACATGGTGAAGGCAAGAGAATGGTCCAGGAAGACAAGAGAAGAGGTGATTTCTCTTCACAGGAAGGGCAATGGCTATAAGAAGATTGCAAAGATGTTAAACATACCAAGAGACACCTTAGGAAGCATCATTCGCAAATTCAAGGCAAAGGGCACTGTTGAAACGCTACCTGGTCGTGGCAGAAAGAAGATGCTGACTTCGACTGCTGTGCGCTACCTGAAGCGTAGAGTGGAGAGAAGTCCCCGTGTGACTGCTGAGGAACTGAGAAAAGATTTGTCAGATGTGGGTACAGAAGTTTCAGCCCAGACAATAAGACGCACACTGCGTAATGAAGGCCTCCGTGCCAGAACTCCCAGGCGTACCCCCTTGCTGTCTCCAAAGAATAAGAAGAGTCGACTGCAGTATGCCAAAAGCCATGTGGACAAACCACAAAAGTTGTGGGATAGTGTTCTGTGGACTGATGAAACAAAATTAGAACTGTTTGGGCCCATGGATCAACGCTATGTTTGGAGGAGGAAGAACAAGGCCTATGATGAAAAGAACACCTTGCCTACTGTGAAGCATGGTGGAGGGTCAATCATGCTTTGGGGCTGTTTTGCTTCTGCAGGTACAGGGAAGCTTCAGCGTGTGCAAGGTACCATGAATTCTCTTCAGTACCAGGAGATATTGGATGGAAACGTGATGCAGTCCGTCACACACCTGAGGCTTGGGAGACGTTGGACCTTTCAACAGGACAATGATCCCAAGCATACCTCCAAGTCCACTAGAGCATGGTTGCAGAGGAAAGGCTGGAACATTTTGGAGTGGCCATCGCAGTCACCAGACTTAAATCCGATTGAGAACCTCTGGTGGGACTTAAAGAAAGCAGTTGCAGTGCGCAAGCCTAAGAATGTGACTGAACTGGAGGCCTTTGCCCATGAAGAATGGGCGAAGATACCCGTAGATCGCTGCAAGACACTTGTGTCAAGCTATGCTTCACGTTTAAAAGCTGTTATAACTGTAAAAGGATGCTGTACTAAGTACTAAGATTGAATGTCACTTGGGGGTTGAATAAAACTGATAATGCTGTGAGCACAGAAAAGACATTTGTGGTTATTTCATTATAACTGTTATGTTATATTTGTCTGACCTACAAGTGCCTCTTTAATGTAAATGTAAGCAAGATGACTGAATGATCAAAAGCAATGTCAAACTGGCCAAAACACTCAATTTCAGTGGGGGTTGAATAATTTTGGACACAACTGTATGTGAACCTTGCTTTGCTACAACCTATGGATATGGTCATTGTTGTGTCCTTTTTAATGATTATACAATAAATGTGGACCTTGCGTTACTATTTTTCTTTTATATGCCCTCAAAAAGTCATTTTGCTACAAAAAAACAGTTTTCATGAATAATATAACATGTGGGAATATTAGCATGGTACCCTTTCCTCCTTAGAATTATATTTCCATTGCTCTACCCTCTCCTTCTACCAGCATTCTGCCTGTTAGTACATGAAAACTTCAGCACAACTGACTGTGCTGCTTCTCCTTCTCCCAGTGTGAACTCTGCTATGTAGGGATTGCATAATGAATTCAACTATCTATCACTCTGCTTTCTCTTCCTAGTAGCATGCGTCTTCTCAATGCACAATATAATTGGCTCCTTGTACCACTTTTCTTATCACACTCCAACCCAATTTACAGGGACTGTAAGTAGCTAATACCAAGTCGCTTTCAAGTACTTACACTGACTAAATATAAAAAAAATGCATTTAATATTAGAGTGACAATCCTATGTGTCTTTTTATGTATTTGAAATTTTAAATGAGAACACCACTCAAGTTAAATATCACCAGTACATTTTTTCAGGATATGTGTACCTTAGCATTAACATGCTTATAAGCTAAAGGCTTATCAGTTCTTCATGGGAACTGGGGAACTTCTAACTCATGCCAGATCTGCATATTTTTTTAACCAGAAAACAGTGTTTATTTAGAAATATATGCAAGTACAGTACATGGTAGTACATATCACACCACATAAAATATTAAAGATAAAATTAAAGAGAACAAAAACAATTAGTGACTTGTTCTACAAGAACACAAACATAATTGTGTAATTTTATGTAACTTGTGTGGCTAATGCAGGTGTTAACATGAGCTCACGGCTAATAATTGACAATATAGCTGATATAGTCCCCATCCAACAACAGAAAAAAAAGAATAAAGCGATTCATTAACACATTGTGTACAGGTATCAGTTAACTGCAGCCACTTATCCCAAATTATTATTATTATTATTACTACGAGTTTATATAGCGCCAAAGGGTTTGCTCAGCGCTGTACAATAGGGGGGGACAATACATGGCACAGTACAACAAAGACAGACAGCGTACGAGGGGTAAGAGGGCCCTACTCTTACGAGCTTACATGTTGTTGTACTTAGATGGGCACCTTCTATGCCTATTTATCAGTTTTTTATAAGGTAATGTATGATTGACCTCTGCAATCTAGCCTGACAGTTGTGCAGAGAGAGCCTGTATCCAAGTCCTGGCAATAATCTTCTCGGCAGCAAATTACGTGTCATGTAAAAGATATTTAGAAATTTTGTCAGATGTTGTCAGGACAGGAAAAAGCCCCAGCTTTTAGGGTCAAGGGACAGAGTCGATCCCATCTTGTCATGAGAAACTGAATAACTTGGCCCCAGGGGCGGACTGACAACTCATGGGGCCCCCGGACAATAGGGGATCATGGGGCCCCTGTGTCCTCTCCCAAACTCAAACCACTCCGAAAAAAGCCTATGAAAGGTACCAGGGGCATGTCATCATGGGAACCCCGGACAATAGGGGATCTTGGGGCCCCTGTGTCCTCTCCCAAACTCAAACCACTCCCAAAAAAGCCTATGAAAGGTACCAGGGGAATGTCATGGGGTCCCCAACTGACCCCGGGCCCTCGGGCAGTGCCCGAGTGTCTGAATGGTCAGTCCTCCCCTGCCCCAAAACTCCTAAATGCTAGGGCAAGACCATAAGAGACGAAAGAAAGTGCCCGGCATCACCAAACATTTTCTACACATAAGACTATTATTGGGCCGAAATTCGGCCTGGGATAAATAGACCCAATGGATAATATAAATTTGGGTTAAGCGGGTCTGCTAATTTGGGTGATACCAATCTACAGGTATCCAGGCTCTCTCCCCATTCCTCATTGTCCAACTCATGAACGTCAGCTGCCCAGTGGATTTTGGGAGAATAGGCCACCTTAGCAGCTGTAGGAGTGAGCAAAATGTTATAAAAGGTAGAAACCAGCTTGCAACCCTCATCTGTGCCCAACACATCCAGCAGGGGTGAAGTGAAAGTATTGGGGGAGCCATCTGTAAACTGAGTATACAGAGCATGTCGTAGTTGAAAGTACCTAAACAACATAAAATTTGATAGGCCAAATTCATCTTTTAGTTATTGAAAGGTCCTGATCCCCTGAGGAGTCATCACGTAGTTCAAAGAGGACTGTGAGCATGTATTACTTGAGAAGCAGACTTGAGTACCACCAAGTCCCAAATCCTCTTATGATGATACAGCATGCTTATGTGGTTAACTTCCCCCGGAGTGCCAGGCAGCCCTAGAAGTAAATTGCAGAAGGGATGGGCTAAACATAAGATGATGTATTACAAAGTCAAAAGTCGGATTTATCAATGTTATAAAAATGTGACGGTTGGGTAGCCAGATAATATAAACCCCTCATAGTCTTAAGGTTTTTCAACACCTGTTAGTTTCTAGACTTTCCCCAAATAAAGGATTGTAGTGTTTTCTCCATAGTTTTGAAGTACTTACAGCGGATATAGAGTAGAGAGTGCCAAAAAATATACAAGAGCTTAGGAAGGATAATCATAGATCTGCATATTTTATTATATGTTTAATCTTTCTGGCTTTTATAAGTTATTTCTCTTGCTAAATAAGATTAGTATGTCATACTAGTATTTTACTATTTAGTCAGAAAAACATTATTTAAATAAAAAAACATATTGTATACATTTATCCTGGTGCCACGGGCCTGAGGAGCGCTCAGGTTCCCCCCACTGCAAGTGTGTTGTTGGAGAGGGGGCTGAACTCTGATGCCTGCTCTCTCTTGCTCCTACTGCTGCACAGGAGACACAGAGGACCGTGTGTGTGTGTCTGCTCTTGTGTTGTGGACTGTGGGGTTACAAACATGCTACTCCTTCCGGTCTGTGCAGACCTTCAGAGAGACTGTTCCTGAGAGACACAGTAAGAGTCTGAACACTGGGACTGAGCATTGTGAGAACCAAAACTTCACAACCTGACCGCTAGGACTTGATCATGAGGGCTAAGCCTTCTGAGGCAACAAACCATCAAGGTTACTGGACCTGATTCAGTGTACACCAGGAGTGGTTAGCGGAACAACTGAGCTTAACCTCTTATTTCCCACAATTAATGCCACAATACTGCAGACAGCCTTAAAGAGACAGCATCATGTGCACCAACTTACAGATCCCAATGATAGCCGTTTTAATATGGTCAATCAGGCACCAGGTATTTTTCCAGGGATGTATGCGCATTGTGCATTTGGACTTTACTATTGCTAAGAGTTACAATTAGACTGAGAGTCATGCTTTCATGGTTGATGTTGTTCTTCTCAATGCTGTGTACCTATTTAGTGTAGTTTGGCCTTATTGCTGTATAAGTCAATAGCAATTGTTGAGTCTAGTACCCCCGTCTTCTAGTCTAACGCATCCTAACATAATCTCTGACCTGTTTATTGTTTCATGTATTGAGCTTATCCTGTCTTGCTATAGCACTGTAAGATAAACCAGATTCCCAGCACAAGAAAACAAGTCCGGGCTTCTGCTCATACTCAAGCGTGTGTGCATTGCTCACATGCTCATACTTCTAGGCAAAGAGGCAATAGGCGTACTATTCCATGCCATTGTGCTTGCATTTCTGTGCGCACTCGCACATGTACATGCGCATGTGCTCAAACCGATTAGCGTGCACACTTGGTGCCCAGTGGCTTATTTAACCAATTTGCCTATAGAAAAATGATGGCTGGGTGGGACTTTCATCAATCTGTGCAGACACAGCCGATGACTGATCAGTGTACTGGTCCACTGCTGGTACCGTGTGACCGCTGTGACCAATCACATCCATCTGCCCTTAGCTCAGCCATACCGGCAGGTGGTTGTGCTTAGCTGAGAAAGACCCTCCTCCTCTCCTCTAGACATAATTTGGCATAGGCCTGGAAACCAGAAAGCAACTAAAGAAATGTAAAAAAAGGTTAAAACAAGTGTATATAATAATATATATAATACCTTCCTATCTTTTTACTAATGCTTGAGAATTCATATTTTCCAACAAATGCACTTTGCACAGCCACACCTATATAAAGTGCCTTGTTTGTGGAGTTTCAAACCTTTTTAAGCCCTGTGGAAAACGTTTCATTTGTGGATCATTAATACATAGCAGACTTTTAACATCTGCTGCTTCATTCTACATCTTTGAATTTAAAGTGGGAATATACAGTTGCAAGAAAAAGTATGTGAACCCCTTGGGATTTCGTGGAGTTTTGCATGAATTGGGCATAAAATGTGCTCTGAACGTCATATAAGTCACAACAATAGAAGAACACAGTCTGCTGAACATAATACTACACAAACATTAGATGTTGCCATGGTTTAATTGCACATGTACTGCCAGCATAGTACATCCTCAAAATCGAAGGGGAGTAGGGATTACGTGGTGTGAAAAATACAATTCTTACTAGCCTAAATAAAGCTTTGTGATGCTCTCATTCTATTATCCTAATGCTCTTCAGATTACAGATGGAAAATATTTTCACACCAATGTTTATTTAAGGCTTCTTCTGCACTCACTGACCCCATAGCTATGGGTTTATTTCTGTACCCACTGATTCCAAAACTAGGGGTTTATTGCTGCGCTCACTGATTCCAAAACTAGGAGTTTATTGCTGCACCCACTGATTCCAAAACTAGGAGTTTATTGCTGCACCCACTGATTCCAAAACAAAGGTCTGCTATTAAAAAAAAAAATACACGGCGTGAGGTCCCCCCTCTCATCCATACCAAGCCCTTCGGGTCTGGTATGGATCTTAAGGGGTAACTCCACGCCAAAATGAAAAAAAAACAAAACAAAATGGCGTGGGGTCCCCCCTCTCATCCATATCAAGCCCTTTGTGTTTTGTGTACCAACACATCCTCAGGGGCACACCAATAGAACGTGTTGGTACTCGAAACGCATTGGATGGAGTCCTATTGCTGATGCCATGCTGCCGCAATTGAGGATCGGTGGCCATCTTGGTACTCACTTTGCTATTATTTTTATTACTCCACGTGGATATTTTAAATTGTTCCTCTTGACCATTATAATAAAGTACTACAATATTAAGCACCTTTCTTGCTCCTGTGGCTGAGCTAATTCCTCCCCAGGACCATTTTGGCACCCACCCTGATGGATGGATGGAGCTGGATGATTAACCCATAGCTGGCAGCATAGCGCTGCACACCCAGATGTGTGATGTGTATATCCCATGCGCATTAATACTTTTGTTCTGGTGAGTGTATACCCATCCCAAGGGTGGATTCCTTTCAGGAGTTCATGCACTACTGTTCGTCACGGATAAACCACATATGCCATTCATAGGCACTCTCTGAGTTGGTACTCTCACACAAAGAACATTCCATTATTCAGGAATGCTTATATAAACTTTTTTTTAGCACCATTAACCAATTTACATCATTATTGCACTTATTTGCACTTTTTTGATTTAAATGCGTTTATGATTGATAACATGCATTTATCGTGCTGCACTATTACTTTAACATAGAATAGTTACATGATTAAAGAGAATGAAGATATATAATTATATTGGGAAATTAGAACTAGACATTGCCAATTATTTGAGATATAAGTGTGAAAATGTTTGACATTTTCACACTTATGACATGATGCTGTTCGGGTAAGTACACACTGATGCAGTCTCAATTCTTTGCATCGCACCACCTGTAAAACGCTCCCATATACGTGAATTGGCTTGGCTTACACTTGCAGGGGGGTCTCACAATGCAAAATTGTCGATCAGCAGCAACCCCCCCCAAAAAAAACAGACATAAGGAGGTTGCATTATCACCTCCTGAATGCCTGCAAACCTGAGGATTGTTTTTTTTTTTTATGGAGGTGGTAGACATTACTGCTATGTACAAGAAGCCTTAGTCTGTTGCTTTGATTTGAATTATTAGGCAGTGAGTTGAATTTGATACTCAATGATTCATTTTGGCATTTAGTCAGGCAAGGAAATACCCTTGAAATATAATGCATGCATCTTACTCTTTATCTGTAAAAGTATGTAGGGCTGCCGTGAATATTGGTAAACGCTATCTGGAGGTGATCAGTTATAAACGTTGCCATTGGTTTCCTTTCTGTCAGCCAGTATTACATGTGCAACTGGAAATGTAATAGTATTGTAAGAGATTACATTACTGATAGCTGTTCTGTATGAGATGTGTGATGAAACGGAACAATACTGGCTCTGGCAAATAAGTACCAGGAAGAAGATAAGAGCCTGGATACTTCGTGTATGGGGAAAGATGCAGTTAAAGGTGTGATGTTGTGGACACCTTATTCTCAAGGAGTGAAGGCATTTTAATAAGGGGGCATTCAGAGATGACCATTCAGATCCCATGCTTTCTATATCTGTTTTACACTTGTTGTCCAGTACAATTGTAAATGTACTGCCAGCATAGTACATTCTCAAAATCAAAGGGGAATAGGGATTATGTGGTGTGAAAAATACAATTCTTACTAGCCTAAATAAAGCTTTGTGATGCTCTCATTCTATTATCCTTCTAATGCTCTTCAGATTACAGATGGAATATATTTTCACACCAATGTTTAAGGCTTCTTCTGCACTCACTGACCCCATAGCTATGGGTTTATTTCTGTACCCTCTGATTCCAAAACTAGGGGTTTATTGCTGCACCCACTGATTCCAAAACTAGGGGTTTATTGCTGCACCCACTGATTCCAAAACTAGGGGTTTATTGCTGTGCTCACTGATTCCAAAACTAGGGGTTTATTGCTGCACCCGTTGATTCCAAAACTAGAGGCTTATTGCTGTACCCACTGATTCCAAAACTAGGGGTTTATTGCTGCACCCACTGATTCCAAAACTAGGGGTTTATTGCTGCTCCCACTGATTCCAAAACTAGAAGTTTATTGCTGCACCCACTGATTCCAAAACTAGGGGTTTATTGCTGCACCCACTGAATCCAAAACTAGGGGTTTATTGCTGTACCCACTGATTCCAAAACTAGGGGTGTATTGCTGCACCCACTGATTCCAAAACTAGGGGTTTATTGCTGCACCCACTGATTCCAAAACTAGGGGTTTATTGCTGCACCCACTGATTCCAAAACTAGGGGTTTATTGCTGTACCCACTTAGGCTAAAGCTAGGGGTTTGTTGCTGCATTCACTGACATCAAAGCTATGGGGTTTATTGCTGCACCCACTGACATCAAAGCTAGGGATTTGTTGCTGTACCCACTGACATCAAAGCTAGGGGTTTGTTGCTGCACCCACTGACATCAAAGCTAGGGATTTGTTGCTGTACCCACTGACATCAAAGCTAGGGGTTTGTTGCTGCACCCACTGACATCAAAGCTAAGGTTTTTTTGCTACACCCACTGACATCAAAGCTAGGGGTTTATTGCTGTTCCCACTTACGCCAAAGCTATGGGTTTGTTGCTGCACCCACTGACATCAAAGCTAGGGGTTTATTGCTGTACCCACTTACGCCAAAGCTATGGGTTTGTTGCTGCACCCACTGACATCAAAGCTAGGGGTTTATTGCTACACCCACTGACATCAAAGCTAGGGGTTTGTTGCTACACCCACTGACATCAAAGCTAGGGGTTTGTTGCTGCACCCACTGACACCAAAGCTAGGGGTTTGTTGCTGCACCCACTGACATCAAAGCTAGGGGTTTATTGCTGCACCCACTGACATCAATGCTAGGCATTTATTGCTGCACCCACTGACCCCAAATCTAGGGGTTTGTTGCTGCACCCACTGGCATCAAAGCTAGGAGTTTGTTGCTGCACCCACTGACACTGTAAGAAACAATAATGCACAAAATGCTTGTTTAATCCTACCTAAAAAAATCCTACCGCAAATGTACTCACCCTGACCTTTGACCCTTACACTAACCCTTACAATGACCTAAATTAAACCTTGATCTAGCTAATTTTTTATTTATTTAATTTTTTTTTACTATATTTTTACACACTTTTGTATCTTCCTTTTCCATTCAGAAGAGAAGGAAAGGGGTGTTCTGCACAATGACTGATCACTCTGCCAGCCAACCAGACACTATCACAGCAATCAGGTGACTGGGAACCTGGTGTCTCGGGTCCTGATCGTTAGTACGAGACCCGGGGCTGGAAACGCACTGTACGGTGAGATCCCAGCACAAGGAAAGGTATGCATATATGTGGCCTCATTGATAAAGACCCATTTTCATGAGGCTGCATATCTGCATATAGTACCCTGTATCACCCAGTGACCCCAGAGCATTCTATGTCACCCAGTGACCCCAGTCAGTGGCATAGCGTGGAAGGAGGGGGGGCAAATGGTACGCTTCCTTCGGGATCAAAATTTAGAGGGGTGCAGAATTAGTCCTGGCCTGGCACCAGGGTGAGAATGCACTGGTTGGTGCCTCTGAAATAGGCAGCACCTCGGAAAGCAACTTGGCTCGGAAAGAGGTGGTGGCGGTGCAGTGGGGGAAAGGGAGGTCATTATCTTTGGCAGCAGAGGGCCGGAGGAGCAAGCGGCCAGCACCGAGCAGGTCTGTGCAAGTTGCAACACACAGTGTCAGAGGATAACAGGGGTGGGGGCAGGAACACTTACTATGTATTTTATGGGCCATCAGACTTCCACACACCAACCATCCACCCTCCCCCCACCTGTCACAGAGGGATCCATTCCTCCATCCATACCTTTGCCATCCTGGACATCCCACTACACTGCACAACACACCTCCACTACAAGGTCTCCTCTTCTACAGCCAGGATCCATGCAGGAGGAGAGGGCACACACATGTAGTGCTACCCTTGTGAGGGTCGTTGTGTAGTGGGTATCCCTAAGCCTCTCCTCACACACCAAGACAACAAGTATTTCTCACACAGACTTTATTCTAATGACAATGACAAGTCCAAGGGCTTGGTTTTGTTTTATTAGGAGAAATCAACTTGGATAGGGAAATAGGGGTTATGTTATACCCAGTTTGGCTTGAAACAATGGAAAGGAGACACTTTCTTGCTATGTACAAAGGCAGATTCTGGACTGTTCTTTTCTTAAAAGCCATCAGTCATTACTAATCAGTAGCAGCTGTCTTTTATGGGCAAGGAACTAGAAGCCCGATTATAAAATCAGCTTTACTTCTTTTAGCTACATTCAGAAATGTCTTCTCTCCTCCTGTAAAGCTGTTCCCAGCTCCACGGCCTGCAAGCACTACTAGCCCTCCTGGTTTTTTGGAAGATCTCCCGGGACAAGCATCAAGGATTGAACCCAGTGCTGTCCTTAGAAAGCTTGCTACATGTGGCAGTCTTTCCCCTTGTAGATCCGAGAGTGTGCTGGTGTACTCACACTGTCCTCTTTGCTCCCTGCTGCTCCAGGTCTCGGTCCCGTCCATGCCTCACCTCTGAGTGTATCCTCCCGAGCCAGCCCGAGCCCAGCCTGGAGACAGCCCCCCCCAGACCCAGACCTGGGGGACCCCTCCTAGGCACCAACAGTCTCCTTATGAATGAACAGGAGCTTTTGTACAGAGCACATTCCGTTCATTCACTGTCCAGTGCAGCAGATGTTGCAGTTAAAGGGACTAAGTCCCTTTGAAACATCAGGGGTCTGTTTGGACCCATAATATGTCACCATATTGTAACATAACCTGTCTAGACACAGCTCCAACCACAAAAAAAAGCGGATTCACACTCTACAGACCACAATACCTTATTCACATACAGAGATTTATTACCGTCTAGATTTAGCTGGAATTTTGTAGATTATGTTTAGAGATGAGCGAAGTATTCAAAAATTCGATTCGGCGAATTTCAGGAAGAAATTCAATTCGATGCGAATTTATTCGCTACGAAATTAACTTATTAAAAGGGTTTCTAGGCTTCAGAGAGCCTTTAAATTAGTGCAGAACACTGTACCTTTAATTTAAATGCCCTTGGAGATGAGGAAGGAGGATGAGATGAGGAAGGAGGATGAGAAGAAGGAGGAGGATGAGAAGAAGGAGGAGGATGAGAAGGAGAAGAAGGAGGATGAGAAGGAGAAGGAGAAGGATGAGAAGGAGGAGGATGAGAAGGAGAAGGATGAGAAGGAGGAGGATGAGAAGGATGAGGATGAGAAGGAGAAGGATGAGAAGGAGGAGGATGAGAAGGAGGAGGATGAGAAGGAGGAGGATGAGAAGGAGGAGGATGAGAAGGAGAAGGATGAGAAGAAGGAGGATGAGAAGAAGGAGGATGAGAAGGAGGAGGATGAGAAGAAGGAGGATGAGAAGGAGAAGAAGGAGGATGAGAAGGAGAAGAAGGAGGATGAGAAGGAGAAGGAGAAGGATGAGAAGGAGGAGGATGAGAAGGAGAAGGAGAAGGATGAGAAGGAGGAGGGTGAGAAGGAGAAGGAGAAGGATGAGAAGGAGGAGGATGAGAAGGAGAAGGATGAGAAGGAGGAGGATGAGAAGGAGAAGGATGAGAAGGAGGAGGATGAGAAGGAGAAGGAGAAGGATGAGAAGGAGGAGGATGAGAAGGAGAAGGATGAGAAGAAGGAGGATGAGAAGGAGAAGGATGAGAAGAAGGAGGATGAGAAGGAGAAGGAGGAGAAGAAGGAGGATGAGAAGAAGGAGGATGAGAAGGAGGAGGATGAGAAGAAGGAGGATGAGAAGGAGAAGGAGGAGAAGAAGGAGGATGAGAAGGAGAAGGAGGAGAAGGAGGAGGATGAGAAGGAGAAGGATGAGAAGGAGAAGGAGAAGGAGAAGGAGGAGGATGAGAAGGAGAAGGAGAAGGAGAAGGAGGAGGATGAGGATGAGGATGAGGATGAGAAGGAGAAGGAGAAGGATGAGAAGGAGAAGGATGAGAAGAAGGAGAAGGAGAAGGAGAAGGAGAAGGAGGAGGATGAGAAGGAGAAGGAGAAGGAGGAGGATGAGAAGGAGAAGGAGAAGGAGAAGGAGAAGGAGAAGGAGAAGGATGAGAAGGAGAAGGAGAAGGATGAGAAGGAGAAGGAGAAGGATGAGAAGGAGAAGGAGAAGGATGAGGATGAGGATGAGAAGGAGAAGGAGAAGGATGAAAAGGAGAAGGAGAAGGAGAAGGATGAAAAGGAGAAGGATAAGGAGAAGGATGAGAAGGAGAAGGAGAAGGATGAGAAGGAGAAGGAGAAGGAGAAGGATGAGAAGGAGAAGGAGAAGGATGAGAAGGAGAAGGAGAAGGAGAAGGATGAGAAGGAGAAGGAGAAGGATGAGAAGGAGAAGGAGAAGGATGAGAAGGAGAAGGAGAAGGATGAGAAGGAGAAGGATGAGAAGGAGAAGGATGAGAAGGAGAAGGATGAGAAGGAGAAGGATGAGAAGGAGAAGGATGAGAGGATGAGAAGGAGAAGGATGAGAAGGAGAAGGATGAGAAGGAGAAGGAGAAGGATGAGAAGGAGAAGGATGAGAAGGAGAAGGATGAGAAGGAGGAGAAGGAAGGATGAGAAGAAGGATGAGAAGAAGGAGAAGGAGGAGGATGAGAAGAAGGATGAGAAGAAGGAGATGGAGAAGGAGGAGAAGGAGAAGGATGAGAAGAAGGATGAGAAGAAGGAGAAGGATAAGGATGAGAAGAAGGATGAGAAGAAGGAGAAGGATGAGAAGAAGGATGAGAAGAAGGAGAAGGATGAGAAGAAGGATGAGAAGAAGGAGAAGGATGAGAAGAAGGATGAGAAGAAGGAGAAGGATGAGAAGAAGGATGAGAAGAAGGAGAAGGATGAGAAGAAGGATGAGAAGAAGGAGAAGGATGAGAAGAAGGATGAGAAGAAGGAGAAGGATGAGAAGAAGGATGAGAAGAAGGAGAAGGATGAGAAGAAGGATGAGAAGAAGGAGAAGGATGAGAAGAAGGATGAGAAGAAGGAGAAGGATGAGAAGAAGGATGAGAAGAAGGAGAAGGATGAGAAGAAGGATGAGAAGAAGGAGAAGGATGAGAAGAAGGATGAGAAGAAGGAGAAGGATGAGAAGAAGGATGAGAAGAAGGAGAAGGATGAGGAGAAGGATGAGAAGAAGGATGAGAAGAAGGATGAGAAGAAGGAGAAGGATGAGAAGAAGGATGAGGAGAAGGAGAAGGATGAGAAGAAGGATGAGAAGAAGGAGAAGGAGAAGGATGAGAAGAAGGATGAAGAGAAGGAGAAGGATGAGAAGAAGGATGAAGAGAAGGAGAAGGATGAGAAGAAGGATGAAGAGAAGGAGAAGGATGAGAAGAAGGATGAAGAGAAGGAGAAGGATGAGAAGAAGGATGAAGAGAAGGAGAAGGATGAGAAGAAGGAGAAGGAGAAGGATGAGAAGAAGGAGAAGGAGAAGGATGAGAAGAAGGAGAAGGATGAGAAGAAGGATGAGAAGAAGGAGTAGGATGAGAAGAAGGAGAAGGATGAGAAGAAGGAGTAGGATGAGAAGAAGGAGAAGGATGAGAAGAAGGAGAAGGATGAGAAGAAGGAGAAGGATGAGAAGAAGGAGAAGGATGAGAAGAAGGAGAAGGATGAGAAGAAGGAGAAGGATGAGAAGAAGGATGAGAAGAAGGAGAAGGATGAGAAGAAGGAGAAGGAGAAGGATGAGAAGAAGGAGAAGGAGAAGGATGAGAAGATGGAGAAGGAGAAGGATGAGAAGAAGGAGAAGGATGAGAAGAAGGAGAAGGATGAGAAGAAGGAGTAGGATGAGAAGAAGGAGTAGGATGAGAAGAAGGAGAAGGATGAGAAGAAGGAGAAGGATGAGAAGAAGGAGAAGGATGAGAAGAAGGAGAAGGAGAAGGATGAGAAGAAGGAGAAGGAGAAGGATGAGAAGATGGAGAAGGAGAAGGATGAGAAGATGGAGAAGGAGAAGGATGAGAAGATGGAGAAGGAGAAGGATGAGAAGAAGGAGAAGGAGAAGGATGAGAAGAAGGAGAAGGATGAGAAGAAGGAGAAGGATGAGAAGAAGGAGAAGGATGAGAAGGATGAGAAGAAGGATGAGAAGGATGAGAAGAAGGATGAGAAGGATGAGAAGAAGGATGAGAAGAAGGATGAGAAGAAGGATGAGAAGAAGGAGAAGGATGAGAAGAAGGAGAAGGATGAGAAGAAGGAGAAGGATGAGAAGAAGGAGAAGGATGAGAAGAAGGAGAAGGATGAGAAGAAGGATGAGAAGAAGGACAGTTCTGTGACAGTTTCTGTCTATTTCTGACAGTTCTGTGACATTCACTCCATACAGCGGTTTCAACCGCTGTATGGAGGGAATGTCACAGAACTGTCAGAAATAGCCTATTTCTGACAGTTCTGGGACATTCACTCCATACAGCGGTTTCAACCGCTGTATGGAGGGAATGTCATAGAACTGTCAGAAATAGGCTATTTCTGACAGTTCTGGGACATTCACTCCATACAGCGGTTTCAACCGCTGTATGGAGTGAATGTCCCAGAACTGTCAGAAATAGGCTATTTCTGACAGTTCTGGGACACTCACTCCATACAGCGGTTGAAACATTGTATCTATTTGTTTCCATAAATGGATCCATTTATGGAAACAAATAGATACAATGTTTCAACCGCTGTATGGAGTGAGTGTCCCAGAACTGTCAGAAATAGCCTATTTCTGACAGTTCTGGGACATTCACTCCATACAGCAGTTGAAACATTGTATCTATTTTTTTCCATAAATGACATTCTGCAGATACACTTAGAGGAGCTCTGCAGATACACTTTTTGCCGGCTTGGAATTAATCTTATTTTCATCCTACTTCTTCTTCTTCTTCTTCATCCTCATCCTCTTCTTCTTCTGAGGATGAGGATGAGGATGAAGAAGAAGAAGAAGTAGGATGAAAATAAGATTAATTCCAAGCCGGCAAAAAGTGTATCTGCAGAGCTCCTCTAAGTGTATCTGCAGAATAGAGGAGCTCTGCCGATACACTTTTTGCCGGCTTGGAATTATTCTTATTTTCATCCTACTTCTTCTTCTTCTTCATCATCCTCATCCTCAGAAGAAGAAGAAGAGGATGAGGATGAGGATGAAGAAGAAGAAGAAGTAGGATGAAAATAAGAATAATTCCAAGCCGGCAAAAAGTGTATCTGCAGAGCTCCTCTATTCTGCAGATACACTTAGAGGAGCTCTGCAGATACACTTTTTGCCGGCTTGGAATTATTCTTATTTTTTTTTCCTACTTCTTCTTCTTCTTCATCCTCATCCTCATCCTCTTCTTCTGAGGATGAGGATGAAGAAGAAGAAGAAGTAGGATGAAAATAAGAATTCCAAACCGGCAAAAAGTGTATGTGCAGAGTTCCTCTATTTCTGACAGTTCTCTGACAGCTCCTTCACATGTACAGCGGTTGAAACATCTGTATCCTAAATGGAAACTAATAGATACAATGTTTCAACCGCTGTACATGTGAAGGAACTGTCAGAGAAATGTCAGAAATAGCGGAGCTCTCTGCAGGGACACTTTTGCCGGCTGATCGGGAAAAATCCGATTCGCGCACCCGAAGTAGGCAAATGTTCGGATTCGCCGCGAATCGAATTTTTCCTGAAATTCGTATCGAATTCCGGTTCGCCTGGTTCGATTCGCTCATCTCTAATTATGTTGTGTCCACTAATAAAGATTTTAGTATTTTCTCAGCGAAAATATTGTTTTGATATTTTGGGTGGTGGGGGGGGAAGGGCCCTGTCTGGTAGGCTCTACAGGGTGCTGTGATTTCTAAAAGCAGTCCTGAATGCAGCCACCACAAATAAGGACTGGTAATCTGTTGCATGTTAAATCTTTGGTTTTGGGTTAAAATACTGCTTTACATTTATACCGAAGGCAGCACCTACTAAAATGGCATCTTCTAAAAATGAGAAGAAATATGTATGCTTTCACTATTACAGTGCAATAACATAGTTTATATTTTTACCCTTATGAAGTAAAATAATTATTTTTTAATCTTTAATAATTGTACACGATTGTGTCAGCCTCTCTCTTCTTTTTTACAGGTATAGATTTATTATACAATATTTATATCATTAACCTCTTCACAAATGTGCGGCCTCTCGGCGTCTGGGCCTAGACACCGAGCAGCCGCACATTTTTGCGTTCTATTAAAAAAAAACATATGTGCTGAGAGCGCGCACCCTGCACTCTCCCAGCACACATGTTCGATACTCACGGAAAGGTCCCGATTTCTCCTCTTTCGATCAGGAACTTTCCCGATCATGTGACCGCAGTGATGGCGTGTCACGGCGGTCACAGGACCCTAAATCCCACCCTGTCTCCCGGCTTCTGAAACCCTTAAAGGGCTGGGAGGAGCCGGCGCCAAGGGGTTAAAGTGTCACTAAACACACAACAGTAAAATCAGTCTGTTTATGCAGTAAAGCATGCTTGGTATTCTCACTGTGGAACCTAAGGGGTTAATCCTCTGCATTGTGTAAAAAGGCTGTTTGATCCTGTTTTCTCTAATCCTCCTCTTCTTCTACTGTCTCCAATCCATCTACTGATAGTACAGAGCTCTAGGAGTCACTCTGCACATGCTCAGTTTAAGGTGTATTGCTAGAGAGTTGTTTTCTCTTTGGAAGGGTGCTCATCAGGACACTGATAGAAGTCACAAGACTGTTATATACTGCTGATGAGAAAAGGTATTTCACAAGTTTACATTTACTAAAATAATTGCATTTCCATGTTCTGTGTACTGTGATAGACCAGTTATAGTGAATGCAGGGTCCTGGGTTTAGTAACACTTTAAATAAATGTATTTTATATTTGAATGAGAAAGTATATGATATATACTGTATATGATTTATATAGGATTATATGTTATATAATATGTATACACTTTTTTAATCAGAGTATATCATCAAGTCAATTAAACTCCTGGGATATTGATCTGGTCAGTTAAGTAGCAGAGGGGGTTGTTAATCAGTTTCAGCTGCTTTGGTGTTAATGAAATTAACAACAGGAGCACTAGATGGGCAACAATGAGATGATCCCCAAATAAGGAATGGTTTTACAGGTGGAGGCCACTGACATTGTTTCCCTACTCATCTATTCTGACTGTCTTTCACTAGTTTTGCATTTGGCTAGGGTCAGCGTCACTACTGGTAGCATGAGGCAGTACCTTGACCCTACAGCGGTTGCAAAGGCCGTCCGATTCCTCCAAGATTCCGCCAATACGTGACATTGCCAGAAGGTTTGCTGTGTCTCCCAGCACAGTCTCAAGAGCATGGAGGAGATTCCAGGAGACAGTCAGTTACTCTAGGAGAGCTGGACAGAGCCATAGAAGGTCCTTAACCCATCAGCAGGACCAGTATCTGCTCCTTTGTGCAAGGAGGAACAGGATAAGCACTGCCAGAGCCCTACAAAATGACCTCCAGCAGGCCACTGGTGTGAATTTCTCTGACCAAACAATCAGAAACAGACTTCATGAGAATGGCCTAGTGGGCCCTGTGCTCACTGCCCAGCACCATAGAGCTTGATTGGCATTTGCCATTGAACACCAGAATTGGCAGGTCCGCCACTGGCACCCTGTGCTTTTCACAGATGAGAACAGGTTCATCCTGAGCACATGTGACAGACATGAAAGGGTCTGGAGAAGCCGTGGAAAACGTTATGCTGCCTGTAACATCATTCAGCATGACCGTTTTGGTGGTGGGTCAGCGATGGTCTGGAGAGGCATATCCATGGAGGGACGCACAGACCTCTACAGGCTAGACAATGGCACCCTAACTGCCATTAGGTATCGGGATGAAATCCTTGGACCCATTGTCAGACCCTACGTTGGTGCAGTGGTTCCTGGGTTCCTCTCGGTGCACGACAATGCCCGGCCTCATGTGGCGAGAGTATGCAGGCAGTTCCTGGAGAATGAAGGAATTGATACCATTGAACGGCCCCCATGCTTGCCTGATATAAATCAAATAGAACACCTCTGATGTATCATGTTTCAGTCCATCTGATGCCGCCTTGTTGCACCTCAGACTGTCCAGGAGCTCAGTGATGTCCTCGTCCAGATCTGGGAGGAAATACCTCAGGACACCATCCATCGTCTCATTAGGAGTATGCCCCGACATTGTCAGGCATGCATACAAACACGTGGGGGCCATACAAACTACTGAGTACCATTCTGAGTTGCTGCAATGAAATGTTAGCAAAATGGACTAGCCTGCTGCATCATTTTTTCACTTTGATTTTCGTGGTGTCTTTGAATTCAGTCCTCTGTAGGTTAATAATTTTCATTTCCATCACACGATGGGGCATCCTTATGTTCCTAGCACATTACCCAGTCCTTATCAATACAGACATCCAGCATGATACTTTTCCCCATTGAGGTCAGATTTGTTTTCAAAGTGTTCCTTGAATTTTTTTGAACAGTGTATAATGCATGAGACTAAACAAATAATATACTGTATAAAGCAAAGCATGCAACAGGGTTGCAACTTGTCTGCTTACATGGCAAGGGAATTTTCAACTTGCATCATCCAATCATGTGCAAACAAAAAAACTTTTTTTTTTATTCTTTGCATATCATTGGGTAGTCTTTGCAAAATGAATTTTCGACCCATTCACGAAGCTAAATGAACAAAGTGAACAGCCTATTTGCCTTTAGAAAATAAACTAAACCGCAATGTGTTACATGATACATATTTGTTTTATTCCTTTAAGTCCATGATAAATTTGTATTGTAAACTATATTAGATTAGATTACCGTTAAGAGCCAACAATATAGGAGAGCATAGTATAAACTGGTTAGTGACAAGATGCCTATTTTGATTGCTAGCAGCAGAAAGTTATCTTAGTAAGAAAGCAACATTATCCAAGATTTTGTCGTTAGTATGCAGGAAGACTTCTTTTCTTTTTGAGAATGTCCATGTTGACTTTTTTGTCAAAAGACACCTTATGGGACCTTAGATGTTACATCAGTATTAGAGAAATCCATGACAAGGTCAGTGCAGTCAGTATCCAGGCAACAAAGAAACCTATGACAATACATAAACAGTGTTAAGGATGCTAAAGGAGATCTATGATTACAACATATGCTCCCGTTACATTAGTGATTCAAAACATCAGCATGGTAACAACAATAAAAAAAACAATCTCCTTCCGTGGTATGAGTCCTGCCTATCTGCTGTCCATCTCTTTCCACAACTTTGTGAATTTCCTGCATGCTTTGCAGCTTCTCCTCTGCTGTTTATTTTCAATTCCTAAGGACTACATATCCCATGGTACCTTGCTGCCTGTAAGCAGTGATTCCTGTACTGACTCTGCCTCCTGTAACTCCTCCTCTCAGCACCTCTGTGGCTTAGTTGGCAGGCTCTGAGAAATGTGTCACACATCAGTGTCTATTCACAGGGTATATATGTGTCACAGAATTCAAGGACACAGTAGTGTATTTAGGTTTTGTGCTGCCCTAGGCAACAAAAAAGTCGTCTGCCCCCACGGACACCGACCAACATCCCCCTCCCACAGAGAGAACCTGACAATGCTGACATTGACGAACAACACCTCTGCCCCCCACCCAGGAGAGTCTTCCATTACCCCCCGGCAATGGAGAAAAAGACACTCATCTTCACAGCTATGGACATTCCCAGGAATGAGAGTAAGGCTCTACATACACCATCAAGCATCCCACAGCCTCTCTTGAATCCCACCTGGTTCCTTAGGCGAGTGTGTCATTTCTTTCATCCCTTCTTCTGGGGGGAGGTGCTGCCCCCCTGAAAACTCCACCCTAGGCAAGTGCCTTGTTGTAAATATGGCCCTGTAAGGACCTATATGTATTCACAAAATAACTTTACAAACTTCAAGACCATTCAAATTAATAGGAATTGGCTAGAAATAATTGAAATACAATGTAGAAATGTATATATGATGTTACATTGTGACCAAAGCAGCGGCGGACTGACCATTTGGAAATTTGGGCACTGCCCGAGGGCCCAGGGTCAGAAGGGGACCCCATGAGATGCCCCTGGTACCTTTTTCATAGGCTTTTTTGAGTTTGGGCAAAGACACAGGGGCCCCATGATCCTCTATTGCCTGGGGGCCCCATGAGTTGTCAGTCCGCCCCTGGACCATAGTTACACTTTAAGGGCTAGTTCACATCAGATGCAGTCCAGTGCATTTTTTTTCTGCATTAAAAATGCACGCATAGTGTTTTCCATGTATTTTAATGGCTCTAGTTCACACCAGTGCAGTCAGTTCCTGTCAGTTTCTGATGCATGACAGATGGACATGCAGAATATCGAGGCTAATATTTTCCGCCTAATCCATAAAACCAGCACCACCCTTCAACCTCCCCCACCTAAATAAACACGCAACTCTATTTTTGGTGTAAAACCGGCCATAGCAGCCATTTATTTAACATAACTCTAACATAACACTTCTTACAGTACACTCAAATAATAACTGACAGTAATGATCCCAACCAGGTCCAAGGTCTTCGAAGGCACCGTTACTCACATCAGAACTCTGACACCCAATGAAAAGGCCCCCAGTCGCTACTACACCGCCTTGGGGACAATACTACAGTTACGTAGTCCCAGATACAGCCAATGAACTCCCACATTACCAACGTGACCTTATAATTGGGAAGGAACACCCATACCTATGATGGGCCCAACCCATAATCCACCAAATTGTCGCTCCAGCACCGCCTTCAAAGACCCATCAACCCCTGGCGGCTGCCATGACAAAACAAACAAACACCTCGGGACACAAAATGCAGTTCAGGACAAGAAACAAAATCAACGAACCCACACAAAACAAACAACAGGACAAACACAAAGAACAAACCATAACCAAAACAGCAAAACAAAACAACAAAACAGGTCCAGGGAGGGCGGGCGGGAGAAACCTCCCCCCGTGCTGGCAAAAGCATCGACTGACCTCTCACAAGACCCAACCCCCATCCTAATCCTGCAAGACCACCCCTCAAGGTTGCGTACTCTATTCAGGTGAGTAACCACCCCCTTACCTCCTGCATATACTCCCACCCAAATACACGCTCCACCTCGTCTGCACGCCCCAGTCATGCTGATCCTCCCTTTTAGCATTGCTCAGTCCATGCCCTGACTGAAAAAAAAGTAGAATATGCTACATTTTTTTCTGCACAGAACTGTACTAAAACAAAGCGAACTGTATCAAAACTGCACTGGAACTGTGTTAACTGTAAGCAAAACGCATCTGGAGTGTGTTTTTGTGGTGTGAACTGGCCCTTAGGAATCCTTTTATATGTTTGATTTTTTTATTGTAGTAGTAGTCTGCAGAAAGCTAAATTTTTTTTACTGATTTAGGTATTGTACAGCATTGTAAATTGTGTTGTCCTCCAACCAAGTGTGGCTACCTCATACTGTGAATGTATTAAAGTGTATGTCAAGTCAAAAAACAGTTTTCTAGTTTGGAATAGGGTGGGAAAGGATTATGACCCCTGTCATTTTTAAGGAAAGATATAGCAAATATAATCAATAAATTAATTGCCAATTTGCTACATAATGCATATAGTGTATACATATAAATATCTGCTAACATAACTTTAGGCCTCATTCACACGGGTGTATTGATCAGTATTTCTGTGCAGAGGGCTGTATTTACATGCTTCTGAGGCAGTGTTGGTCCATGTGGATGGCTGCACAGATCACCACACACATCCCTGCATATACACCCATGTGGGATTGATGCATGGCTCAGAGCACAGTCTGTGTGACTTCTGAGCCATGCATTGGTCTAACATGGATGTACACTCAATAATGTCTTCTACCTGTCATTGATTTGAAGAGGCTGACTGCATGTGGCTGCACGGATCACGTATGCCTCTCGGATGCGTAAACACAGCCCTCTGTTTACCCGAAAATGTGGGTTTATGGTTTACCTGCACATGCGTGTCCAGTGGTTTCTCCTAACGTGGTTTTGCAGTCAGGAAATAAATTGGGCGTGCGTGTGTGGGTAATCGCTGATACAAAACAGCATCAGAGTTTAGAAGAGTCACTTGAATATCAGGCTAGAGATAACACGTGTGGCTGCCATTTCGCTGGAAAGCACCAGAAGATTTATGGATGTGTAAACACGGCCCTCTGTTTACGGTTTACCTGCAGATGCATGTCCAGTGGTTTCTCCTAACATGGTTTCACAGTCAGGAAATACAGTGGGCATGCGTGTGCAGGTAATTCCTGACACAAAACAGCATCAGAGTTTAGAAGAGTCACTTGAATATCAGGCTACAGATAACACGTGTGGCTGTCATTTCGCAGTCAGGAAATACATTGGGCGTGCGTGTGCGGGTAATCGCTGATACAATACAGCATCAGAGTTTAGAAGAGTCACTTAAATATCAGGCTACAGATAACATGTGCAGCTGCCCTTTCGCTGTAAAGCACGCTATTTGTCTGTGTGCATGAACCCTTAAAGTATAACTAAAGGCAAAAATTTTTGTGGAGAGGGGTAAGAACACTTGTCAGTTTTTATTGCTGTCTGTGCCCCCAGTTAAGGAGATTCACCCTCTCCTGTTTACCACTATCATTGAAGGTGAAAGTAAAAGAAAATTCCACATTCTTTATTGATCCCAGAAAAGTAATAGATGGGAAATCTTCCAATGGGGACACTAGTTCTGGGGGGGGAAGGATTCCTTTAATTTTTAGGGATCTCCTTTCACTTCCTGTTTGGCTATGTGACAGGAAGTGAAGGTAAATCTCCCCAATGGCAAACAGCTGGCAACAACAATCCTGACAGGGGCTATAACCCTCTCTTACTCTATGCAAAATGAAAAAAAAGTTTTGCCTATAGTTCTACTTTAACCCCTTCACGCTGAGCCTATGCAAATATGCAGCCTCTCCGCAGCTGGGCCTTAACGCTGACCGGCCGCATATTTGCGTAAACAAACGTGCTGAGAGCGCGCACCCTGTGCGCTCTCAGCACGGCTTCCCATGGCAAGGTCCTGATCTCTTCTTGCAAATCGGACCTTTTCCGATCATGTGACCGCCATGACAGCCAATCATGGTGGTCCCATGAACCTAAACCCCGCCCCTTCTCCCAGCGTCAGAAACCCCTTAAAGGTCTGGGAGGTTCTGGCGCGAAGAGGTTAAAGATGTCTGATTAGCTATGTACATGAACTGAGTGATGGTACAGGGCTATAATGGAAAATTTACTTTTTTTGTCCACCACTAACTTCCTATTAAATGTATACGATTTTTTTTCCCCAATAGCAGTATTTGGGTGAATGGGTATAATGATTGAAAATAGCATTCTCTGAACTTATCAGATATTTTTGGAGATTCTGATATTTTCTAAGTTCCTAATAGTGAAATTTAGGTAAATCTTGTTTCAAGCTACTCAAATACATTATAGGAGATCACTTACTGTTGGCAGAGCTAACGTCATATGGTTCACCTGTAAAACAGAAACATATTGGTATAACCTGACAATTATAATAAATTTATAGGCACTCTGTAGAATGACCTACTTGTAAAAATTCTTTGCTGCAAACCTTTGTACTTTATACTGTATAGGTTATTTTTTTTACTTAGGATTGATTGAAAGAACAATTGCAGGCAATAAATGAAACCAGTTAGCAATTAATTCTACACAAATAAAGCGAAGTTCCACCTAAAAAAAATAAATAAAAGTCAGTAGCTACAAAAACTGTAGCTGCTGACTTTTAAAATACAGCCACTTATCTGTCCCTTGGTCCAGCGGTGTCTTCACCACCGCTGGTTTTACCAGCCGTCTTCTCTCCTTGGCACCGGCATCTTCAGTGTGGGAACCCGGCTGTGAGAACTTGCGGCTTCACAGCCGGGTGCCCACTTCTCATGCACGAGAAGTGCTGCGCTTTGTGAATGGCCCCATAGTCTTCTGGGATCTGTCAAGTGTCCCAGAAGACTACAGGGAGGGAGGGGGGAGGAAAACTTCTTCATCCGATCGCCTTGGCGATCGAAGTGGAAGCAGGTACCTGTCAAATTCGGGTACCCACTCCCCAAAGGTGCCAGTCCTTAACCTCCCTAGTGGTATTCCTGAGTGTAGCTCGGGGTAAAGTTTCAGTACCAAAAGCGGTAACCCCGAGCTACACTCAGGCTTACCATGCGATGCTGCTCCGGGATCCCTTCTGCACTTACCTTGTCCTTTGCTCCGGCGATGCGTCCCCGGCCATCTCCACCGGCTGATGCCGGCATCCAGTTTCCGTGTTCCGGTCCCTGCGAGCGTCGGGACATACGGGGGCCGGAGCGGCGGCAAATTTAAACAATTTTAGAAACTGACATTTTCTAATAAATTAATTTGACATAGTAAAACATTACTGTATCAAACCATTTCACATACATTTTGTCTCTACTGCTTTGTCCTGTGCCCTGCCTGCATTTTGACTGTTCTTTCTGCCTGGAAACTTAGAAAAGTCCATGGCGTCAAAAAAGCGTCCCTTTTGGTCAAAAGCGGTTTTAGGCAGGCTAGAGAAAAGCGATAGTAAATCAGAACCACTTGCATAATTGAGTGATAATGATTTGTGGGGAAATTCGTCATCAGATACAGAAAATGATTTTGCGACTTTGCTCAGCGATGTGCGAACTGGGCGCTCTATTTCAAATTTCAGTGTTTTTGGTTTGATTAATTTATTGAATTAAATTTATTATTATAATATTATTTTTATGATTATTTATTAAATTATAATTTATGATTTTGTGTTTCAAGTTTTATCCTACCCGGAATGTTTACTAGACTCTTGTTCGGACAGATTTCAGTGAGTTATTCCTAAAAATGACAGGCCTACAATAAAATAAAATCCATATTTCCATACAAAAAATGTACCGCTTTCAGCACAGAAATATGGACATAATCATACCGCTAGGGAGGTTAATGGGGAGTGGGGGACAAAGGCTTAAAGCAGAACTTCCCCTTTTGGGTGGAGCTCCGTGTTAATTCTGCAATGGTGCTGAATGTCGAAATGACACTCATTTTACCTGTTTTGTGTAAACTACTGTAGCTAGAATCCAAAGAGCTCCAAAGGAAGCATCCGTCAACCTACTCTGTATAACATCCTCCCTTTTCATCACATTCAAACTTTCAATGCAATTATATGATTAGCAGTTGAAAAATGTTAGGACTGGCTTTTTGTTTGTATGTTCGATTCTCTGTGTGTGAGAATTAGCAAGGAGCCTGCAGAAAGTGTGTTTGGGAGTGGTGCTCCAGCATCACATGTAGGGTTCTAGGATTAAGGCTGGGTTCACATTTGTGCCTTGTGGGAAAGCACACAAAATCGTGCACATTCCTGCAATGCACAAAAAACGTGCATCCCTTTTGCAATCACGCAGTGGTGATATTAATCCTTAATGACACCCCAACACACCTTACTGATGCATGCGCTAAATTGTACGGCAAAATGGAAGGTATCAATGTATCATGAAAAAGGGTCATGCACTTCCCTTGTGTGATTTTCCCTTTGAAATGAATGGGCTGTCTAAAACACGTCACGCAAAATGAACATAGTTACATAGTAAGTCGGACTGAAAAGAGACAAAAGTCCATCTACTTCAACCATATAATAAAAAAAAAGTTAGAATCCTGTACCCACAGTTGATCCAGAGGAAGGCAAAAAACCCAGCAAAGCATGATCCAATTTGATCCTGCATGGAAAGAAATTCTTTCCTGATCCCCCAAGAGGCAATTGGATATTCCATGGATCAATTTTACCATAGGTGTGAATGGAGCTTAAAAAAGGGAGTTACGATAAACTAGTGCATTACAGCCTGATGGAAAAAAAAGAATTACTGAGCTGGTATCCAATGTGTCTCCATATGCATCTCAAGACTTTCAAGTTTCCAATTTTGACTGGAGTATACATTTAATATTGTTATTTACCGCATCCTTCCCAATCGAAAAAAGACCCATTCAAAAACAGCCATGACCATTTATTTATAATAATTGAGCTGCCTAAGACATAAGGCTATCCTGGGATCCAATGGGTGTGACTTTCCAACTCCTAGCCCAGCTCGAAGTTAACTATATGATCAACAATTAACAGCTACAGGTCCTTTCATGTGGATGCACCTTGGAAGCAACTTAACCACTTCAATACCGAGCACTTTTACCCTCTTCCTGCCCAGGCCAATTTCCAGCTTTCAGTGTTGTCGCACTTTGAATGACAATTGTGCAGTCATGCAACACTGTGCCTATAAAAACAGTGTATCTTTTTTTCACACAAATAGAGCTTTCTTTTGGTGGTATTTAATCACCACTGAGTTTATTTTTTGCTAAATAAACAAAAAAAAAAACGAAACTTTTGAAAGAAAAATGCCTTTTTCTTTGTTTCTGTTATAAAATGTCATAAATTTAAGTCAAAATGTATTCTGCTACATTTCTTTGGTGAAATTACCCCAAATTAGTGTATATTATTTAGTCTGTAGGAAAGTTATAGAGTCAACAAACCATGGTATATACATCTGACAATTGCTCAATCCTGATGTACTGATGGCCTATTTAATTTCTTGAGGCCCGAAAATGCCAGGATAGTACAAATACCCCCCAAATAACCCATTTTTGGAAAATAGACAGTCCAAGGTATTTAGTATGAGGCATGGTGAGTTTTTTGAAGTTATAATTTTTTGTTGCAATTTTTTTGGAAAATGTAGAAATTAAAAAAAAAAAAATCAATTTTTTTTTACATATTGTCACAAGTCCATTACAGCATTATTATATAACTGGTGTGGCGGTGATTAGGGACACTGACTGGTGACAGTTTGTAAAAAAAAATAATTTTTTTTTTTTTAATTTTTCTATAATTTTTTTATTATATTCATTTTTCTTTTTTTACATATTTTTTTCAACATACTGTGACCAAAGCAATACAATGTTACCATAGTAACTTTGAACTACTCTGGGCAAGCAATCAGGATTTTTTTTTTTTACACATTATGATAATATGCTAACAACAATGTATTTCATTGATATTTGCAATCATTGTTACTGAATGAAACTGATTAGTTCAGTCTTTTGTTGTGATTAGCTGTGATTGGGCAAAGCTTGTCACATGATACAGATGGGCTGTGATTAGCCCTGTCTGTACCATGTGACTGCTTTGACCAATCACAGCTAACAACACAATTGTATACAATGGATGGCATGACAGGAAGCCATCTATTGTATACAATTGTCATGTGATCTGCTGTGATTGGTCACAGCTGTCATAGGACACTGGCAATGGGCCTGTGTAGTGATATGTCATCGTCTGTGTCCCATGGACAGATTGCGCCGCTGCGCGGCCCTGTGACCGTGTAAGCTGCTCCTTCTGACAGGACATCATATGACACCCACTCAGGAGTGTCCTGCTCAGCCGTCAATTTGCTATAGGCCAGGTGAAAAGGTGAGAAGGTACACATACCATATGCAGTATTATATCAAACTGGATCAACTCTGGGTATAGGATTATAACTTTTTTTTTTTTTTTTTTTATGGTTGAACTGAATGGACTTTTGTCTTTTTTCAGCCAGACTAACTATGTAACTATGTCAAATTCTTGTATGCAAAATTATATGATCTACAAAAATTGTGCACTGTATGGACTCCTTTTTATTTACTATCTTAAAAACAACAAATACCTGAATCTAATGTAGTTGAAGTGTGGGGTCAGTTGGAATTAGTTTTACAAAATTGGGTATGTAAGACTACTTACTTGAATTCAAAGAAACACTGACAGTAACTTGACTGCCCTGAATGTCAGCTGATCTGCTTTGAGCGCTGCAGCCCTGTAATGACAGAACAAGTACTTAATTAGCTCAGCACATAAAAATAAGGCACCATTTAAAGGCCATCTCCAACCAACAAATATTTTAGCCATCCAGATGACTAGAAATGTAAATGTCTTTTATATATATATATGTTTTCAAATACATTCTTTATTTCTTATCTTCTGCGATGATATATGTATATTTTATTTCTTTTAATGGAAGTAAATATATAAAATAACATTACATATTTCATAGCTGCCATTTCAGTCCAACAGGTGGCATGTGTGAGTAGTGTTCCAAACCATTATTTTACTGCTGTACTGTAAATATATTGTAAATCTGAATGCTTGGATATGAGATCTGCACCTCATACAAGGATATGAGGTGCACACACGTACACAAATACATTTTATTTTAGCTTTATCCAGGTTTACTTGTAAGTATTTTTAATCTTCATCTTTAGATGGAATGTATATGTTCCTTTTGATTGCTAATTATACTATCAAATGTTCCCATTAATGTTATTGCCACATTTTGCATGGGTAATTAGTTTATTTAGACATTTGGATAGTTATTCTACTGATTTATTATTTGACAAAAATAGTGTATCATGCCAGGGCTAATAGTTGTACAACAGCTGAAGAGACCAGTTATGTTCAGCATTCAGGACACACCCTAATTTTATTTGGACAAAGTAACATAAGATATATGTGCTTAATATTAAATCTGAGATTTTATATTGTGCCTTACCCACATAAGTGGCTGAAAGCGTGAAATGATGAGCATGTGTCTCTAGATGTTATACATGTCTTGGATTATATCCCTAGGCATGGAACAACTATTTACATGTTGTAATAGCATACTGTATTCATTTGCTACGTCAAACTTTTTTTTACCACATTGGACTAAACTGACATTGTTTATACTCTGACAGTAAGTATAGACTTCAGGAAAGAAGCAGAATAGGTTCAGGTACATAACCACAAAGCACTAATGCTTATTCTTCTTCCAAGGACACCAACAACCTAGAGCGTATCTTCCTTCAACTGACACCAATAATTTGGGGTCTCTTTAATCTACTGACATCCACAATTCAGGGCATCCCACTGACTCTGATATGGGATTTTTTTTATATCCCTCAACCTCTGCAACATCTTCAAGATACGCCCCTTCCTAACCAATGATACCACAAAGCTTCTAACTCACTCCCTGGTCATCTCCTGCCTTAACTACTGCAACTCCCTCCTTACTGGCTTACCTTTAGTAGGCTATTCCCCCTCCAGTCCATTATGAATGCTGCTGCCAGGCTCATCCACCTTACCAACCATTCAGTGTCTGCCACCCCCTCTTTCAATCCCTCCACTGGTTTCCGCTTACCCAACAAATTAAATTCAAGGTACTTACAACAACTTACAAAGCCATCCACAACTCGGACTCCAGCTACATCACTAACCTTGTCTCAAAATACTGACCAAATCATTCTCTTCGTTCCTCCTTAGACTTCCTGCTCTCTAGCTCCCTTGTCACCCCCTCCCATGCTTGCCTCCAGGACTTCTCCAGAGCCACTCCCGTTCTCTAGAACTCCCTTCCCCAATGTGTCCAACTCTGTCCTACTCTGTCCACTTTTAGACGATCCCTAAAAACCCATCTCTTCAGACAGGCCTATCCTTTCCCCACCTAACAACTGTACATGTATTTTCTCTATCAGCCCGTCCCCCACAGTTATTACATTTTGTATCATTTGACCTTTCCTCTTAGATTGTATGCTCTAATGAGCAGTACCCTCTGATTCCTCCTGTATTAATTTGTATTTTACTTGTACTGTGTGCCCTTATGTTGTAAAGCACTGTGTAAACTGTTGGCGGTATAGAAATCCTGTATTATAATAATAATAATAATAATAATGATATCCCACTGACTCTGATATGGGACTTATTTTATCCCACTGACAACAATGATTTTCATCTTATTTTATCCCACTGACTCAGGTAGGGGGCTTATAATATCCCACTAAGTATAACAGTAGATTTATTTTTGCTCTTACTGACACCAATAATTTTTTTTGTGTTTTTTTGCTACCATTTCTCCAACAATGGGTTTATTTTATCCCACTTTACACCAAAAACCAAAACCCTTACACTGGCAACAATGATTTGGGGTTTATTTTATCCCCCTAGCTCAAATATGAGGCTTATATTATCCCACTGAAACCTACCATAAGCCTTTTATTATCCTACTGACACCAATGATATGGGCCATATTTTATTCCCCTGACTCTAATGATTGGTGTTTGTTTAATCCAACTGATACTAATGATATATGACCTATTTTATCCCACTGACACCAACAATAAGGATTTTATTTTATCCCATGCAATTGATGAAGCTGATACAAACATTTGGGGATTATTTTCCTCCAAATAACACTAACAATGGGCTTTAATTGTGCTTCCACTGACACTTCTATTTGGGTCTTATTTTACTACCAATGACACCAGCAATGGTCTTATTTTATCCCACATCAAAAATATGCAGCTAATTTACTTTTATCCCAAGAACATCAACAATATTGGGCTATTGTCTAACCATGACATCAATGGTGGAGCTTTTTTCTCTTAGCTTGACTCCAGGGATATGATTTTTATTTTATTTTACTGACTCCAATGATAGAGCTTATTTTTCCCCATTGACCCCAATTATATGGGGCTTAGTTTATCCCGCTGGTACCAATGACATAGGGCAACCTTTCCTCTGACTTACAGCGACAGTGAGCCATTTTTTCCTCACATTGACTTCAATGATATTGGGTTTATTTTAACCCTTGACATCAGTGATGGGACTTATCTTACTAGTGCAAATTGAATTGCACTAGCTCAGTGGGTTTCTGTTTTCTGATTTTGCTTTTACTGTTGGTGGATGTTTCCCAGCCAGTTTGCGAGAGCAGGAAAACGAGTATGAAGTATCTCCTATGGACCACGGCAGGCATTACAGGCTGCAGGGCTGCTGTTAGAAACCACAGGGCCCCCTACAGCCAACCTGACAGCCCCCCCCAAAAGAAAACACAGTTAACTATTCTACAGTTATGAATGAACACAGTGAGTGACCAGTACCAATCACTTATTGTGTTCATTTAGGAAAGAAAGGGACTGGTAAATGTAGCATATTTACCAGACCCTTCCCCACTCTCCATCATGAAGGATCCTATTTTGTGCTTGCATCTGATGATGGGAAAGAGAGGAAGGAAGCTGGCAGCTGTAGGGGTGCACGGGGGACTAGGCAAGAGGGGAAAACATATGGTGCACAGGGAGGGTGATGTGTGCAGATCTGATTTCCTGTATTGCTCTTTCTGCAGCAGCTGAAAGTCAGCAGGAGGTTGAGAAGAATCCAGCTTTCATCTGCTGCAGAGAGAACCATACAGGGGATCTCTTCCAGTAATTCCCCCCCCCCCTCCCAGGGACGGACTGACAACTCATGGGGCCCCCAGGCAATAGGGGATCATGGGGCCCCTGTGTCCTTGCCCAAACTCAAACCACACCCAAAAAAGCCTATCAAAGGTACCAAGGGCATCCTATGGGGCCCCATACAGACCCCGGGCCCTCGAGCAGTGCCCGAGAGCTCAAATGGTCAGTCCGCCCCTGTACCCCCCCCCCCACTGCCATGCCAATCACCCTCTCTACCCGCAATTCACCTAGTTGTTTGGGCCAACCTACTGGCCTGGGCCCCATACAGGAGGATTGGTGGTACTCCCTTAGCCACAGCCCTGACAATCTGTGCAGTCCTATGGCTGCATGCTTATAAATTGTGACATGCTTGCAAACATTTCATGTTAATGATTATGTTCACAAACGGATGCTATGGTTGTTTGGAGTGGCTTCTGTTCCTTCCAAATCTAGCACACAAAATCTGGATTGCTCTTTCAGATAGATAAATTGCAAAAGATCTTCGACAGGTATTTTAAACCTTACCGAGGCACAATTAGATGAGCAGAGAGTAACATCAGCAGAGAGCATGACGCTGTTAAAGCCAGTAAGCAGGAACACTTGCATTGCGAACTGTGCTTCACTGCCGACTCCATTGGCTAGCACAATCATTTGGTTAGCAAGTACGCCGCTGGCTGGGCACCTAAACACAAAAATCAGTCAGTTTTAAATTACTGCAGTGGGTATTTTAAAAGTATTTTGGAAAACAATACTGTCAAATCATGTTATAGTAAGACAAAATGTAACATGCTAAATTTATGAACTGAATCCCTACATAAATAAAAATATAGATATTTCTTTAGTACTTCAGAAACAGAATCAAATAATATGTTAACTGCTACTACTAGGGCTGAAAAAAAACAACAACAAAAAAACAAGAAATGGTAGCATGCATGGCAAAGTAAATTTCTAGAAGTGACACAAATGTTGGGCAAGGAATGCATTATAATTAGAGATGAGCGAATCGAAGTATCCGAAGTGGAATTCGAGTCGAATATCGGAAAAATTTCGATTCGTGCCGAATCCGAAAAATAGCCTAATTCGGACGCGCGAATCGAAATTTTTCAGAAAATGGCGGCTGACATGTGCGGCGACGGAGCGGGGATGTCTGGGAAGGCGCGCAGACAAGGCGTGCTGACCCATAATGCATTCCTCAACTACATGTGATCGCATCAGCCAATCAGCAGCCAGCCAGCCAGCACTGTGTAATGGTCGAGCTATAAATAGCGGCCATTTTGGAATTCTTCATTTGCCTGCAGTTATTGAACAGAGGCAGACCGCTCTGTACTAGGGACAGGGACAGAGTTAGGGCCACAGAAACGATAATTGGGGACAGAGAAAAGTTACTTAGGGACAGAGAACCATTACTCAGGGACACAGACTTGTTAATGAGGGCCACAGAATCGTTATTTAGGGACAAAGAAACGCTAGTTAGGGCCACAGAATTCATAATCAGGGACAGACAGAATTGTTACTCAGTGCCAGAGAATTGTTACTTAGGGCCACAGAAACGTTATTAGGGCCACAGAATTGTTACTCAGGGACAGACAGAATTGTTACTGAGTGCCAGAGAATTGTTACTCAGGGACAGACAGAATTGTTACTGAGTGCCAGAGAATTGTTACTTAGGGCCACAGAAACTTTAATTAGGGCCACAGAATTTTTACTCAGGGACAGACAGAATTGTTACTGAGTGCCAGAGAATTGTTACTCAGGGACAGACAGAATTGTTACTGAGTGCCAGAGAATTGTTACTTAGGGCCACAGAAACTTTACTTAGGGCCACAGAATTTTTACTCAGGGACAGACAGAATTGTTACTGAGTGCCAGAGAATTGTTACTCAGGGACAGACAGAATTGTTACTGAGTGCCAGAGAATTGTTACTTAGGGCCACAGAAACTTTAATTAGGGCCACAGAATTTTTACTCAGGGACAGACAGAATTGTTACTGAGTGCCAGAGAATTGTTACTCAGGGACAGACAGAATTGTTACTGAGTGCCAGAGAATTGTTACTTAGGGCCACAGAAACTTTACTTAGGGCCACAGAATGTTTACTCAGGGACAGACAGAATTGTTACTGAGTGCCAGAGAATTGTTACTCAGGGACAGACAGAATTGTTACTGAGTGCCAGAGAATTGTTACTTAGGGCCACAGAAACTTTACTTAGGGCCACAGAATTGTTACTCGCACAGACACAGAATTGTTACTCGCACAGACACAGAATTGTTACTGAAGGCCACAGAACTGTTACTTAGGGCCACAGAATTGTTACTCGCACAGACACAGAATTGTTACTCGCACAGACACAGAACTGTTACTGAGGGCCACAGAACTGTTACTTAGGGCCACAGAATTGTTACTCGCACAGACACAGAATTGTTACTCAGGGCCACAGAACTGTTACTTAGGGACAAAGAAATGTTAGTTAGGGCCACAGAATTCATACTCAGGGACAGACAGAATTGTTACGGAGTGCCAGAGAATTGTTACTCTGGGCCACAGAAACTTTACTTAGGGCCACAGAATTTTTACTCAGGGACAGACAGAATTGTTACTGAGTGCCAGAGAATTGTTACTCAGGGACAGACAGAATTGTTACGGAGTGCCAGAGAATTGTTACTCAGGGCCACAGAAACTTTACTTAGGGCCACAGAATTTTTACTCAGGGACAGACAGAATTGTTACTGAGTGCCAGAGAATTGTTACTCAGGGACAGACAGAATTGTTACGGAGTGCCAGAGAATTGTTACTTAGGGCCACAGAAACTTTACTTAGGGCCACAGAATTGTTACTCGCACAGACACAGAATTGTTACTCGCACAGACACAGAACTGTTACTGAGGGCCACAGAAACTTTACTTAGGGACAAAGAAACGCTAGTTAGGGCCACGGAATTCATACTCAGGGACAGACAGAATTGTTACGGAGTGCCAGAGAATTGTTACTCAGGGCCACAGAAACTTTACTTAGGGCCACAGAATTTTTACTCAGGGACAGACAGAATTGTTACTGAGTGCCAGAGAATTGTTACTCAGGGACAGACAGAATTGTTACGGAGTGTCAGAGAATTGTTACTCAGGGACAGACAGATTTGTTACTGAGTGCCAGAGAATTGTTACTTAGGGCCACAGAAACTTTAATTAGGGCCACAGAATTGTTACTCAGGGACAGACAGAATTGTTACTGAGTGCCAGAGAATTGTTACTCAGGGACAGACAGAATTGTTACTGAGTGCCAGAGAATTGTTACTTAGGGCCACAGAAACTTTACTTAGGGCCACAGAATTTTTACTCAGGGACAGACAGAATTGTTACTGAGTGCCAGAGAATTGTTACTCAGGGACAGACAGAATTGTTACTGAGTGCCAGAGAATTGTTACTCAGGGCCCCAGAAACTTTACTTAGGGCCACAGAATTTTTACTCAGGGACAGACAGAATTGTTACTGAGTGCCAGAGAATTGTTACTCAGGGACAGACAGAATTGTTACGGAGTGCCAGAGAATTGTTACTCAGGGCCACAGAAACTTTACTTAGGGCCACAGAATTTTTACTCAGGGACAGACAGAATTGTTACTGAGTGCCAGAGAATTGTTACTCAGGGACAGACAGAATTGTTACGGAGTGCCAGAGAATTGTTACTTAGGGCCACAGAAACTTTACTTAGGGCCACAGAATTGTTACTCGCACAGACACAGAACTGTTACTGAGGGCCACAGAAACTTTACTTAGGGACAAAGAAACGCTAGTTAGGGCCACGGAATTCATACTCAGGGACAGACAGAATTGTTACGGTGTGCCAGAGAATTGTTACTCAGGGCCACAGAAACTTTACTTAGGGCCACAGAATTTTTACTCAGGGACAGACAGAATTGTTACTGAGTGCCAGAGAATTGTTACTCAGGGACAGACAGAATTGTTACGGAGTGTCAGAGAATTGTTACTCAGGGACAGACAGAATTGTTACTGAGTGCCAGAGAATTGTTACTTAGGGCCACAGAAACTTTAATTAGGGCCACAGAATTGTTACTCAGGGACAGACAGAATTGTTACTGAGTGCCAGAGGATTGTTACTCAGGGACAGACAGAATTGTTACTGAGTGCCAGAGAATTGTTACTTAGGGCCACAGAAACTTTACTTAGGGCCACAGAATTTTTACTCAGGGACAGACAGAATTGTTACTGAGTGCCAGAGAATTGTTACTCAGGGACAGACAGAATTGTTACTGAGTGCCAGAGAATTGTTACTCAGGGCCCCAGAAACTTTACTTAGGGCCACAGAATTTTTACTCAGGGACAGACAGAATTGTTACTGAGTGCCAGAGAATTGTTACTCAGGGACAGACAGAATTGTTACGGAGTGCCAGAGAATTGTTACTCAGGGCCACAGAAACTTTACTTAGGGCCACAGAATTTTTACTCAGGGACAGACAGAATTGTTACTGAGTGCCAGAGAATTGTTACTCAGGGACAGACAGAATTGTTACTGAGTGCCAGAGAATTGTTACTCAGGGCCCCAGAAACTTTACTTAGGGCCACAGAATTTTTACTCAGGGACAGACAGAATTGTTACTGAGTGCCAGAGAATTGTTACTCAGGGACAGACAGAATTGTTACGGAGTGCCAGAGAATTGTTACTCAGGGCCACAGAAACTTTACTTAGGGCCAGAGAATTTTTACTCAGGGACAGACAGAATTGTTACTGAGTGCCAGAGAATTGTTACTCAGGGACAGACAGAATTGTTACGGAGTGCCAGAGAATTGTTACTTAGGGCCACAGAAACTTTACTTAGGGCCACAGAATTGTTACTCGCACAGACACAGAATTGTTACTCGCACAGACACAGAACTGTTACTGAGGGCCACAGAAACTTTACTTAGGGACAAAGAAACGCTAGTTAGGGCCACGGAATTCATACTCAGGGACAGACAGAATTGTTACGGAGTGCCAGAGAATTGTTACTCAGGGCCACAGAAACTTTACTTAGGGCCACAGAATTTTTACTCAGGGACAGACAGAATTGTTACTGAGTGCCAGAGAATTGTTACTCAGGGACAGACAGAATTGTTACGGAGTGTCAGAGAATTGTTACTCAGGGACAGACAGAATTGTTACTGAGTGCCAGAGAATTGTTACTTAGGGCCACAGAAACTTTAATTAGGGCCACAGAATTGTTACTCAGGGACAGACAGAATTGTTACTGAGTGCCAGAGAATTGTTACTCAGGGACAGACAGAATTGTTACTGAGTGCCAGAGAATTGTTACTTAGGGCCACAGAAACTTTACTTAGGGCCACAGAATTTTTACTCAGGGACAGACAGAATTGTTACTGAGTGCCAGAGAATTGTTACTCAGGGACAGACAGAATTGTTACTGAGTGCCAGAGAATTGTTACTCAGGGCCCCAGAAACTTTACTTAGGGCCACAGAATTTTTACTCAGGGACAGACAGAATTGTTACTGAGTGCCAGAGAATTGTTACTCAGGGACAGACAGAATTGTTACTGAGTGCCAGAGAATTGTTACTTAGGGCCACAGAAACTTTACTTAGGGCCACAGAATTGTTACTCGCACAGACACAGAATTGTTACTCGCACAGACACAGAATTGTTACTGAAGGCCACAGAACTGTTACTTAGGGCCACAGAATTTTTACTCGCACAGACACAGAATTGTTACTCGCACAGACACAGAACTGTTACTGAGGGCCACAGAACTGTTACTTAGGGCCACAGAATTGTTACTCGCACAGACACAGAATTGTTACTCAGGGCCACAGAACTGTTACTTAGGGACAAAGAAACGCTAGTTAGGGCCACAGAATTCATACTCAGGGACAGACAGAATTGTTACGGAGTGCCAGAGAATTGTTACTCTGGGCCACAGAAACTTTACTTAGGGTCACAGAATTTTTACTCAGGGACAGACAGAATTGTTACTGAGTGCCAGAGAATTGTTACTCAGGGACAGACAGAATTGTTACGGAGTGCCAGAGAATTGTTACTCAGGGCCACAGAAACTTTACTTAGGGCCACAGAATTTTTACTCAGGGACAGACAGAATTGTTACTGAGTGCCAGAGAATTGTTACTCAGGGACAGACAGAATTGTTACGGAGTGCCAGAGAATTGTTACTTAGGGCCACAGAAACTTTACTTAGGGCCACAGAATTGTTACTCGCACAGACACAGAATTGTTACTCGCACAGACACAGAACTGTTACTGAGGGCCACAGAAACTTTACTTAGGGACAAAGAAACGCTAGTTAGGGCCACGGAATTCATACTCAGGGACAGACAGAATTGTTACGGAGTGCCAGAGAATTGTTACTCAGGGCCACAGAAACTTTACTTAGGGCCACAGAATTTTTACTCAGGGACAGACAGAATTGTTACTGAGTGCCAGAGAATTGTTACTCAGGGACAGACAGAATTGTTACCGAGTGCCAGAGAATTGTTACTCAGGGACAGACAGAATTGTTACTGAGTGCCAGAGAATTGTTACTTAGGGCCACAGAAACTTTAATTAGGGCCACAGAATTTTTACTCAGGGACAGACAGAATTGTTACTGAGTGCCAGAGAATTGTTACTCAGGGACAGACAGAATTGTTACGGAGTGCCAGAGAATTGTTACTCAGGGCCACAGAAACTTTACTTAGGGCCAGAGAATTTTTACTCAGGGACAGACAGAATTGTTACTGAGTGCCAGAGAATTGTTACTCAGGGACAGACAGAATTGTTACTGAGTGCCAGATAATTGTTACTCAGGGCCCCAGAAACTTTACTTAGGGCCACAGAATTTTTACTCAGGGACAGACAGAATTGTTACTGAGTGCCAGAGAATTGTTACTCAGGGACAGACAGAATTGTTACTGAGTGCCAGAGAATTGTTACTTAGGGCCACAGAAACTTTACTTAGGGCCACAGAATTGTTACTCGCACAGACACAGAATTGTTACTCGCACAGACACAGAATTGTTACTGAGGGCCACAGAACTGTTACTTGGGGCCACAGAAACGTTAATCAGGGACACAGAATTGTTACTGAGGGCCACAGAACTGTTACTTAGGGCCACAGAATTGTTACTCGCACAGACACAGAATTGTTACTCAGGGACACAGAATTGTTACTCAGGGACACATAATCGTTTAATTAAAGAGTATGTCAGACAACATGCAGAGGAGTGGCAGAGGAGGCAATGTTTTAGGAACGAGCAGACGTGGCAGCAGAGGAAGGGGTCGAGGCAGCACTATTCGTAGCCAGAGGCCAGTGCTCCCGGTGTCATCCAGCGGTCGTGTCTCCACCGACAACCCTGCCGTCGTCGATTGGTTGGCTCGGTCGTCTTCCTCTTCCCAGGTCACCTCTGACACCTACAGCTAACGGTCGGTGGGTACGTCAGACACAACCGTTAGTTGGCATGGCCCGGGACCTAGCCCACTGAAATCACGTGTCCTCTACCTGCCCCTGTCCTTTGGTGTTCCCTCACCAAGCGAAGTATCGCATGCTGTGGGCTCAGCCCCACTGTACAGTGAGGAAGAGCTAACAGAGGGCGGTCAGGAACGGGGGGAGACATCCGCCTTTTCAGCAGCTAGGCGAAGAAGTAGTGGCGAGGAGAGTGGCCCGGTAGCCGGTCTAGAGACAGGTCTGTCTCCTGACCCAGACGCAGCCGAGGGGGCTAGTAGTGAGGCGGAGACCCTACTTGATGATGAGGAGGTTGATCGCACTTGGCAGCCTCGTCGTCATCAGGCAATTTCTTCCGCATCATCAGGAGAAAAGGGTGGCAGCTTGGCAGTGAGCGAAACAGTCGGTGGGTTGCCCAGGAGACAGCAGCAGGGTCGCAGCAGTGTCAGTGGAAGCAGTGTCAGTGGAGCCAAACGGCCACGGAGTAGAGCACCAGCTCCACTGCAGCCTACCACCACGGCCAGTAGTGGTGCCGGTGTGCACGGAGGAAGCAGCAGTCAGCCAGTGAGGAGTATCGGGGGCAAAGTTTCCTACTCGGCGGTGTGGCAATTTTTCGTCAAGCCGCCCGAGGAAGTAAACGTAGCCGTATGTCGACTATGTGGCCAGAAAGTCAAGCGTGGCCAGGGGGCCCATGTTGGGACTATTTGGGCCATGTTGGGACAATGGGAGACCTCCCATTGCTGCTGTCTCCATCGCCACACTCTGCCATGTGCCACTTTCAGGTCTCCTCACACACTGCTGGTGTGTTCAGTTTTTTGACATAGGGTGCTGGCAGATTACGGGCCTCCCATAGCTGCTGCCAGGCCCCTAATCTGCCATAGGCCCCTATATACCGCCTCCTCATGCTGCTGCCAGGTCCAGAGTCTGTCATGGGTCCCTGTACGGCCTCCCATTGCTGCTGTCTCCATCGCCACACTCTGCCATGTGCCACTTTCAGGTCTCCTCACACACTGCTGGTGTGTTCAGTTTTTTGACATAGGGTGCTGGCAGATTACGGGCCTCCCATAGCTGCTGCCAGGCCCCTAATCTGCCATAGGCCCCTATATACCGCCTCCTCATGCTGCTGCCAGGTCCAGAGTCTGTCATGGGTCCCTGTACGGCCTCCCATTGCTGCTGTCTCCATCGCCACACTCTGCCATGTGCCACTTTCAGGTCTCCTCACACACTGCTGGTGTGTTCAGTTTTTTGACATAGGGTGCTGGCAGATTACGGGCCTCCCATAGCTGCTGCCAGGCCCCTAATCTGCCATAGGCCCCTATATACCGCCTCCTCATGCTGCTGCCAGGTCCAGAGTCTGTCATGGGTCCCTGTACGGCCTCCCATTGCTGCTGTCTCCATCGCCACACTCTGCCATGTGCCACTTTCAGGTCTCCTCACACACTGCTGGTGTGTTCAGTTTTTTGACATAGGGTGCTGGCAGATTACGGGCCTCCCATAGCTGCTGCCAGGCCCCTAATCTGCCATAGGCCCCTATATACCGCCTCCTCATGCTGCTGCCAGGTCCAGAGTCTGTCATGGGTCCCTGTACGGCCTCCCATTGCTGCTGTCTCCATCGCCACACTCTGCCATGTGCCACTTTCAGGTCTCCTCACACACTGCTGGTGTGTAGAATTTTTTGACATAGGGTGCTGGCAGATTATGGGCCTCCCATAGCTGCTGCCAGGCCCCTAATCTGCCATAGGCCCCTATATACCGCCTCCTCATGCTGCTGCCAGGTCCAGAGTCTGTCATGGGTCCCTGTACGGCCTCCCATTGCTGCTGTCTCCATCGCCACACTCTGCCATGTGCCACTTTCAGGTCTCCTCACACACTGCTGGTGTGTAGAATTTTTTGACATAGGGTGCTGGCAGATTACGGGCCTCCCATTGCTGCTGCCAGGCCCCTAATCTGCCATGGGCCCCTATATACCGCCTCCTCATGCTGCTGCCAGGTCCAGAGTCTGTCATGGGTCCCTGTACGGCCTCCCATTGCTGCTGTCTCCATCGCCACACTCTGCCATGTGCCACTTTCAGGTCTCCTCACACACTGCTGGTGTGTTCAGTTTTTTGACATAGGGTGCTGGCAGATTACGGGCCTCCCATAGCTGCTGCCAGGCCCCTAATCTGCCATAGGCCCCTATATACCGCCTCCTCATGCTGCTGCCAGGTCCAGAGTCTGTCATGGGTCCCTGTACGGCCTCCCATTGCTGCTGTCTCCATCGCCACACTCTGCCATTTGCCACTTTCAGGTCTCCTCACACACTGCTGGTGTGTTCAGTTTTTTGACATAGGGTGCTGGCAGATTACGGGCCTCCCATAGCTGCTGCCAGGCCCCTAATCTGCCATAGGCCCCTATATACCGCCTCCTCATGCTGCTGCCAGGTCCAGAGTCTGTCATGGGTCCCTGTACGGCCTCCCATTGCTGCTGTCTCCATCGCCACACTCTGCCATGTGCCACTTTCAGGTCTCCTCACACACTGCTGGTGTGTAGAATTTTTTGACATAGGGTGCTGGCAGATTATGGGCCTCCCATAGCTGCTGCCAGGCCCCTAATCTGCCATAGGCCCCTATATACCGCCTCCTCATGCTGCTGCCAGGTCCAGAGTCTGTCATGGGTCCCTGTACGGCCTCCCATTGCTGCTGTCTCCATCGCCACACTCTGCCATGTGCCACTTTCAGGTCTCCTCACACACTGCTGGTGTGTTCAGTTTTTTGACATAGGGTGCTGGCAGATTACGGGCCTCCCATAGCTGCTGCCAGGCCCCTAATCTGCCATAGGCCCCTATATACCGCCTCCTCATGCTGCTGCCAGGTCCAGAGTCTGTCATGGGTCCCTGTACGGCCTCCCATTGCTGCTGTCTCCATCGCCACACTCTGCCATGTGCCACTTTCAGGTCTCCTCACACACTGCTGGTGTGTAGAATTTTTTGACATAGGGTGCTGGCAGATTACGGGCCTCCCATAGCTGCTGCCAGGCCCCTAATCTGCCATAGGCCCCTATATACCGCCTCCTCATGCTGCTGCCAGGTCCAGAGTCTGTCATGGGTCCCTGTACGGCCTCCCATTGCTGCTGTCTCCATCGCCACACTCTGCCATGTGCCACTTTCAGGTCTCCTCACACACTGCTGGTGTGTTCAGTTTTTTGACATAGGGTGCTGGCAGATTACGGGCCTCCCATAGCTGCTGCCAGGCCCCTAATGTGCCATAGGCCCCTATATACCGCCTGTCAGGAATGGATTCAGCATTGGTGGTGGGACTCTCCTGCCGTGTGGGCTGCAGTACCAGAGCTGACCAGCGGGTGCTCCCAGCACTGGTGGTGGGACTCTCCTGCCGTGTTGGCTGCAGTACCAGAGCTGACCAGCGGGTGCTCTCAGCACTGGTGGTGGGACTCTCCTGCCGTGTGGGCTGCAGTACCAGAGCTGACCAGCGGGTGCTCTTAGCAGCCAGAAGCTCACAATCAGCCAAACCTGGGGCTGATTACAGAAAGGTGTATATAAGGCATGACCAGGCCTGTGCTCTGAGCCTTGGTGTATGTTTTCCCATGAGCCCCTGTATCCTGTTCCTAGTTCCTGTGAGAAGATACCTTGTTGCCGACCCTGCCTGATCCTGATTCCTGTTGACCGTCTCCTGTTCTGACTACTGGCTCATCCCTGACCATCCTTCTGCCTGATCCTCTGTACTGCGCTGTCCGTGAGTTACTGAACCCGGCTTGTGACCTTGACCATTCTCTGCCTGCTCCTTTGATACCTTGCTGCCCGCACATTGCTGACTTGGCCCGTCTGACCACGCTCACTACTCTGCCATCCATCCATCCTGCACGGATCCAGCCGTACCTGCACATACCTCTGGCGGATCCCTCTATCACTAGCAGGTGTACTCAGGGGCCGCGACCTGGTTCCTGTCTGCTCCAAGTCCATCCCCACCATCAGGGGCCCTGGTGAATAGCAGACTGGGACTTAGACTCCGCGCCCTGGGGAATCCTGCCCTGAGGACCGCTAGAGGTACCACCAGGCAGTCGTTACAGAACCCTACGGCCGGCCTGACCATTCCACCTCTCCAGCCCTGACTACGCCTGTGTTCCTGCACCTCCTAAGATTAGTGGAAGGTTAGTTTGCTCACTGTGCGTTTATATATATATATATCTGGGTGGCTAATAATAACCTGTATTATACTATACCTGAAACCTGCGTTTCCCTGTGTCAGTCCACACCTTTCTGGTCACTCCTTGATTCCTGACACCGCCTCCTCATGCTGCTGCCAGGTCCAGAGTCTGTCATGGGTCCCTGTACGGCCTCCCATTGCTGCTGTCTCCATCGCCACACTCTGCCATGTGCCACTTTCAGGTCTCCTCACACTGCTGGTGTGTAGAATTTTTTGACATAGGGTGCTGGCAGATTACGGGCCTCCCATTGCTGCTGCCAGGCCCCTAATCTGCCATGGGCCCCTATACCGCCTCCTCATGCTGCTGCCAAGTCCAGAGTGTGTCATGGGTCCCTGTACGGCCTCCCATTGCTGCTGTCTCCATAGCCACACTCTGCCATGTGCCACTTTCAGGTCTCCTCACACTGCTGGTGTGTTGAATTTTTTGACATAGGGTGCTGGCAGATTACGGGCCTCCCATTGCTGCTGCCAGGCACGTAATCTGCCATGGGCCCCCGTACCGACTCCTCATGCTGTGACGTTGCAACAAGGTGGAATTCAACCCTACATATGTTAGACCGCCTTTACGAACAGCGAAAGGCCATCACCGATTTCCTGATGTTAAAAGCGGATAAAGGTACTCCCTATGTAACTTAGATGTCAGCCATTGGCAGCTCATGCGTGACACCTGCGCTTGCTCAGGCCCTTTGAGGAGGCCACGCTATTCGTGAGTCGGCAGGACTATGGGATGAACGACGTCATTCCTCTGTTGCACGTCCTGGAACAAATGCTGTTAACAATGGCTGGTCAGGGTGCGGTAGACGTGGCGCACAGATCTCAACGCCACATGACCCCTGTGGGGGCAGGACAGGAAGAAGAGGAGGAGGTAGAGGAGGACATTGGTGCTCAGGAATTATTGAGTGAAATGGGTGGTTTTTCCACTCAGCGGACAGGAGTGGAGGAGCAGGAGCATCTGGTAGAGGAGGAGGAGGAGGAGGAGACAGAGGACCCAGACGCACCGTGGCAGTATGCTGTGGAGATGGAGGCAGGGAGTCCCTCGCATTCCTTGGCACAAATGGCCCATAGCATGCTCGCTTGCTTGCGTAGCGACAGCCGAATAATAACCATCAGACAGAGGGATGACTTTTGGCTGTCCACCTTGTTGGACCCTCGCTACCATTCAAAAATGGTGGCCTTTTTCACACCTGCTGAGAGGGAGGCCAAAATAACGTACTATAAAAACCACCTATGTAGTCAGCTGGTCTCTGCCTGTCTGCGCCAACGTCCATCCTCAGACACTGTGGGCCCTGTGCGCTCGCGTTCCGCTGCTATGGCAGCAGGGGAGGGGTGGGGTGGTAGGAGCAGTGGCAGCTCCACCAGCAGCGGCTGCCTCAGTCTGCAGTCGATGATGAGTAGCTTTCTTCACCAGCGCAGTGAGGAAACTACTAACCAGCCGCAGCAGCAGCAGCAGCAGCAGCATCAGGTGGACCTGGAGCAGGACCTCAAACAACAGGCTTAGGCCTACTTGGACAGCACCCTGCCAACCGAGGTAGACAATCCCCTTGACTACTGGGCAACGAAACTTGACCTTTGGCCCCAACTAGCTGAATTTGCCCTTGAAAGGCTGTCATGCCCGGCCTGTAGCGTGGCATCGGAGCGCGTGTTTAGTGCGGCAGGAGGTATTGCAACTCCACGGAGGACACGACTGTCCACCCAAAGTGTGGAGAGACTGACGTTTGTGAAAATGAATCAGGCGTGGATTAGTCTGGATTTCAAACCACCAGTTCCTGACACAACTGACTAAATCTGCCATGAATCATGCCCCAAACATGTGCCACTTTCAGGTCTCCTCACACTGCTGGTGTGTTCCATTTTTTGTCATAGGGTGCTGGCAGATTACGGGCCTCCCATAGCTGCTGCCAGGCCCCTAATCTGCCATGGGCCCCTATACCGCCTCCTCATGCTGCTGCCAAGTCCAGAGTCTCTCATGGGTCCCTGTACGGCCTCCCATTGCTGCTGTCTCCATCGCCACACTCTGCCATGTGCCACTTTCAGGTATCCTCACACTGCTGGTGTATTCCATTTTTTGTCATAGGGTGCTGGCAGATTACGGGCCTCCCATAGCTGCTGCCAGGCCCCTAATCTGCCATGGGCCCCTATACCGCCTCCTCATGCTGCTGCCAGGTCCAGAGTCTCTCATGGGTCCCTGTACGGCCTCCCATTGCTGCTGTCTCCATCGCCACACTCTGCCATGTGCCACTTTCAGGTCTCCTCACACTGCTGGTGGGTTCCATTTTTTGTCATAGGGTGCTGGCAGATTACGGGCCTCCCATAGCTGCTGCCAGGCCCCTAATCTGCCATGGGCCCCTGTTGTCGCTTGTTGGCATATTCCGCTCGTTCAGATGCTCCTTCTCCTGCTACTCCTCTTCACGGATTCCGTCAGCAGTCTTTCTTGGAATCCGTTTCCAAGAGACAACAGTTTGCGAGCACGCACCAGACGGTGCAGAAACTGAACGTCCTCCTGTCCAAGTTGCTGCTGCCAGGCTCGTAATCTGTCATGCGCCCCTGTACCGCCTCCTCATGCTGCTGCCAGGTCCAGAGTGTGTCATGGGCCCCCGTACCGACTCCAGATGCTGCTGCCAGGCCCGTAATCTGTCATGGACCCCTGTACCGCCTCCCCATGCTGCTGCCAGGTCCAGATTGTGTCATGGGTCCCTGTACGGCCTCCCATTGCTGCTGCCAGGCCTGTAATCTGCCATGGGCCCCCGTACCGACTCCTCATGCTGCTGCCAGGCCCGTAATCTGCCATGGGCCCCTGTACCGCCTCCTCATGCTGCTGCCAGGTCCAGAGTGTGTCATGGGTCCCTGTACGGCCTCCCATTGCTGCTGTCTCTATCGCCACACTCTGCCATGTGCCACTTTCAGGTCTCCTCACACTGCTGGTGGTTTCCATTTTTGTCATAGGGTGCTGTATGGCCTCCCATTGCTGCTGCCTCCACCGCCACACTGTGGCTCCACACTCTGGTTTTGGCCCCGTGACTGCCCAAATGAGTGAAGTGTGCGGTGATTCTAAGATCGACGGCACTCATCTGCATGTCATACTGCCTGACAGTATTATTTCTCTTCCCCAGCAGACTCCAAGGGCATTTAAATTAAAGGTACAGTGTTCAGCACTAATATTAAGTCTCTCTGAAGCCTAGAAACACCCTTTTTTAAGTTAAATTCACAGCGAATATATTCGACTCGAATCGAAATTTTTCTACGAATTCGCCGAATCAGTCGAATCGAATTTTTGAATACTTCGCTCATCTCTAATTATAATATTATATTACCTTGGAAGGTAATATATGTACAGTTCTGCTTAACGATAAGGCCTCAGACACTGACTGCTCTATTTGTAAGCATTATACACTCACCGGCCATTTTATTAGGTACATCTGTTCAATTGCTTGGTAACACAAATTGCTAATCGGGCAATCACATGACAGCAACTCCATGCATTTAGGCATCTAGACATGGTGAAGATGACTTGCTGAAGTTCAAACTAAGCATCAGAATGGGGAAGAAATGGGGATTTAAGTGGCCTTGAACGTGGCATGGTTGATGGTGCCACACAGGTTGGTCTGAGTATTTAAAAAACTGATGATCTACTGATATTTTCACGCACAACCATCTCTAGGGTTTACAGAGAATGCTCGAAAAAAGAGAAAATATCCAGTGAGCAACAGTTGTGTGGACGAAAATATCTTGCTGATGTCAAAGGTCAGAGGAGAACGGGCAGATCGATTGCTGTGACATTCAGATGGTAGGGTCAGAATTTGGCGTAAACATGAAAGCATGGGTCCATCCTGCCTTGTATCAATGGTTCAGGTAGGTGGTGGTGGTGTAATGGTGTGGGGGATATTTTCTTGGGACTAGCAAGGTATACCTAATAAAGTGTAAACGGCAGGCAATCCGGGTAATGCAAAAAAAAAATAAAAAAAATGTATTCATCTTTTTTGAACTTTAATGTCTGTAGGCACATCGCACAACTACCTTTAAAGCATAAGTATGTCAAGCCAAACACAAAAAAATCATATTAAGTACATTATTATTATACAGGATTTATTTCCTAGATTGTAAGCTCCAAGTAGCAAGACCCTCCTATCCCTCTTGTATTGAACTGTATTGTTGCTGTATTGTCTCCCGTTATATTGTAAAGCACTGAGCAAACTGTTGGCGCTATATAAATCCTGTATAATAATAATAATAATAATAATCTGTGTAACACATGTACATTTCCCCACATTTTATCCCTTTGAAGATCCTGCAAATACCTGTTGCTATGCCAAAAATGAGCACTGTTATGGGCTGACATCACACAGCACTTTTGTGGGCTGAAGGGTGTCTAGGGTTGAGCTTGGGTTTGGTCCAACCCAAGTTTGTAACGGAACCCAGTAGGAAGCTGCAACCCACTACTGTCCAATTTCACCCAGGGTATTCCTTGCTCCCCTCAGAGATACTTACACAAAGTGGTGGAGATGCTCATAATATCATATAACTAATGTGGTCACTAGAGATGAGCGAATCGAAGCATCCGAAGTGGAATTCGAGTCGAATATCGGAAAAATTTCGATTCGTGCCGAATCCGAAAAACAGCCTAATTCGGACGCGCGAATCGAAATTTTTCCGAAAATGGCGGCTGACATGTGCGGCGACGGAGCGGGGATGTCGGGGAAGGCGCGCAGACAAGGCGCGCTGCCCCATAATGCATTCCTCAACGACATGTGATCGCATCAGCCAATCAGCAGCCAGCCAGCCAGCACTGTGTAATGGTCGAGGTATATATAGCGGCCATTTTGGAAATCTTCATTTGCCTGCAGTCATTGAACAGAGGCAGACCGCTCTGTACTAGGGACAGGGACAGAGTTAGGGCCACAGAAACGAGAATTGGGGACAGAGAGAAGTTACTTAGGGACAGAGAACCATTACTCAGGGACACAGACTTGTTAATGAGGGCCACAGAATCGTTATTTAGGGACAAAGAAACGCTAGTTAGGGCCACAGAATTCATACTCAGGGACAGACAGAATTGTTACTCAGTGCCAGAGAATTGTTACTTAGGGCCACAGAAACGTTATTAGGGCCACAGAATTTTTACTCAGGGACAGACAGAATTGTTACTGAGTGCCAGAGAATTGTTACTCAGGGACAGACAGAATTGTTACTGAGTGCCAGAGAATTCTTAGGGCCACAGAATTCATTCTCAGGGACAGACAGAATTGTTACTCAGGGACAGACAGAATTGTTACTGAGTGCCAGAGAATTGTTACTCAGGGACAGACAGAATTGTTACTGAGTGCCAGAGAATTGTTACTCAGGGACAGACAGAATTGTTACTGAGTGCCAGAGAATTGTTACTCAGGGACAGACAGAATTGTTACTGAGTGCCAGAGAATTGTTACTCAGGGACAGACAGAATTGTTACTGAGTGCCAGAGAATTGTTACTCGCACAGACACAAAATTGTTACTTGCACAGACACAGAATTGTTACTCGCACAGACACAGAATTGTTACTCAGGGCCACAGAATTCATACTCAGGGATAGACAGAATTGTTACTGAGTGCCAGAGAATTGTTACTCAGGGACAGACAGAATTGTTACTGAGTGCCAGAGAATTGTTACTCAGGGACAGACAGAATTGTTACTGAGTGCCAGAGAATTGTTACTCGCACAGACACAAAATTGTTACTTGCACAGACACAGAATTGTTACTCGCACAGACACAGAATTGTTACTCAGGGCCACAGAATTCATACTCAGGGACAGACAGAATTGTTACTGAGTGCCAGAGAATTGTTACTCAGGGACAGACAGAATTGTTACTGAGTGCCAGAGAATTGTTACTCAGGGACAGACAGAATTGTTACTGAGTGCCAGAGAATTGTTACTCGCACAGACACAAAATTGTTACTTGCACAGACACAGAATTGTTACTCGCACAGACACAGAATTGTTACTCAGGGCCACAGAATTCATACTCAGGGACAGACAGAATTGTTACTGAGTGCCAGAGAATTGTTACTCAGGGACAGACAGAATTGTTACTGAGTGCCAGAGAATTGTTACTCAGGGACAGACAGAATTGTTACTGAGTGCCAGAGAATTGTTACTCAGGGACAGACAGAATTGTTACTGAGTGCCAGAGAATTGTTACTCAGGGACAGACAGAATTGTTACTGAGTGCCAGAGAATTGTTACTCGCACAGACACAAAATTGTTACTTGCACAGACACAGAATTGTTACTCGCACAGACACAGAATTGTTACTCAGGGCCACAGAATTCATACTCAGGGATAGACAGAATTGTTACTGAGTGCCAGAGAATTGTTACTCAGGGACAGACAGAATTGTTACTGAGTGCCAGAGAATTGTTACTCAGGGACAGACAGAATTGTTACTGAGTGCCAGAGAATTGTTACTCGCACAGACACAAAATTGTTACTTGCACAGACACAGAATTGTTACTCGCACAGACACAGAATTGTTACTCAGGGCCACAGAATTCATACTCAGGGACAGACAGAATTGTTACTGAGTGCCAGAGAATTGTTACTCAGGGACAGACAGAATTGTTACTGAGTGCCAGAGAATTGTTACTCAGGGACAGACAGAATTGTTACTGAGTGCCAGAGATTTGTTACTCGCACAGACACAAAATTGTTACTTGCACAGACACAGAATTGTTACTCGCACAGACACAGAATTGTTACTCAGGGCCACAGAATTCATACTCAGGGACAGACAGAATTGTTACTGAGTGCCAGAGAATTGTTACTCAGGGACAGACAGAATTGTTACTGAGTGCCAGAGAATTGTTACTCAGGGACAGACAGAATTGTTACTGAGTGCCAGAGAATTGTTACTCAGGGACAGACAGAATTGTTACTGAGTGCCAGAGAATTGTTACTCAGGGACAGACAGAATTGTTACTGAGTGCCAGAGAATTGTTACTCGCACAGACACAAAATTGTTACTTGCACAGACACAGAATTGTTACTCGCACAGACACAGAATTGTTACTCAGGGCCACAGAATTCATACTCAGGGATAGACAGAATTGTTACTGAGTGCCAGAGAATTGTTACTCAGGGACAGACAGAATTGTTACTGAGTGCCAGAGAATTGTTACTCAGGGACAGACAGAATTGTTACTGAGTGCCAGAGAATTGTTACTCGCACAGACACAAAATTGTTACTTGCACAGACACAGAATTGTTACTCGCACAGACACAGAATTGTTACTCAGGGCCACAGAATTCATACTCAGGGATAGACAGAATTGTTACTGAGTGCCAGAGAATTGTTACTCAGGGACAGACAGAATTGTTACTGAGTGCCAGAGAATTGTTACTCAGGGACAGACAGAATTGTTACTGAGTGCCAGAGAATTGTTACTCGCACAGACACAAAATTGTTACTTGCACAGACACAGAATTGTTACTCGCACAGACACAGAATTGTTACTCAGGGCCACAGAATTCATACTCAGGGACAGACAGAATTGTTACTGAGTGCCAGAGAATTGTTACTCAGGGACAGACAGAATTGTTACTGAGTGCCAGAGAATTGTTACTCGCACAGACACAAAATTGTTACTTGCACAGACACAGAATTGTTACTCGCACAGACACAGAATTGTTACTCAGGGCCACAGAATTCATACTCAGGGATAGACAGAATTGTTACTGAGTGCCAGAGAATTGTTACTCAGGGACAGACAGAATTGTTACTGAGTGCCAGAGAATTGTTACTCAGGGACAGACAGAATTGTTACTGAGTGCCAGAGAATTGTTACTTGCACAGACACAAAATTGTTACTTGCACAGACACAGAATTGTTACTCGCACAGACACAGAATTGTTACTCAGGGCCACAGAATTCATACTCAGGGACAGACAGAATTGTTACTGAGTGCCAGAGAATTGTTACTCAGGGACAGACAGAATTGTTACTGAGTGCCAGAGAATTGTTACTCGCACAGACACAAAATTGTTACTTGCACAGACACAGAATTGTTACTCGCACAGACACAGAATTGTTACTCAGGGCCACAGAATTCATACTCAGGGACAGACAGAATTGTTACTGAGTGCCAGAGAATTGTTACTCAGGGACAGACAGAATTGTTACTGAGTGCCAGAGAATTGTTACTCAGGGACAGACAGAATTGTTACTGAGTGCCAGAGATTTGTTACTCGCACAGACACAAAATTGTTACTTGCACAGACACAGAATTGTTACTCGCACAGACACAGAATTGTTACTCAGGGCCACAGAATTCATACTCAGGGACAGACAGAATTGTTACTGAGTGCCAGAGAATTGTTACTCAGGGACACCTAATCGTTGAATTAAATAGTATGTCAGACAACATGCAGAGGAGTGGCAGAGGAGGCAATGTTTTAGGAGCGAGCAGACGTGGCAGCAGAGGAAGGGGTCGAGGCAGCAGTATTCGCAGCCAGAGGCCAGTGCTCCCGGTGTCATCCAGCGGTCGTGTCTCCACCGACAACCCTGCCGTCATTGATTGGTTGGCTCGGTCGTCTTCCTCTTCCCAGGTCACCTCTGACACCTACAGCCAACGGTCGGTGGGTACGTCAGACACAACCGTTAGTTGGCATGGCCCGGGACCAAGCCCACTGAAATCACGTGTCCTCTACCTGCCCCTGTCCTTTGCTGTTCCCTCACCAAGCGAAGTATCGCATGCTGTGGGCTCAGCCCCACTGTACAGTGAGGAAGAGCTAACAGAGGGCGGTCAGGAACGGGGGGAGACATCGGCCTTTTCAGCAGCCAAGCGAACAAGTACTGGCGAGGAGAGTGGCTCGGTAGCCGGTCTAGAGACAGGTCTGTCTCCTGACCCAGACGCAGCCGAGGGGGCTAGTAGTGAGGCGGAGACCCTACTTGATGATGAGGAGGTTGATCGCACTTGGCAGCCTCGTCGTCATCAGGCAATTTCTTCCACATCATCAGGAGAAGAGGGTGGCAGCTTGGCAGCGAGCAAAACAGTCGGTGGGTTGCCCAGGAGACAGCAGCAGGGTCGCATCAGTGTCAGTGGAGCCAAACGTCCACGGAGTAGAGCACCAGCTCCACTGCAGCCTACCACCACGGCCAGTAGTGGTGCCGTTGCGCACGGAGGAAGTAGCAGTCAGCCAGTGAAGAGTAGCGGGGGCAAAGTTTCCTACTCGGTGGTGTGGCAATTTTTCCTCAAGCCGCCCGAGGAAGTAAACGTAGCCGTATGTCGACTATGTGGCCAGAAATGCAAGCGTGGCCAGGGGGCCCATGTTGGGACTACAGCGTTGCGTCAGCATATGCAGCGTCACCATTCGGTGGCCTGGGAAAACCGTGATAAACATACGGCGGTTCTGCCTGCCCCAGCCCCCGCTCCATCACCCGCTCCGTTACTTGCTCCGTCACCCGACGTCGTCAATCGCCCTCTATCAGCCAGTCAAGGCTCCAACACCTCTGCTGAGGGGAGTTGTCGCTCATTGGCATCTTCCGCTCGTTCAGATGCTCCTTCTCCTGCTACTCCTCTTCTCGGATTCCGTCAACAGTCTTTCTTGGAATCCGTATCCAAGAGACAACAGTTTGCGAGCACGCACCCGACGGTGCAAAAGCTGAACGTCCTCCTGTCCAAGTTGCTGGTGCTGCAGTCCCTCCCTTTCCAACTGGTGGACTCAGCACCTTTCCGAGAAATGATGGCTTGTGCCGCGCCGCGGTGGAGAGTGCCAAGCCGTCATTTCTTTGCCCAAAAGGCAGTGCCAGCCCTGCATTCACATGTAGAAGAGATGGTGGGCCAGTCTTTGAGCATGTCGGTCTCTGCCAAAGTGCACGGCAGCGCCGACGTGTGGAGCTGTAACTACGGTCAGGGACAGTACATGTCATTTACGGCCCACTGGGTGAACGTGGTGCCGGCACAGCCGCACCAGCAACTTGGACAGGTCACGACGCTTTTGCCTCCACGTTTGCACGTCCTTGGTCCAGCAAGCATGTCCGCCTCTACCACCTCTTTTTCCGCCGTGTCCTCAGCCGCCACCCCCGTGCCAAGTCCCATTACCCGACCGGCATATCACATGTGCAGGGCGCAACGGTGTCACGCTGTGCTGCACCTGGTATGCCTTGGCGAACGTAGTCACACAGGGGAGGAACTGCTGAGTGTAATGAACAGAGAAATCGACAGATGGCTGTCTCCGCGCAAACTAAAAATCGGAACCATGTTGACTGACAACGGAAAGAACATGGTGTCTGCTCTGCGTCAAGGAAGGTTGTGCCATGCGCCATGCATGGCTCACGTGTTCAATCTGGTTGTCAAGCGGTTCCTAAAATCCACCATCCCACTGCAAGACATCCTTAAAATGTCACGTAAACTGTGCATGCATTTCAGCCATTCCTACACCGCAAAGAACACCCTCATTGAGCTGCAGCGGCAGAACGGAATTCCACAGCATCGCCTGATCTGCGACGTTGCAACAAGGTGGAATTCAACCCTACACATGTTAGACCGCCTTTACGAGCAGCGAAAGGCCATCACCGATTTCCTGATGTTACAAGCGGATAAAGGTACTCCCCTGTGTAACTTAGATGTCAGCCATTGGCAGCTCATGCGTGACACCTGCCGCTTGCTCAGGCCCTTTGAGGAGGCCACGCTATTCGTGAGTCGGCAGGACTATGGGATGAACGACGTCATTCCTCTGTTGCACGTCCTGGAACAAATGCTGTTAACAATGGCTGGTCAGGGTGCGGTAGACGTGGCGCACAGATCTCAACGCCACATGACCCCTGTGGGGGCAGGACAGGAAGAAGAGGAGGAGGTAGAGGAGGACATTTGTGCTCAGGAATTATTGAGTGAAATGGGTGGTTTTTCCACTCAGCGGACAGGAGTGGAGGAGCAGGAGCATCTGGTAGAGGAGGAGGAGGAGACAGAGGACCCAGACGCACCGTGGCAGTATGCTGTGGAGATGGAGGCAGGGAGTCCCTCGCATTCCTTGGCACAAATGGCCCATAGCATGCTCGGTTGCTTGCGTAGCGACAGCCGAATAATAACCATCAGACAGAGGGATGACTTTTGGCTGTCCACCTTGTTGGACCCTCGCTACCGGTCCAAAATGGTGGCCTTTTTCACACCTGCTGAGAGGGAGGCCAAAATTACGTACTATAAAAACCACCTATGTAGTCAGTTGGTCTCTGCCTTTGTGCGCCAACGTCCATCCTCAGACACTGTGGGCCCTGTGCGCTCGCGTTCCGCTGGCATGGCAGCAGGGGAGGGGTGGGGTGGTAGGAGCAGTGGCAGCTCCACCAGCAGCGGCTGCCTCAGTCTGCAGTCGATGATGAGTAGCTTTCTTCACCAGCGCAGTGAGGAAACTACTAACCAGCCGCAGCAGCAGCAGCAGCATCAGGTGGACCTGGAGCAGGAGCTCAAACAACAGGCTTGGGCCTACTTGGACAGCACCCTGCCAACCGAGGTAGACAATCCCCTTGACTACTGGGCAACGAAACTTGACCTTTGGCCCCAACTAGCTGAATTTGCCCTTGAAAGGCTGTCATGCCCGGCCAGTAGCGTGGCATCGGAGCGCGTGTTTAGTGCGGCAGGAGGTATTGTAACTCCGCGGAGGACACGACTGTCCACCCAAAGTGTGGAGAGACTCACGTTTGTGAAAATGAATCAGGCGTGGATTAGTCTGGATTTCAAACCACCAGTTCCTGACACAACTGACTAAATCCGCCATGAATCATGCCTCAAACATGTGCCACTTTCAGGTCTCCTCACACTGCTGGTGTGTTTAATTTTTTGACATAGGGTGCTGGCAGATTACGGGCCTCCTATAGCTGCTGCCAGGCCCCTAATCTGCCATAGGCCCCTATATACCGCCTCCTCATGCTGCTGCCAAGTCCAGAGTCTGTCATGGGTCCCTGTATGGCCTCCCATTGCTGCTGTCTCCATCGCCACACTCTGCTGCCATGTGCCACTTTCAGGTCTCTTCACACTGCTGGTGTGTTAAATTTTTTGACATAGGGTGCAGGCAGATTACGGGCCTCACATAGCTGCTGCCAGGCCCCTAATCTGCCATGGGCCCCTATATACCGCCTCCTCATGCTGCTGCCAAGTCTAGAGTCTGTCATGGGTCCCTGTACGGCCTCCCATTGCTGCTGTCTCCATCGCCACACTCTGCTGCCATGTGCCACTTTCAGGTCTCCTCACACTGCTGGTGTGTAGAATTTTTTGACATAGGGTGCTGGCAGATTATGGGCCTCCTATAGCTGCTGCCAGGCCCCTAATCTGCCATAGGCCCCTATATACCGCCTCCTCATGCTGCTGCCAGGTCCAGAGTCTCTCATGGGTCCCTGTACGGCCTCCCATTGCTGCTGTCTCCATCGCCACACTCTGCCATGTGCCACTTTCAGGTCTCCTCACACACTGCTGGTGTGTAGAATTTTTTGACATAGGGTGCTGGCAGATTATGGGCCTCACATAGCTGCTGCCAGGCCCCTAATCTGCCATGGGCCCCTATATACCGCCTCCTCATGCTGCTGCCAAGTCCAGAGTCTGTCATGGGTCCCTGTACGGCCTCCCATTGCTGCTGTCTCCATCGCCACACTCTGCTGCCATGTGCCACTTTCAGGTCTCTTCACACTGCTGGTGTGTTAAATTTTTTGACATAGGGTGCAGGCAGATTACGGGCCTCACATAGCTGCTGCCAGGCCCCTAATCTGCCATGGGCCCCTATATACCGCCTCCTCATGCTGCTGCCAAGTCCAGAGTCTGTCATGGGTCCCTGTATGGCCTCCCATTGCTGCTGTCTCCATCGCCACACTCTGCTGCCATGTGCCACTTTCAGGTCTCTTCACACTGCTGGTGTGTTAAATTTTTTGACATAGGGTGCAGGCAGATTACGGGCCTCACATAGCTGCTGCCAGGCCCCTAATCTGCCATGGGCCCCTATATACCGCCTCCTCATGCTGCTGCCAAGTCCAGAGTCTGTCATGGGTCCCTGTATGGCCTCCCATTGCTGCTGTCTCCATCGCCACACTCTGCTGCCATGTGCCACTTTCAGGTCTCTTCACACTGCTGGTGTGTTAAATTTTTTGACATAGGGTGCAGGCAGATTACGGGCCTCACATAGCTGCTGCCAGGCCCCTAATCTGCCATGGGCCCCTATATACCGCCTCCTCATGCTGCTGCCAAGTCCAGAGTCTCTCATGGGTCCCTGTACGGCCTCCCATTGCTGCTGTCTCCATCGCCACACTCTGCTGCCATGTGCCACTTTCAGGTCTCTTCACACTGCTGGTGTGTTAAATTTTTTGACATAGGGTGCAGGCAGATTACGGGCCTCACATAGCTGCTGCCAGGCCCCTAATCTGCCATGGGCCCCTATATACCGCCTCCTCATGCTGCTGCCAAGTCCAGAGTCTGTCATGGGTCCCTGTATGGCCTCCCATTGCTGCTGTCTCCATCGCCACACTCTGCTGCCATGTGCCACTTTCAGGTCTCTTCACACTGCTGGTGTGTTAAATTTTTTGACATAGGGTGCAGGCAGATTACGGGCCTCACATAGCTGCTGCCAGGCCCCTAATCTGCCATGGGCCCCTATATACCGCCTCCTCATGCTGCTGCCAAGTCCAGAGTCTCTCATGGGTCCCTGTACGGCCTCCCATTGCTGCTGTCTCCATCGCCACACTCTGCTGCCATGTGCCACTTTCAGGTCTCTTCACACTGCTGGTGTGTTAAATTTTTTGACATAGGGTGCAGGCAGATTACGGGCCTCACATAGCTGCTGCCAGGCCCCTAATCTGCCATGGGCCCCTATATACCGCCTCCTCATGCTGCTGCCAAGTCCAGAGTCTGTCATGGGTCCCTGTATGGCCTCCCATTGCTGCTGTCTCCATCGCCACACTCTGCTGCCATGTGCCACTTTCAGGTCTCTTCACACTGCTGGTGTGTTAAATTTTTTGACATAGGGTGCAGGCAGATTACGGGCCTCACATAGCTGCTGCCAGGCCCCTAATCTGCCATGGGCCCCTATATACCGCCTCCTCATGCTGCTGCCAAGTCTAGAGTCTGTCATGGGTCCCTGTACGGCCTCCCATTGCTGCTGTCTCCATCGCCACACTCTGCTGCCATGTGCCACTTTCAGGTCTCCTCACACTGCTGGTGTGTAGAATTTTTTGACATAGGGTGCTGGCAGATTATGGGCCTCCTATAGCTGCTGCCAGGCCCCTAATCTGCCATAGGCCCCTATATACCGCCTCCTCATGCTGCTGCCAGGTCCAGAGTCTCTCATGGGTCCCTGTACGGCCTCCCATTGCTGCTGTCTCCATCGCCACACTCTGCCATGTGCCACTTTCAGGTCTCCTCACACACTGCTGGTGTGTAGAATTTTTTGACATAGGGTGCTGGCAGATTATGGGCCTCCTATAGCTGCTGCCAGGCCCCTAATCTGCCATAGGCCCCTATATACCGCTTCCTCATGCTGCTGCCAGGTCCAGAGTCTCTCATGGGTCCCTGTACGGCCTCCCATTGCTGCTGTCTCCATCGCCACACTCTGCCATGTGCCACTTTCAGGTCTCCTCACACACTGCTGGTGTGTTACATTTTTTGACATAGGGTGCAGGCAGATTACGGGCCTCACATAGCTGCTGCCAGGCCCCTAATCTGCCATGGGCCCCTATATACCGCCTCCTCATGCTGCTGCCAAGTCCAGAGTCTGTCATGGGTCCCTGTATGGCCTCCCATTGCTGCTGTCTCCATCGCCACACTCTGCTGCCATGTGCCACTTTCAGGTCTCTTCACACTGCTGGTGTGTTAAATTTTTTGACATAGGGTGCAGGCAGATTACGGGCCTCACATAGCTGCTGCCAGGCCCCTAATCTGCCATGGGCCCCTATATACCGCCTCCTCATGCTGCTGCCAAGTCCAGAGTCTCTCATGGGTCCCTGTACGGCCTCCCATTGCTGCTGTCTCCATCGCCACACTCTGCTGCCATGTGCCACTTTCAGGTCTCTTCACACTGCTGGTGTGTTAAATTTTTTGACATAGGGTGCAGGCAGATTACGGGCCTCACATAGCTGCTGCCAGGCCCCTAATCTGCCATGGGCCCCTATATACCGCCTCCTCATGCTGCTGCCAAGTCTAGAGTCTCTCATGGGTCCCTGTACGGCCTCCCATTGCTGCTGTCTCCATCGCCACACTCTGCTGCCATGTGCCACTTTCAGGTCTCTTCACACTGCTGGTGTGTTAAATTTTTTGACATAGGGTGCAGGCAGATTACGGGCCTCACATAGCTGCTGCCAGGCCCCTAATCTGCCATGGGCCCCTATATACCGCCTCCTCATGCTGCTGCCAAGTCCAGAGTCTGTCATGGGTCCCTGTATGGCCTCCCATTGCTGCTGTCTCCATCGCCACACTCTGCTGCCATGTGCCACTTTCAGGTCTCTTCACACTGCTGGTGTGTTAAATTTTTTGACATAGGGTGCAGGCAGATTACGGGCCTCACATAGCTGCTGCCAGGCCCCTAATCTGCCATGGGCCCCTATATACCGCCTCCTCATGCTGCTGCCAAGTCCAGAGTCTGTCATGGGTCCCTGTATGGCCTCCCATTGCTGCTGTCTCCATCGCCACACTCTGCTGCCATGTGCCACTTTCAGGTCTCTTCACACTGCTGGTGTGTTAAATTTTTTGACATAGGGTGCAGGCAGATTACGGGCCTCACATAGCTGCTGCCAGGCCCCTAATCTGCCATGGGCCCCTATATACCGCCTCCTCATGCTGCTGCCAAGTCTAGAGTCTGTCATGGGTCCCTGTACGGCCTCCCATTGCTGCTGTCTCCATCGCCACACTCTGCTGCCATGTGCCACTTTCAGGTCTCCTCACACTGCTGGTGTGTAGAATTTTTTGACATAGGGTGCTGGCAGATTATGGGCCTCCTATAGCTGCTGCCAGGCCCCTAATCTGCCATAGGCCCCTATATACCGCCTCCTCATGCTGCTGCCAGGTCCAGAGTCTCTCATGGGTCCCTGTACGGCCTCCCATTGCTGCTGTCTCCATCGCCACACTCTGCCATGTGCCACTTTCAGGTCTCCTCACACACTGCTGGTGTGTAGAATTTTTTGACATAGGGTGCTGGCAGATTATGGGCCTCCTATAGCTGCTGCCAGGCCCCTAATCTGCCATAGGCCCCTATATACCGCTTCCTCATGCTGCTGCCAGGTCCAGAGTCTCTCATGGGTCCCTGTACGGCCTCCCATTGCTGCTGTCTCCATCGCCACACTCTGCCATGTGCCACTTTCAGGTCTCCTCACACACTGCTGGTGTGTTACATTTTTTGACATAGGGTGCTGGCAGATTATGGGCCTCCTATAGCTGCTGCCAGGCCCCTAATCTGCCATAGGCCCCTATATACCGCCTCCTCATGCTGCTGCCAGGTCCAGAGTCTCTCATGGGTCCCTGTACGGCCTCCCATTGCTGCTGTCTCCATCGCCACACTCTGCCATGTGCCACTTTCAGGTCTCCTCACACACTGCTGGTGTGTAGAATTTTTTGACATAGGGTGCTGGCAGATTATGGGCCTCCTATAGCTGCTGCCAGGCCCCTAATCTGCCATAGGCCCCTATATACCGCTTCCTCATGCTGCTGCCAGGTCCAGAGTCTCTCATGGGTCCCTGTACGGCCTCCCATTGCTGCTGTCTCCATCGCCACACTCTGCCATGTGCCACTTTCAGGTCTCCTCACACACTGCTGGTGTGTTACATTTTTTGACATAGGGTGCAGGCAGATTACGGGCCTCACATAGCTGCTGCCAGGCCCCTAATCTGCCATGGGCCCCTATATACCGCCTCCTCATGCTGCTGCCAAGTCCAGAGTCTGTCATGGGTCCCTGTATGGCCTCCCATTGCTGCTGTCTCCATCGCCACACTCTGCTGCCATGTGCCACTTTCAGGTCTCTTCACACTGCTGGTGTGTTAAATTTTTTGACATAGGGTGCAGGCAGATTACGGGCCTCACATAGCTGCTGCCAGGCCCCTAATCTGCCATGGGCCCCTATATACCGCCTCCTCATGCTGCTGCCAAGTCTAGAGTCTGTCATGGGTCCCTGTACGGCCTCCCATTGCTGCTGTCTCCATCGCCACACTCTGCTGCCATGTGCCACTTTCAGGTCTCCTCACACTGCTGGTGTGTAGAATTTTTTGACATAGGGTGCAGGCAGATTACGGGCCTCACATAGCTGCTGCCAGGCCCCTAATCTGCCATGGGCCCCTATATACCGCCTCCTCATGCTGCTGCCAAGTCTAGAGTCTGTCATGGGTCCCTGTACGGCCTCCCATTGCTGCTGTCTCCATCGCCACACTCTGCTGCCATGTGCCACTTTCAGGTCTCCTCACACTGCTGGTGTGTAGAATTTTTTGACATAGGGTGCTGGCAGATTATGGGCCTCCTATAGCTGCTGCCAGGCCCCTAATCTGCCATAGGCCCCTATATACCGCCTCCTCATGCTGCTGCCAGGTCCAGAGTCTCTCATGGGTCCCTGTACGGCCTCCCATTGCTGCTGTCTCCATCGCCACACTCTGCCATGTGCCACTTTCAGGTCTCCTCACACACTGCTGGTGTGTAGAATTTTTTGACATAGGGTGCTGGCAGATTATGGGCCTCCTATAGCTGCTGCCAGGCCCCTAATCTGCCATAGGCCCCTATATACCGCTTCCTCATGCTGCTGCCAGGTCCAGAGTCTCTCATGGGTCCCTGTACGGCCTCCCATTGCTGCTGTCTCCATCGCCACACTCTGCCATGTGCCACTTTCAGGTCTCCTCACACACTGCTGGTGTGTTACATTTTTTGACATAGGGTGCAGGCAGATTACGGGCCTCACATAGCTGCTGCCAGGCCCCTAATCTGCCATGGGCCCCTATATACCGCCTCCTCATGCTGCTGCCAAGTCCAGAGTCTGTCATGGGTCCCTGTATGGCCTCCCATTGCTGCTGTCTCCATCGCCACACTCTGCTGCCATGTGCCACTTTCAGGTCTCTTCACACTGCTGGTGTGTTAAATTTTTTGACATAGGGTGCAGGCAGATTACGGGCCTCACATAGCTGCTGCCAGGCCCCTAATCTGCCATGGGCCCCTATATACCGCCTCCTCATGCTGCTGCCAAGTCCAGAGTCTCTCATGGGTCCCTGTACGGCCTCCCATTGCTGCTGTCTCCATCGCCACACTCTGCTGCCATGTGCCACTTTCAGGTCTCTTCACACTGCTGGTGTGTTAAATTTTTTGACATAGGGTGCAGGCAGATTACGGACCTCACATAGCTGCTGCCAGGCCCCTAATCTGCCATGGGCCCCTATATACCGCCTCCTCATGCTGCTGCCAAGTCTAGAGTCTCTCATGGGTCCCTGTACGGCCTCCCATTGCTGCTGTCTCCATCGCCACACTCTGCTGCCATGTGCCACTTTCAGGTCTCTTCACACTGCTGGTGTGTTAAATTTTTTGACATAGGGTGCAGGCAGATTACGGGCCTCACATAGCTGCTGCCAGGCCCCTAATCTGCCATGGGCCCCTATATACCGCCTCCTCATGCTGCTGCCAAGTCCAGAGTCTGTCATGGGTCCCTGTATGGCCTCCCATTGCTGCTGTCTCCATCGCCACACTCTGCTGCCATGTGCCACTTTCAGGTCTCTTCACACTGCTGGTGTGTTAAATTTTTTGACATAGGGTGCAGGCAGATTACGGGCCTCACATAGCTGCTGCCAGGCCCCTAATCTGCCATGGGCCCCTATATACCGCCTCCTCATGCTGCTGCCAAGTCCAGAGTCTGTCATGGGTCCCTGTATGGCCTCCCATTGCTGCTGTCTCCATCGCCACACTCTGCTGCCATGTGCCACTTTCAGGTCTCTTCACACTGCTGGTGTGTTAAATTTTTTGACATAGGGTGCAGGCAGATTACGGGCCTCACATAGCTGCTGCCAGGCCCCTAATCTGCCATGGGCCCCTATATACCGCCTCCTCATGCTGCTGCCAAGTCCAGAGTCTGTCATGGGTCCCTGTATGGCCTCCCATTGCTGCTGTCTCCATCGCCACACTCTGCTGCCATGTGCCACTTTCAGGTCTCTTCACACTGCTGGTGTGTTAAATTTTTTGACATAGGGTGCAGGCAGATTACGGGCCTCACATAGCTGCTGCCAGGCCCCTAATCTGCCATGGGCCCCTATATACCGCCTCCTCATGCTGCTGCCAAGTCTAGAGTCTGTCATGGGTCCCTGTACGGCCTCCCATTGCTGCTGTCTCCATCGCCACACTCTGCTGCCATGTGCCACTTTCAGGTCTCCTCACACTGCTGGTGTGTAGAATTTTTTGACATAGGGTGCTGGCAGATTATGGGCCTCCTATAGCTGCTGCCAGGCCCCTAATCTGCCATAGGCCCCTATATACCGCTTCCTCATGCTGCTGCCAGGTCCAGAGTCTCTCATGGGTCCCTGTACGGCCTCCCATTGCTGCTGTCTCCATCGCCACACTCTGCCATGTGCCACTTTCAGGTCTCCTCACACACTGCTGGTGTGTTACATTTTTTGACATAGGGTGCAGGCAGATTACGGGCCTCACATAGCTGCTGCCAGGCCCCTAATCTGCCATGGGCCCCTATATACCGCCTCCTCATGCTGCTGCCAAGTCCAGAGTCTGTCATGGGTCCCTGTATGGCCTCCCATTGCTGCTGTCTCCATCGCCACACTCTGCTGCCATGTGCCACTTTCAGGTCTCTTCACACTGCTGGTGTGTTAAATTTTTTGACATAGGGTGCAGGCAGATTACGGGCCTCACATAGCTGCTGCCAGGCCCCTAATCTGCCATGGGCCCCTATATACCGCCTCCTCATGCTGCTGCCAAGTCCAGAGTCTCTCATGGGTCCCTGTACGGCCTCCCATTGCTGCTGTCTCCATCGCCACACTCTGCTGCCATGTGCCACTTTCAGGTCTCTTCACACTGCTGGTGTGTTAAATTTTTTGACATAGGGTGCAGGCAGATTACGGGCCTCACATAGCTGCTGCCAGACATGTAATCTGCCATGGGCCCCCGTACCGACTCCTCATGCTGTGACGTTGCAACAAGGTGGAATTCAACCCTACATATGTTAGACCGCCTTTACGAACAGCTAAAGGCCATCACAGATTTCCTGATGTTAAAAGCGGATAAAGGTACTCCCTGTGTAACTTAGATGTCAGCCATTGGCAGCTCATGTGTGACACCTGCGCTTGCTCAGGCCCTTTGAGGAGGCCATGCTATTCGTGAGTCGGCAGGACTATGGGATGAATGAGGTCAAATCGGCCATGGGCCCCCGTACCGCCTGTTCACGCTGATGCTGGTCCCACAGTGTGACCTGGGTCCCTGTACGGCCTTCCATTGCTTCCACTCTGCCATGTGCCACTTTGAAATCTCCTCACACTCCTGCGGTTGTCCATTTTGTCATAGGTTGCTGGCAGATTACAGGCCTTCCATAGGTGCCACCAAGCCCCATATCGGCCATGGGCCCCCGTACCGCCTGGTCACGCTGCTGCTGGGCCCATAGTGTGACCTGGGTCCCTGTACCGCCTCCCATTGCTCCCACTCTGCCATGTGCCACTTTCAGGTCTCCTCACGCTCCTGCTGGTTTCCATTTTGTCATAGGTTGCTGTATGGCCTCCCATTGCTGCTGCCTCCACCGCCACACTGTGGCTCCAAACACTGGTTTTGGCCCCGTGACTGGCCAAAGGAGTGAAGTGTGCAGTGATTCTAAGATCGACGGCACTCATCTGCATGTCATACTGACAGACAGTATTATTTCTCTTCCCCAGCAGACTCCAAGGGCATTTAAATTAAAGGTACAGTGTTCTGCACTAATATTAAGTCTCTCTGAAGCCTAGAAACACCCTTTTTTAAGTTAAATTCACAGCGAATTTATTCGACTCGAATCGAATATTGTCCACGAATTCGCCGAATCAGTCGAATCGAATTTTTCATTTCTTCGCTCATCTCTAGTGGTCACATGAGGCTGGGGAGCATGAAATGTCCTAGTAGTATTTATTTGGGTGGCAGTTGGCGGGAGCAACAGCTTCTTTCCGGGTTAGGTCTGAACCCAGGTTTGGACTTAACCTGAGCACATCCCTAGTGGTGGCAGCCCTGCTCAGTGTCTTTTGCTAAACTACTCAAGTAACCCCACTCTCAGATCACTACAATACTGTATATAGCCTAAGCATTCTGTAGTCCAAGATAAGAACAATGAGGTCTTCGTGAGACAAGACAGGACATGTACAAAGGTCACAGGACAGCTCTGAATGGAACTGAAGATCAGTAGATACTTATTGCACTTATCAAATAAATAAATAACAAAATGCTTCCAATTGTATGTTAAACCAATTAAATATTAAGCTGATGTGTTATAACCTATCCCCACCATAAAACTGAAAATAAAAAGCTTTGGGCTAAAATACACTTTAAGACATCCCAAATAATCCTTACCCCTATTGGCTTCTGCCACTCTGCATATATAGGACAGTTTCAAAAACAAGGGATTACTGTTTGCTACACCCAGTCCCTTAACCCTGTCATTTGCTAATAATGCATTTCATTCAACCTTATACAACTCTTACTTTTTCTCCTAAAGAAGTGATGACAAGGCTCTTATATGCCATACAGTGCATCATGGAAAATGTATTCCTTTTGTCATAGATCTTATAGATCTTACTAGCTTGTCCTAATCTTTCCAGGGCCTGGCTTGGGTACTCTCAATGAAAATAACTCTTGAGGGCTTATTCCCTTTGGAATTACTAGCTAGATCCTACACAGACTTTGAGTCACTCTTCCCCCAAACTACTAGATCTGAATATTCTTTGCCCCTAATATGCCAAATTTTATTGAGAGAATCCTACCCTCAAGTCCCAGACCATATATCCAGAGGAGGAGGAATGAAACATCTCTCCTGAAGAGCTGGATCGGGACAACATTTTGATGTTTACACACACAACCTCTGTGTCATCCAGAGCACAGGAGAATAATTATACAATTCCCTTCAGATGGTATTGTGCCTCGTGGTTTTAAATAATATTGACACTTCTATCCTGAACATTTGCTGGAGATGTTTACGGCCTGTCCTTTGTGTGACGGCAGTCACTTTGGGTGGGGGGCCCATGGAACACAGCTTAGCAGTGCACTGTAGGAGGAGGTGAAGCAGGTCAGGACTCCCCCATCAACTGTTATACAATGTTCCCCTGATTGAGCTCCCACTATTCTGTGCTGTATGTATACAGGACTGAGACTGGGGGAGCTCTGATCTGTACATCGACTGTGGGAACTTAATCTATAGCCTTTCTCAACCAGAATTCCGCGGCACCCTTGACAACCTCAGTCAGCACCCTGGTTGAGAAAGGCTGATTTCGATCTTAACCACTTTCATAGAATCACTGCTTTTGAACTAGTAGGTGATCTGCGTGCCTGGGAATGGCTGCTTGCATGAAAGCCTGCCAAGACAGTACAATTTGCACATGAGATACAGTTGTGTCCAAAATTATTCAACCCCCACTGAAATTGAGTGTTTTGGCCAGTTTGACATTGCTTTTGATCATTCAGTCATCTTGCTTACATTTACATTAAAGAGGCACTTGTAGGTCAGACAAATATAACATAACAGTTATAATGAAATAACCACAAATGTCTTTTCTGTGCTCACAGCATTATCAGTTTTATTCAACCCCCAAGTGACATTCAATCTTAGTACTTAGTACAGCATCCTTTTACAGTTATAACAGCTTTTAAACGTGAAGCATAGCTTGACACAAGTGTCTTGCAGCGATCTACGGGTATCTTCGCCCATTCTTCATGGGCAAAGGCCTCCAGTTCAGTCACATTCTTAGGCTTGCGCACTGCAACTGCTTTCTTTAAGTCCCACCAGAGGTTCTCAATCGGATTTAAGTCTGGTGACTGCGATGGCCACTCCAAAATGTTCCAGCCTTTCCTCTGCAACCATGCTCTAGTGGACTTGGAGGTATGCTTGGGATCATTGTCCTGTTGAAAGGTCCAACGTCTCCCAAGCCTCAGGTGTGTGACGGACTGCATCACGTTTCCATCCAATATCTCCTGGTACTGAAGAGAATTCATGGTACCTTGCACACGCTGAAGCTTCCCTGTACCTGCAGAAGCAAAACAGCCCCAAAGCATGATTGACCCTCCACCATGCTTCACAGTAGGCAAGGTGTTCTTTTCATCATAGGCCTTGTTCTTCCTCCTCCAAACATAGCGTTGATCCATGGGCCCAAACAGTTCTAATTTTGTTTCATCAGTCCACAGAACACTATCCCACAACTTTTGTGGTTTGTCCACATGGCTTTTGGCATACTGCAGTCGACTCTTCTTATTCTTTGGAGACAGCAAGGGGGTACGCCTGGGAGTTCTGGCACGGAGGCCTTCATTACGCAGTGTGCGTCTTATTGTCTGGGCTGAAACTTCTGTACCCACATCTGACAAATCTTTTCTCAGTTCCTCAGCAGTCACACGGGGACTTCTCTCCACTCTACGCTTCAGGTAGCGCACAGCAGTCGAAGTCAGCATCTTCTTTCTGCCACGACCAGGTAGCGTTTCAACAGTGCCCTTTGCCTTGAATTTGCGAATGATGCTTCCTAAGGTGTCTCTTGGTATGTTTAACATCTTTGCAATCTTCTTATAGCCATTGCCCTTCCTGTGAAGAGAAATCACCTCTTCTCTTGTCTTCCTGGACCATTCTCTTGCCTTCACCATGTTTGTAACCACACCAGTAAATGTCTAGAAGGAGCTGAGTATCACAGTCATTTTAAAGCTGCCTAATTGGTGCTTATTATGCTTGATTGCTGCTCGGTGACATCCACAGGTGTTTTCAATACCTGATGGAAAGCACCTGTATGAACCTCTGTTCTTCAGAGTGGTAGTCTTTAAGGGGTTGAATAATTGTGGCAATGAAGAAACCACATAAGAACCATTTACTACTGTATTACATAAACAATTGATGTCATTTTAGTTGCATTTGGGTAGTTACAACGTCCTTGTAGGATTTGATTCTGAATACAATTCCAAATGTACACTATAGTCCCTAAACCCCTTTACAGCATTGGGGGTTGAATAATTTTGGACACAACTGTACTTTCAAATTGTCATGGTCATTGTAATGCGATAATTACCCAAGTACTGGCTTCAGTGTGATATTAAGCTGAATGCTTGTACTAAAAGAGAAAATGCAAGAAACATTCATAATAATTTCTTTCCGTATTTGAGCTGGATATGTCACGCCATGAATGTACACCTTATTTGCATACATGATATTGGTTGCATTTTGCTGTAATGAGAATAGCACAGTTCATTAAACAAGGTCAGAAAACACACAGCTTTATAAGAAATTTAAGAAGCAAATATTTGCATTTTTTGTGTTAATTTATGACAGTAATTTTTAATACCACTCTTGTTAAAAAAAGAAAAAAATATTTTTTTGCTGTTTGCATACATGTTTTGCATGCTAGCTATTTTAGGGTTGATGTACAGTATGTGTGCTAGCTGGAAATCTGCAACCAATCAAAATCCTGTGTTTCATTTTCAAACTTGGATTTTTCAGAGCCCTTGCACCTTGCTCCTGTAATTAAAGAGACCCTTCCACCACCAAGTACCTCTTAGATGAAAGATAGGCAGGGAAACCTAATTTATCTCCATTGCTGCTAGAGCAATTTTTAAATATTTAAAAACTCATTTTAAGGGTTCTTAAGACCCCCAAAACATTATAAGTTTTCTGAAAGTAGACACCCAGAAAAATAAAATAGTGGTGGATCCAATTTTTTATGTTAGATATTATTAGGACAATGGCTTATCAAGTGCAGAATTTCAGTAAAAAAAAAAAATACAATAGTTAATTGTTGGGCACACAAATGCAGTATATTATTTGATTCTGCTAAAATATAAAAGAAGAGGATGTGCCACGTAAAGCAACAACTAACTGCTGTAACCTAAATTTTCCATAGGCAACATCTTAAAAGCCCCAACAGGTTTTCAGTTTTTGAGTTTACCATGAATAATGGGACGCAGATTATTGCTCTCACTCTGTTGTGTGTGGTGATATGTAGCATGTGTAGCGGGACTGGTGTTTTCTCACATAGGTGACCCCATTGCATGTGTTTATGTTGGTATGTGCATGTAGGTGTATGTACGAGTTCATGCAATTTTTTTGGGGGGTTAAGTGGTTGGGTGTAATCATGCAGAGGTCAAAAAGTCACCTATGTGATACTTTTTTGTGTGTGGCAGGTTCTCCTTACTGAGACATCTTATTGGGACCCCTGGTGTCTCACATGCCCTTCTTTGAAGATAATGGAGTGTGAATCGCACTCTATTAGCATTTTCCCTGGCTACAGTGACTGGGGAAAGTGACAACAGAACCCAGAAGCAACGTTTTACATGTCACTTCTGGGTTCTTACTAGGTAGGGAAAGTCAGTCAACATCCTCCCCACCATGCAGGTCCCAGGTCCGTTGATAGGAGCTAGGAAAACATTCTAAGAAGGGGATGAATGTTCCCAGGGTGTAGAAGAATTTGCTGTAGAAATACAATGCAGATGTACTGTATCTGCTATTGGGAGCACCTTTGTAGTGGATTGTGATAGACAGTCCATGTTCTATTAGATGATCAGTAAAATGACAATTTTACAGTCTTGCTACTCTCTGCTTCTTGCTCCCTTAATTCCTTAATCTCTTAAGAAAACAATCAGATATAGGGTAACAGAACAATGATAATTAAGATGGCGCCTTCATCTGGAGTCTCACCCTGCAGCAGGCAGGGTTTTAGTTAGTACTCTTAATGCAGATTCCCCATTAGACAGACCCTGTGATCAACTTAAGAAAATTCAGGTAAAAGCATAGAAAAATCATGTATTTTAAATGCTTACCTTTCCTTAAACAATTTTTATTCTCTTGCAATGTGCCTTTGACATTACTGGGAAATTTGGCTATCCAGGAATTAATTTTCCAGCAGAGCCACAGTTCTTCTACTGGCCTCCCAAGTCATAGCCCTCTCTTCTTCTGGGAGAGTCAAATTAATGTCTGTGAGGGCCCAGCTACTCCTCCCCATGTAACCGTTTATGTGTTGGGGGAGGAGTGAAGAGGAATACTAGAAAATGTTACTTGAGTGGATGCCTACACAAGACGAGCTTTTTCAGGTAAGCATGCCTAAAATATGTTAAATGCACATCCAAATTGTAAGGAAATATGTCTTATTAACTGTCATCCATTTTGTATAATGCCTCCATTTCTAGATGTGTGACCAGTTAGTTTTGCTTGTAACTCCTTATTTTCTGAGAATAGTTTCCATTTCTGATGAAACGGAACTACCTTATATGGTATCCCTCATCTATTTGCTTTTTCTGTTCTTCACGTAACTATATTGATTAGAATGGAATGTTTCATTGATCATCCTAAGATTAAGCAACGCCTACTGAGTTCTGTATAACCGTTCTTGGTTTGCATTAAACTTGCACACTTCGGTGTCTGGAGCTTTATTTCTCCCAAGCCTGAGGGTGAAAATAACGAGGACAGGGGCGGACTGACAACTCATGTGGCCCCCGAGTAATAGGGGATCATGGGGCCCGGTGTCCTTGCCCAAACTCAAAAAAGCCTAAGAAAAAAGGTACCAGGGGCATCTCATGGGGCCCCCTACTGACCCCGGCCCCTCAGGCCGAGTTTCCAAATGGTCAGTCCACCTCTGGGGGCTACAGACATAGGCTGATTCCTATCACAAATCTTATAGGAAGATTGTTTTTGAGATGTATGGTCTGGCCACAGGATCTCTTCCAGAATTACCTTGTGGTGGAAGGTGTTTAACACATCAGGGTTGAATTACTATAAAGCCTTTTGTTCTGGGTCTGTGATTTGCAAGTAAATGTTAGATTCACCCAAGCAACTGTGATTTTCAGGAGGTCTGAATGTATTGTAATAACGTTTACTAGGGTTTAATGTGTCTGTTTACACTTCACCTGTATGTATGATCTTCTACAATAAACGACCAAACGGTATGGCTCAAACTTACAGTAACGGTGTTGTTGCAAAACATTATTTGCTAGAGAGTTGTGAAAAACCATCTGGGCAGTGTTATTCACAATCTCCCTGGTAGCCAAACATGACGGGTTTTGCAGAGTGATAATAGATGTATTATAACCATTTGCTTCAAGTCAACACTTTGATACATATATATTTAAATTTCCTCCATTGCAGTTAATCGTCGGAGCTAGAATTCCACCTGAAAATACATGAGAAAATGAAAGAAAACGTATTTTCAAGATGACAGTGAACATTTTTGTGAACAACAATCCTACATTTGCGCATGCAGCTTTGTTTTACTACGGGTTGGTGCACAATTTTTACCTTTGTACATAATGATGATAACATGCTTGAAATGTGACAGCTTTTAAATCTCCTGCATAATGCAGTAAAAAGGGGTTCAAAGCAGGGCCAGATTTTCTTACTGAAGCTGAGGAAAGACAATCTGTGGTGCGAAAAATACCACTCCTCTGCTAGGATCACCTTTTTTTCTACACAGAACTATATAGGTGGAATTAAAAAAGAGTGCCTACTGCCTGTTGTCAATCACAAGGAGACCTCAAACCTGATTTGGGACTAATCCCTCAGTTTACCAGTTAGACTCTGCCCAATGTCAGTGTTGCTAGGAGGCTAGAGTTGTAGCAGGTCCATCCATTGTGGTGAGCGTAAATCCATGTGGGGTCACCTGGTGGTCCCCTGTTGATCTGTTACTAATGGCACAAGCACCTGTTCACCTTTTGGTTTTCAAGCAACCCATATTTGAATAGGGATTACTAATATATTGGACATTAACTGGACTTTCTAGTGTTGTTTATTTATCACATTTTTGCACTTTTAAATGTGACAAACTGTTTAGTAACCTTACACTATAATATCAATGTGCAGCGCTAATAAAAATGTGTGTTATAATCAATGATGACCAGTGTGATTGTAAAAAAAAAAAAAGGAAACATCATAAAAAAGAGATAGGGAATATGTGACTACTCCAATGAAGAAACTAAATGGACAGTATAACAAATAACAAATATGTAAGTCCTCTAAATATCATAATAGTCCCAAAAATAGTGATGTGATCAAATCAACAAAATGTAGTGACTTCTGTGACTTCCACACTACACATCCACCATATTGCACTCACCAGAAGTAAGTAGCAAGCAAGCCCAGAGCAGAATGACACTAAGGGGTGTTCCTGCTTGTTCCTCCTGCCGGTGACCCGGTTGAAGTTGGGATCTCTCCAGAAGCCAGTGATACACCAAATGAACGATCAAAACTCCTCCTCCTCCTCCTCCTCCTCCTCCTCCTCCTCTCGCCATGGGGGAGATGGTGGCTGGTGTATTGGGGGCAGTGGTAGTGGAAAGCTCGGGTGGAGGGCAGGGGTGCTCTTGGTCAATGTCAGGCTCTTTCTGCAATTTTTGTGTTGCCTAGGGCAGCACAAAACCTAAATACACCACTGGGTGGAACAATTTCAGTCTTGTCTTTTCTAAAGTTCACAACTAGCTCATTAGTTTTTCCTGCATTCAAGGTTAAATTATTTAATGCACACAATGCCACAATCTTTCCTACCTCTGCTTTACAACACCATTGGTACAACTGACTACTGTGGTATTGTCAGCAAATTTTTTAATTCCGTTGAAATGATAGTATGGTGTACAGTCATAGGTGTAAAGTGCATAAAGAAGAGGGCTCAATACACATCCCTATGGAGCACCTACATTAAGTTAGGAGGGAGTGGCAGCAGCAAATATGCCACCCTGCTGCACAGTGTACAGAGACAGGCATACTTCTGAGAAAATCTTAAAGCCTTTTAGTTAAAACAAATCAGCACAAGGAACATTACTTACTATCAGTGTGATGCAGTGGTGTATTTCAGTTGTGTGCTGCCCTAGGCAAGAGTAAAGTCTGGTGCCCCCCCCCCCCCATGGGAAAGAGAGAGAGAGACAGACTCCAGCACTCACCTTCACAGCTCTCCAGAATTACACCCGTCGACCGCCCTTTGAGCCATGATCAGGAAGTCCTGATGTCTCCTTCTGCTCTGATCTCTCACAGTGATACAGGAGTCAGAGACCCTCAGTCACTGACTGCCGGAGGGCAGCGCCACCCCCTGAAAAATGCTGCCCTAGGCAAATGCCTTGTTTTCCTTTTTGTAAATACGCACCTGGTGTGATGTGCCCCTTCTGCTGCTTTCTCCCAGTTTACTATAAATCTTCCTTCTGTGATTACTCCTCCTTCACCCTCACAGCCATAAACTCGTGCTGCAGCAGGGGTTAGTATCACTGAGGGAGCTCTGACAGGCGCTGTCTATGCCCACCCTTTCCTCCCCTCCTCCATTATATATAACATGGCTTCTATAGAACCCTCCTAGTGTAGGATGTTAGGTAAATTCTATTTTTTGCCTCCTTCTGCAATCAAGAGAGCAGTGATAAGTTGTACTGGTCTGTTTAGGGTTTCACAGGATGGGAATTTGAATGCTTTCCCTGGCCTCTGGAAGAAGCTTCCCTGGAGTGGAGTGTCCAGTAGGGGTCTGGAAAGGAGATAAATAGTCTGAAGAACTGGAGCACTGAAGCACTGCAGAGCTGGGCACTTTTTCCCCAGGAGGGTTCCAGAGCCTGAGTGGCTACTGCCATCAGGCAGCCTATGGACTGTGTAGCTGTTCTAGAGGCCTCAGCAATGTCAGGGCTGAGAACCTAGATGGATCTGCTTAGAAGCTGATTGCAGGACCTTACCAGATGGGATTTGGACTGGAGAAGGACTGTCTCACTCACTGGATTGTGTCTGGAAGAAGCTGGAAGGTGGCAGCTGTCCTAGGGACTTGTGAGACCCTAAACTGATCCCTGTGACTGTGCATTGTTCTAGAAATCACACTGGCTACCAGTAATTGTGCATAGGTGCAAGGTAGCCAGATGCCAAAGAAATTTGTCTCGTGGTCTCCAGCTGTGAGGAATTACTTATGGAGAAGATTGTCTTAGTGCTATTCATTTTGGAGTATCCCATGCCCTAACCCCTCTCCTGTTTAAAGTTCTTTGAGCAATACATTTCCAATAAACATCCCCTAGGATGAGTTATTGGAGTTATTGGAACTGGGGTACATGGGCTGCTGCTTGTTTTGGTGGGCAGCCTCTGTTCTGTTCTGGCATTACCAGTGGCCCCTTTGGGGGTAGCATTACACTTCCATGAATGAGACCCGGTCTATGATTGAAGGACAGACCAATGAATGAAAGGTCCCCCTCCTCCATTCATAGGTCATTTTTCTTTCATAGAATTAATAGTACAGTTTCTAAGAAAGGTGGAGGAGAATGGAAAGGGCAGACATAGTTGGCACTCTTTTTTTCTGAATTTGTTTTGTTTATAGGCTTACATCAAGAACTGACGTGGTGACAAATTACATTGCATCAGATAATCAGTGTCCGTATATGAAGGCATAGTCAAACAATTAAACTGAAGTTAACATGCATTACACTGCAGTAGGTAAAGCGGGAATTGTCAGTCCTACATCTCACAGAAAGGGTATTCTGTCAGTCTATTATATGAATCTGATGTTCACCAGATTTCCAGTATCTTTTGTAGGCATAGTTGAGGGATAAGGATTGAGGAAAGGATAAAGGAAGAAAGAAGCATAGGTGGAAAGGGAGACAGGAAAGTAAAAAAATAGGGAGGGGGGAGGGGGAAATTAAAAGAACCAGGGACCAGAGAGGGTGGTTGAGGGGACATCTCCTGCCGTAAAAAAAAGTGTAGTATAAAAGAGCAATTTAGTACTGAAGCTAGTTGGCACTCTTGATGAGTCCCTTGGTTCTATTAACTAGTGGTTAGTATGTGATGTGTGTGGATGTGTGTGCTGGCTGAGCAGCTGCAGTGGAGACAGACAATATTGTCTTTTTATTTATGTGTGGTGGTGGTGGTAGTGGTTTTTACACTCTTTTGTTCTTTTTTACATATTTGAATTTTTTAATCGACGATAATGCCCTATACTATAAATAGCGCATGGTCCAAGTAGTAACTTCCTTTCAGGCTTCTGTCAGCATATGTTTGTGTTGGTGTTGATCCTTGGTTCTATTACCCCTGTACTGAAAGATTACAGCAGTGGGGGTGTGGGGATCAGAGGAGAAAGTTTTTAGCGAGGAGCCTCAGGCACGAGGGACACGTCACACTGTTAGTAAATAATGCCCCACCCCTTTTCATTTTTTTGCTAAACTTAGGTTTTAAAGTCCGGAAATAAGTATAACTGTTGAGAAGTTTTGTAAGAATGGTTCATCATTTGCCAGTGCAATTTCTTTAAAGAAGCCATTTGTAGCATGTGAGATAAAAGACATTCATTTTTAAAAATCCTTTGAATAACATTGTAATCACATCAGAAGTGTCTTAAGGCAATGCAAAATGGGATTTTTTTTTCTTTTTTTTTTTTTTTAAAGGGAAGTTCAAAAGCATCCTAACTTGCAAAATGCCGCCTTCTCTTGAAGTAAACCTGCTATGTGTAAGGCATGATTATAGTGATGTAGAGCAGGTTAAATCTTTACAATTAAAGAGTAATCCAAACATCATTTAAATTACTGCAACAATTACAGAGTAATCCACAGTAACAATAATACCCTTTTAGCTATCTCTGACACAGAGTGCAACCTATTAGGCTGCATGGAGTCTGGTCTGTGCCTGGATAGTACAGGAAATCACTGAACATGAATTGGCTCTAGATGAATTTTGAATACATTATTCTAGACAACGTACTTGGTAAAAATGTGTTACTTTGTCTAATTAGTGTGCCTTCCCATAACCAAAGGGATAGAATATCATTAATATGATTAATCCCTGTAGACAGTCATGCTAAGTGGTGGTAGCCATTCTCAGCTGTATAGATTAAGGGTCCATTCACACCAGAACACAGTGCAGGAAAAGCATATTTCTGTGCATGTTTGTACCGCACTGCCCTTGCTAGATGCCTGTGGGTGCCATTAGTTGTTAATGGCCCACCAAACACATGTAGCAAACGTAGCACGTTTGTGGCTACCAGAATGCCTGGCACCACTACTTTTTGCACATGGTAGTGGAAGGCAAAAATGTGTGCTGTCTAGTGTGAACCTGCCATTAGGAGTGTTGAGCATCTCTCTCTTTAGAAATGTTCTCTGTATCATAGTATTGATTTAAAAAAAAGGAAAAATAGGATACGTTATGGTGTGCTTTGGACACTTGTGATCCTGCCAGAACTTACAAGCTCTAAGACCTCTCTGAAAACTACACCGTAGTTAAATAATATGGCCTGCTCTAAGAAAGTTCAGAGTTTTTGATGAACAGAGCTGTATAGTGCAGTAGATTATGACTGGTTAAAAGTTCTACCCCTCTGCTCACCACACATACACACACCCCTAAGCTCTTGTTGACCATGTAACGCATACGTGTGGCAACAGAATGGGTGGGTCTTAAAACCCACATGCTGCACATACACTATATTGCCAAAAGTATTGGGACACATTGGATTCAGGTGTTCAAATCACCTCCATGTTTACAGGTGTATAAAATCAAGCCCCTAGGCATGCAGACTGCTTCTGAAAATATTTGTGAAAGAATGGGTCGCTCTCAGGAGCTCAGTGAATTCAAGCGTGGTACCGTGATAGGTTGTCACCTGTGCAATAAGTCCATCCTTGAAATGCCCTTGCTACTAAATATGCCACGGTCAACTGTTAGTGGTATTATAACAAAGCGGAAGCAACTTGGAACAATAGAAACTTAGCCACGAAGTGGTAGGCCATGTAAAATGACAGAGCGGGGTCAGCGCATGCCGAAAAGCACAGTGCGCAGAAGGCGCCAACTGTCTGCAGACTCAATAGCTAAAGACCTCTAAACTTTGTATGCCCTTCAGATAGGCACAACAAAAGTGCATACAGAGCTTCATGGAATGGGTTTCCATGGTCGAGCAGCTACATCCAAGCCTTACATCACCAAGTGCAATGCAAAGCATCGGATGCAGTAGTGTAAAGCACACCACCACTGGACTCTAGAGCAGTGGAGTTGTGTTCACTGGAGTGACGGATCATGCTTCTCTGTCTGGTAATCCGATGGATGTGTTTGGGTTTGGTGATTGCCAGGAGAACGATACTTGCCTGAGTGAATTGTACCAAGTGTAAAGTATGGTGGATGGGGAATTATGATATGGGGTTGTTTTTCAGGGGTTGGGCTTGGCCCCTTAGTTCCAGTGAAGGGAACTCTTTAGGCGTCCGCATTCCAAGACATTTTGGACAATTTCATGCTCCCAGCTTTGTGGAAACAGTTTGGGGGTGGCCCCTTCCTGTTCCAACATGACTGAACACCAGTGCACAAGTTTGGGGTGGAGGAACTTGACCGGCCTGCACAGAGTCCTGGCCTCAACCCGATAGAACACCTTTGGGATGAATTAAGAGTGGAGACTGCGAGCCAGGCCTTCTTGTCCGACATCAGTGCCTGACCTCACAAATGAGCTTCTGGAAGAATGGTCAAACATTCCTATAGACCAGGGGTGTCAAACTGCTGACCGTCAAGCTGTTGCGAAACTACAAGTTCCATCATGCCTCTGCCTTTGGGAGTCATGCTTGTAACTGTTAATCTTGGAATGCCTCATGGAACTTGTAGTTTGGCAACAGTTGGAGGGCCACCAGTTTGACACCTGTGCCATAAAAAAACTCCTAAACCTTGTGGACAGCCTTCCCAGAAGAGTTGAAGCTGTTGTAGCTGCAAAGGGCGGGCCACCTCAATATTGAACCCTATGGACTAAGACTGGGATGCTATTACAGTTCATGTGTGTAAAGGCAGGTATCCCAATACTTTTGGCAAAATAGTGTATGTCTCCATGGGGACCAAGGTTTCTGTGCTGTGAGAGTGCTCATTGTACCAAACACAGTTACTGGTCTCTGTTTATAATTGGGAGCCACCAGACAGGCTTCCCATCATGTGACCACTGTGAGAGTCAATCACAGTGATCAGTTGATCTGGAAGTCTGTCCCACCTCCCAGCGTTAAGACCCATTTAAAAGGTCATCGAGAAGCATCAGGAAGGATATAAGATTTTATTGCATACTTTACCTGCACTTGAGTAGGCGGTTGAATTACATGAGCAAGCAGTAGCAGTGGCATTACAAATCTCATCACTAGCACAAGTTTGATTGCAAGCTGCAGACACTATAAAGAGAAAGAAAAAAAATTGTATGAAAGGATATATTCCAAGACTTTTTATGATGCTTTGGTATCTTTTGATCACCAATAATAAACATAAGGTACAAAACAAATGTTAATATTAAGGAGTCTCTTACTCTGTCTGCCCTGACCATGCTTTCCAAAATGTTGTGATCTCTCTATATATCTGAGTAGGCGCATAGCAGAGGGTCCAGCCCTGGATGACAAAGAGTGGCCATTTATGAACAGATGTCTTGTCAAATATAAAAAGAGGCGATGAGACATCTTGGGACCCTTTAACAAGTCATGTGCTACCGGGACCTCCTGTTATCTTCAATATTGGGTCGATGATTGCATGTAATGCGTGTATTGCAAGAGCTTGATCAACCCTTTACTTTGCCACAGTTTATAGAAACTGCTGCCATCTTATAGACAACTCAGCAGCGAATAATCTGTGAACAAAAACTCACGTCTGTCTTCTGAGACCCTGTTATATCCCAAATGATTTTTTCACTTTTCCTTAACAGCCTACTTGCCAAAAACACAAGGCACATGTCACTTATTACTGCAGAGTGGGCAGAAAGAGATGAGACAGGAGGGCTTACCTACTGACTTTTAAAAAAAGTCACAATTTGCATAGGTGGTATAGAGCTGCTTAAGGCTAGGTTCACATCTATGCAGATGCCATTTGAGCCATTTCTGCATTGCGTTTTGTGTTGCGCTTTGCAATTTTTCACCTGCGTTCTATAGACTTCAATGGAAACGCTGCTGAAAAGTATGTATTGCATTTTTGCTGCATTTTTTTTATTTTTCTTGTTGCTAGGCAGATTTAAAATGCATCAAAAATGCAATGCATGCTTTTCTGCAGCATTTCCATTGAAGTCTATAGAACCAAAAACACAACTTTTTGCGTTAAAAAAAGTCCCTCACCCTTTCCAAAAAACGCACCGGGTGAAAACGTGGAGATGTGAACATGACCCATAAGAAATCGTGTTAAATGGACTGTACTGCATTCCTGCAAACTGCAAAATGCTGCAGAAAACGCTTATAACGTAGGGTTAAGGAAAGATAGAGTACATTGGAAACAGCTGATGGAATAAAGGAACCACTACTTTCTTTAGGTTTGGGTAGTGTAGAGAGAGATTAAAGTTTTTATTGCTGTCTATGCCCATGTTAGGGAGACTGACCCACTCTATTTGTCCTATTTATCATTGTCATTGAAAGTGAAAGTAAAATAAAATCCCAAATTTTGGGTTGACACCAGAACACTAATGGAAGGGAAACCTTTCAATAGGAACACAATTTCTGGTGACTATGGGATGGTGACTATGGGACAGGAAGTGAAAGGTAATCTTCCTTATGGGACACAAGTGGCAAAAAAAACTGACAAGTTGTAACCCTCCCTTACTCTATCCAAACTGGAAAAAAAGTTTTACATTAGTACTACTTAAATTTGCTTTGCTCTGTAATAGTTGACTGTTTTTGTGCCATAAACCAGAGTTTACTGTTGTCTTCAAGAACTGTGACCTTAAAGAGTATATAAACTCAAAAGTAAAAATGCAATATATTGCAGCTTATCAATTTTGTGATGCGGTGGCTGCATTCATTTTCTTTTTTTTAGCTTATTATCTCCTGGTAATCTGGCCATAAGTATATTATTTTTTTATGTCCAGCAAATGTGTCAAAGTGTTGAGACAAGCCATTTACCACTGACAGTGGTGCTTACTATGGTCAGCATTATTCATTTATGTCAATCCTTTACCACAAAAGACAAAAAAGCTGTTGCTGTAACTGCCCAAAAAGTGTGAGCTGGAATACAGCTTTAAAGTGATACTAAAGGCTTATTTTTTAAATAACATAAAGGTTATACTCGCCTGCTCTGTGTAACGATGATGTATTAAAAGGTTGCTCTCCTCTTCTGGCAGTCCTCACTGGTGTTGTCCACTTCTCTCTCCTTTGGGTGCCTCCTGTGCAAAGCCAGGTACTAAGAAGGCACCTGTGGGTGCGTGCTCACAAGCTGGGCTATGTGCGTCCCTAAACATGCACAGCACTGCTAAGCCACGCCCTCATCACAAGCGTTTGACTAACATTGGCAGGAGCCTATGGCTACACTGCCCTCAATGTCTCATGTGAAAGCAGAAAGTGAGGGAAGCAGTGCTGGAGCCATAAACTGCGATGGATCAGTGACATGGAGCCAGTGTCAAGGTCCTACCTTTTCCCTGAGGTTATGTTACTCCATGTGCTGGCGTCCATCTTGGATTCTGCTGTGCATGATGGGAATCCTTTTTATGTCTTTAGGTCTCTGAGGTCCACCCCCCAGAGGGGTATGGCTGATGACATATAAGCCTGTGGCCCGCACATGCTCTTTGCACTTGTGTCTTGTGTCTTGGTGTTACTATTACTCTGTTCTGACTCTCGTGACTCTCCTGGTATTCTGATTCGGCTTGTGACTTGACTATTCTTTGTATTCTCCTTTGAGCTGACCCTCTGTTGCTGAACCCGGCTTGTGACCTGTGATTCTTGTCTGCTGTCCTGTACTGTTTTGTCCTGTTGTTGTTGACCCCGGCTTGTCTGACTACTCTTTTGTTTCTTCCACCAGCTACACGCCATTGGCGGCGGCCATTACCGCAGCTGAGGTGTCTCGGGGGCCGCGACCTGGTTCCTGGCTGCATCAAGTCCATCCCCACCATCAGGGGCCCTGGTGAAGGGCAGCCTGGGACTTAGACTCCGCGCCCTGGGGGACTTCGGTCTGTGGGTGGTGGTTGTCGTCAGTCAGTGCGTTACATTGTTAGGCCTGCCTGTCCGTTCCTCTGCTCCTGCCCTGACATTACACAAGTGCCATGAACCCTGACGGTGCAGGCACGCCTTCACTCCCAACGCTAGTCGCCAGACTCGATCAACAGGATCACCTGTTGGATCAGTTCGCTCAGGCGTTGCAAACTCTGCTTGCACGCACTGCACACCTTGCTCCTGGTGCTATTAGGCCGGTAGTCACTCCGGTGGTCTCTCCCGCTGCTTCTCCGCCTATTGCGTCCACCACCTCGGTGGCTGCAGCAGCGGCACCCAGAGGTATGACTGGCTCTGCCCCTCTTCCACAGCGCTTTGGGGGTGAGCCGAGTCAGTGTCGTGGGTTCCTCAACCAGGTGGGTATTTATTTTGAATTAATACCCCACGCCTTCCCGTCTGAGAGGTCAAAGGTTGGGTTCCTAATTTCACTACTCTCAGACAAGGCCTTGGCCTGGGCAAATCCCTTATGGGAGAGGAACGACCCGGGGATTCAAGATTTTTCCGGTTTTGTCGATGCCTTCCGTAGGGTATTCGATGTTCCGCCTCGGCGGCCAAGCTGCTCATGACCATGCATCAGGGTTCACGGACCGTGGCCGAGTACGCCATAGAGTTTCGTACCCTGGCGGCAGAGGTCGGTTGGAGCAATGAGGCTCTGGTGGCTGCGTTTTCCCATGGTCTTTCTGACACACTGAAGGACGAGATTGCAGCTAAGGAACTGCCTGTGGAGCTGGAGGAGCTCATCTTTCCTGATCCTGATTGACACCAGGCTCAGGGAGAGGCCTTCACTCAAGGAACGCCTGCGGAGGCCTTCCAATCGACTGGCACCTGCGTTTTCTGTCCCACCCGTTCCTCCCTCTCCTCCCACGCCTCCTGGGGATGGATAGTCTGGTGGTGAGCCCATGCAGCTGGGGTTTGCTCGCCTTTCCGAGGGGGAGCGGGCCGCTCGGCGTCGGGAGGGTCGCTGCCTGTACTGTGGTCTTGGTGGGCACTTTCGGCAGTCCTGTCCGGTCCGTCCGGGAAACGCTCGCACCTGAGATCCTGTCGGGGACAGATCTAGGGTGGAGTCTCCTCGTCCCCGGTGTTCCGCAGAGATAAGCCACTGATCACCGTTGTCCTCTCTTGGGCGGAGGGCTCGGTGACGGCCCAGGCGTTGGTAGATTCTGGGGCCAGCGGGTTGTTTATGGACAGCTCGTTTGCTGCCCAGCACTTCATTCCCCTGCAGGCTCGAGTTACCCCATTGGTTCTCGAGGCGATAGATAGCAGGCCCCTGCAACCACCGCAGGTTACCCACGAGACTGTGCCAGTGGAAGTAGCTATTGGGGCTGTTCACAGGGAGTTGGCCTGTTTCCAGGTGATTTCTTCTCCGCACTATTCAGTGGTTTTGGGGTATCCCTGGCTCCAGATGCACAATCCAACCTTCAATTGGCAAACAGCCGAGATTCTCTCATGGTCTCCACAGTGTGGGGCCGGGTGCATCCGTGGGCCAGTTAAGGTGTTGTGTGCCTCCTCGGACTCTGCGTTGCCCTCTGATTATGGGGAGTACCAGGACGTGTTTGATAAGGTACGCGCTGGTGCCTTACCTGCTCATCGTCCTTACGACTGCGCCATATCCTTGCAACCCGGTGCCACTCCTCCGCGTGGCAGGGTGTATCCTCTCTCGGTTGCGGAGAATAAGGCCATGGAGGAATACGTTGCGGATGCGCTTTCCCGGGGGCACATTCGTAAGTCTACTTCCCCAGCAGGAGCGGGCTTTTTCTTTGTAAAGAAGAAGGGTGGTGAATTGAGGCCTTGCATCGATTATAGGGGTCTTAATCGAATCACCACTAAGAATGCCTACCCGATTCCCTTGATTACTGAGTTATTCGACCGCCTTAAGGGGGCAACAGTCTTTACCAAACTTGACCTTAGGGCGGCGTACAACCTCGTACGGATCAAACAGGGGGATGAGTGGAAGACCGCGTTTAACACCAGAACCGGTCACTACGAATACCTGGTGATGCCCTTCGGGTTGTGTAACGCGCCCGCAGTTTTTCAGGAATTCATAAATGATGTCCTTCGTGACTTGTTGCAGCAGTGCGTGGTAGTTTACTTGGATGACATCCTGGTTTACTCTGCCTCCATGGAGTCCCATATCCAGGATCTCAAGCAGGTGCTGCAACGATTACGTGAGAACGAACTTTTTTGTAAACTTGAGAAGTGCGAATTCCATCGATCCCAAGTTGCCTTTTTAGGCTACATCATTTCTGCGGAGGGATTCTCCATGGACCCTCAGAAGGTTTCGGCGGTTCTGCAGTGGCCTCGTCCCAATGGTCTTCGGCCCATTCAGCGTTTTTTGGGTTTTGCCAACTACTATCGGAAGTTCATCTGGAACTTCTCCACGCTGGCAAAGCCTCTCTCAGACCTAACCAAGAAGGGCAGTAATCCTCACGAGTGGCCACCCGAGGCCATCGTAGCGTTTGAGGCTCTGAAATCCGCCTTCGCGTCGGCTCCGATACTGTCTCATCCCAATCCTGGATTGCCCTTCGTCCTTGAGGTTGATGCATCCGAGACGGGAGTAGGCGCTCTCCTGTCTCAACGTCGGTCGCCCGATGGACCCCTACTTCCCTGTGGGTTCTACTCCAGGAAGCTTTCCTCTGCAGAGTGCAACTACCAGATTGGAGATAGGGAGTTGTTGGCAATCATTCTGGCTCTCAAGGAATGGAGGCACCTGCTCGAGGGCTCCGCGGTTCCGGTCCTCATTCTTACCGATCATAAGAACCTGACTTATCTTTCGGAGGCCAAAAGATTGACACCCCGCCAGGCCAGATGGGCTCTGTTCTTGTCACGCTTCAACTATGTGGTTTCTTATTTGCCTGGTTCCAAGAATGTCAGGGCTGATGCGTTATCACGGCAATACTCTGAGTTGTCCAGGGAAGACTCTGAGCCAATCTCTGTTATTCCTCCAGATCAGATCCTGGCCGCCATTCGCACCAGTCTGACCTCTCCTCTTGGGGAGCAGATTTTGGCGGCTCAATCTGATGCTCCTCCCGGGAAGCCGGAGGGTAGATGTTTTGTACCGGAGGGATTGCGCACCCGCCTGCTGCGTACCTACCATAACGCCAAAACTGCCGGGCATCCGGGGAAGAACCAGCTGTGTTGGGTCGTCTCTCGCTTATTCTGGTGGCCAACCCTCCGTGCCGACATTGCCTCTTATGTAGCGGCATGTTCGATCTGTGCCCAGAATAAGTCTCCACGTCATCTCCCTTTGGGTCTTCTGCAACCCATTCCCAATGGGGAGCGTCCTTGGTCACACCTAGGTATGGACTTTATTGTAGACCTCCCGGTGTCTCGGGGTCATACGGTCATCCTCATGATCGTCGATCGGTTTTCCAAGATGTGCATTGCATTCCACTCAAGAAATTACCAACAGCGCAAGAACTGGCCACGGTCTTTTCCAGGGAGATTTTTCGCCTGCATGGGTTGCCTAAGGTGATTGTCTCGGACCGCGGGAGTCAGTTCGTGTCCAGATTCTGGCGCGCCTTCTGCTCCCAGTTGGGTATTAGTCTCTCCTTTTCCTCAGCCTACCACCCGCCGTCCAATGGGGCTGCGGAGCGTTCCAATCAGGCCTTAGAACAATTCCTTTGATGTTATATTTCAGACCATCAGGACGATTGGGCCGATCTCCTGCCTTGGGCAGAGTTTGCTAGGAACTCGGCGGTCAACTCCTCCTCCGGGATGTCGCCCTTCATGGCCAACTATGGGTTCAAACCCGCAGTATTACCTGAGAGGTTCTCACCACAGGACATTCCGGCTGTGGAGAACCATCTTGCTGCCCTGCGTTCTTCATGGGGGCAGATCCAGAGGGCCTTGAGGGACTCAGCTCAGCGCCAAAAGTTCCAGGCTGATCGCAGACGGTTGCCCGCTCCTTCATACCAGGTCGGCGATCGGGTGTGGTTGTCTACTCGCAACCTCAATCTTCGGGTGCCCACATCCAAACTAGCTCCCCGTTTTGTCGGTCCTTTCCGTATTCTCCGCAAAGTGAATCCGGTGGCCTATGCCCTTGCCCTTCCGTCTGGGATGCAGATCTCCAATATCTTTCATTTTTCCCTGTTGAAACCTCTGATCTGCAATCGCTTCACTACCTCTCTGCCTCGGCCCCGTCCTGTCCGGGTTGACGGTCATGAGGAGTATGAGGTGAGCCGGATCCTGGACTCTCGATTGGTGCGCGGTCGATTACAGTTCCTGGTTCATTGGCGCGGTTATGGTCCTGAGGAGCGTTCCTGGGTTCCTTCCGCGGATGTCCATGCTCCTGCCCTCCTCCGCGCTTTTCATACCCGCTTTCCTCAGAAACCTTTTGTTGAGCCGCGGAGGGGGAGGGGCCCTTGAGGAGGAGGTACTGTCAAGGTCCTACCTTTTCCCTGAGGTTATGTTACTCCATGTGCTGGCGTCCATCTTGGATTCTGCTGTGCATGATGGGAATCCTTTTTATGTCTTTAGGTCTCTGAGGTCCACCCCCCAGAGGGGTGTGGCTGATGACATATAAGCCTGTGGCCCGCACATGCTCTTTGCACTTGTGTCTTGTGTCTTTGTGTTACTATTACTCTGTTCTGACTCTCGTGACTCTCCTGGTATTCTGATTCGGCTTGTGACTTGACTATTCTTTGTATTCTCCTTTGATCTGACCCTCTGTTGCTGAACCCGGCTTGTGACCTGTGATTCTCGTCTGCTGTCCTGTACTGTTTTGTCCTGTTGTTGTTGACCCCGGCTTGTCTGACTACTCTTTTGTTTCTTCCACCAGCTACACGCCATTGGCGGCGGCCATTACCACAGCTGAGGTGTCTCGGGGGCCGCGACCTGGTTCCTGGCTGCGTCAAGTCCATCCCCACCATCAGGGGCCCTGGTGAAGGGCAGCCTGGGACTTAGACGCGGAGTCCTGGGGGACTTCGGTCTGTGGGTGGTGGTTGTCGTCAGCAGCCAGTGCGTTACATTGTTAGGCCTGCCTGTCCGTTCCTCTGCTCCTGCCCTGACAGCCAGGTAAGGGGGGTAGGACAGGTAGTTGGGCTTTTTTACCTTAAAGTGGTTGTAAAGGCTGAAGGTTTTTTACCATCATGCATTGTATGCATGAAGGTAAAAAACCTTCTGTGTGCAGCAGCTCCCCCAGCACCCTCAATACTTACCTGAGCCTCATTGTGATCCAGCTATATGAATGACAGCTTCGGCTGTGACGAGTCTCCTCCTCCATTCAGCCAATGAGGAGAGAGAGAGAGAGGGAGGAGTCAATCCATGGCTCCATGTGGGATTGGACACACGAAGCAGTGGGTGCCCCCATAGCAAGCTGCTTGCTGCGGGGGCACCCAACAGACAGGAGGTGCCAGGAGAACCTGTGAGGGACCTGAGAAGTGGAGGATTCAGGCTGTTCTGTGCAAAACCACTGCACACAGTAGGTAAGTATAGACATGTTTGTTATGTTACGAATAAAAATGAAGCTTTAAGGTAGAGAATGCATTAAGGTAAAAACATTTACTCTTGGTTCACACTAGTACCATTATGCAGGCCGCGGCACGGCAGCCCATTCATTTGACCCACACCTTTATAGCAGCTTGTTTGGCCATTGCCAGAAAGTGAAAATCCCCACATCTTCTCTCTATTTTGGAGGTTATTACCACACTAAGTAATCACTGCTTTCTGGAATTCATGCGCACTAAAGAGCAACTTCAAATTCCAAATGTTCTAACTGGTATTCATGGTTTACCGTTCAAAGAAGCTTAGCTATTGTTTAGTTTTGTTTAGTTAAATCAAAATATGTCCAGCCAAAACAATTTTTCCTTAGTTTTAGTTAGAGTAGGGGATGGGTTAGAACCTCTGTCAAGTTTTGACTTGTAGGAAGAAGCATTACTTACCCAATGTGAAACCACAAAATACAATGCAGAGTCCTAGAAAGATCTTCATTATGATGAGGTGACCTAATGGATATGGAAGATGATTAAGGCACCAATATCTGTCTCAATTATTATTTAAAGTGTATTTTTGATCTTGCAGCCTAATTGGGATAATACCTATTTTATATTGATCACATTGTAAATGTCCCCATTAACACAGCATACCTTAAAAAAAAAAAACTGCTGTTTACATTTTTAAGCGCTTTTACTTGCCTAAAATTTCTACCCTGCTTTTCCTTGCTTTGTAATAGTTAGGAACAGCTGTGGAGTTATGTTTAACACTATCAACCCTGTCTGTGCTGTGCTGGCAGATCTCATTATCAGAAAAATAGATTTAACCACCATCTGGTCTAACAAAGAGTTACAGATCTCTAGATTTGGGTTCTACATTATATGTTAATTCACATAAAAAACTGTTCCTCACTCTGTCCCTCGTCTTCACATTACCATCTTGTCTAAGCAATAGAAACTGCCTATAGAAGGGTCTCATAAAGAAAAGCAAAAACAGGGCGCACTCTCGTCATACATTATTGTGGTGAAACACGAGTTTATTTAAAAGCATAAAAGTGCATACTCACAAACCAAAGGGGATTAAAACAGAGATAAAGAGTCAGTGGTGATGTTCCAAAGTAACGGTAGACCCTGACTGAGGTAGGATAACGCGCTTCAGGAGAGATACTCCCTTCTTCAGAGCTCTGAAGAAGGGAATATGTCTCCCGAAATGCGTTAGCCTACCTCAATAAGGGTCTACTGTTACTTTGGACCGTCACCACTGACTCTTTATCTCTGTTTTAATCTCCTTTGGTTTGTGAGTATGCTTTTAAATAAACTTGTGTTTCACCACGGTAATGCATGAAGAGAGTGCACCCTGTTTTTCCTTTTCTTTACCAGTACCAAGATTTCCCAAACTTCTAAGGGCTGCACCTCAATGAATGACAGTTACAGTACCCCTAGTCAGCATGAAGATTTGAGCGCTGGTTTAGTTTTTTTTTGATAGAAGGGTCTCATGTATTGCTCTGCTCCAAAAAAAAAAAAGAAATATAGAAAACATGGTTTTAAAAATAATTGTTAAGTATGCTGCGAGAATGGGAACACATACCAAACATACAGTGGGGTGTTTTCATATTTGTCCGCCATGATGGAAATAGACTTTAAGCAACTAATGGCTTATGGTCCATTTTCTACATATGCATCATAAAACAAACCAAATATTCATTTTAAGGTACTGATCCTTTAATATTAATTTACTGTACATTTGACTGTGTTCAAAACCGTCATAAAGATAAATGTATATATTCTACATCTCTATTATGTGAATTATGCCATTGCTATACTCTGTAAATCATTTATGTCTTTGGTGCAAGACTTGCCTAAGCAGCTGTTTGTGAAATCCACATGAATAATAACAGTAGTTGGGTAGACAGATGACAGATGCAATTTACTATAAACATTTTAGAGTCTGAAAATAATTGAATTTGAGGTGTTATACACGTTTAGCATGCTTTTATGTTAATTTTGTTATGTTGGAGAAAAACACCTAGTTTGTCACTGAAAAATGACACTAATGATATTATCTGGATACTAAACTGAAATGGCATCCTGAGAAAAAAATCTAGTGTAGTTAAAGGTTCTGATTTACTGTGAGGATACTGATATTCTGACTATGAAATCTGTGATTGCGAATAAATGGTCAGAAAAAAAAGAATATAGTAAATTGCAAGCATAAATCCTCCTGGCTTGGAGGTAAACCCATGTATACCCCTCCACTGGTACGTTTTTGCTTTCAGTTTGTGGCATAGTACAAACACATTTCTAAAATTGAATGAGTATTGAAAAGCTGAAAACATTTTAACTATGTAATGTGATTTTTATTTATTTTACATTTTTGTAGTCTCTTGTATTATTATGCTAATGTATTCCTTGTTTAATAATTTGTGACCAACTCTGAGTTCTCGAGGAAGCTAATTGCGAAACGTGTTGACTAGAGATGAGCGAATTATTCAAAAATTTGATTCGCCGAATTCGCGGAATAAATTCGATTCGAGGCGAATATATTCGCTGCGAATTTAACTTATAAAAAGGGTGTTTCTAGGCTTCAGAGAGCCTTTATATTAGTGCAGAACACTGTACCTTTAATTTAAATGCCCTTGGAGTCTGCTGGGGAAGAGAAATAATACTGTCAGTCAGTATGACATGCAGATGAGTGCCGTTGATCTTAGAATCACCGCACACTTCACTCATTTGGGCAGTCACGGGGCCAAAACCAGAGTGTGGAGCCACAGTGTGGCGGTGGAGGCAGCAGCAATGGGAGGCCATACAGCACCCTATGACATAATGGAACCCACCAGCAGTGTGAGGAGACCTGAAAGTGGCACATGGCAGACTGTGGCGATGGAGACAGCAGCAATGGGAGGCCGTACAGGGACCCATGACACACTCTGGACCTGGCAGCAGCATGAGGAGGCGGTACAGGGGCCCATGGCAGATTACGGGCCTATCAGCAGCATGAGGAGGCGGTACAGGGGCCCATGGCAGAGTGGCGGAGCGTAAGCAGCTAAAATTGAAGGCCATACAGAGGCCTATGTTAAAAAGTCCCCCCAGCAGCAGCGTGGGGAGACGACTATCAAGAGTCCAATGGCAGAGTGGCGGAGCAGAAGCAGCTTCAATTGAAGGCCATACACAGGCCTAGGTTAAAAAGCGGAAGCCATCAGCAGCGTGAGCAGACGACAGAGACACATGGCGCAGGGTGGCGGTGGAGGCAGCAGCAATGGAAGGCCATACAGCACCCTATCACAAAATGGAACCCACCAACAGTGTAAGGAGACCTGAAAGTGGCACATGGCGCAGGGTGGCGGTGGAGGCAGCAGCAATGGAAGGCCATACAGCACCCGATCATAAAATGGAACCCACCAACAGTGTAAGGAGACCTGAAAGTGGCACATGGCGCAGGGTGGCGGTGGAGGCAGCAGTATTCGGAAGACATACACAGGACTAGTTTAAAAAGCGGAAGCCGTCAGCAGCGTGAGCAGACGACAGAGGCACATGGCGCAGGGTGGCGGTGGAGGCAGCAGTATTCGGAAGCCATACACAGGCCTAGGTTAAAAAGCGGAAGCCGTCAGCAGCGTGAGCAGACGACAGAGACACATGGCGCAGGGTGGCGGTGGATGCAGCAGTATTCGGAAGCCAAACACAGGCCTCGGTTAAAAAGCGGAAGCCGTCAGCAGCGTGAGCAGATGACAGAGGCACATGGCGCAGGGTGGCGGTGGAGGCAGCAGCAATGGAAGGCCATACAGCACCCGATCACAAAATGGAACCCACCAACAGTGTAAGGAGACCTGAAAGTGGCACATGGCGCAGGGTGGCGGTGGAGGCAGCAGTATTCGGAAGCCAAACACAGGCCTCGGTTAAAAAGCGGAAGCCGTCAGCAGCGTGAGCAGACGACAGAGACACATGGCGCAGGGTGGCGGTGGATGCAGCAGTATTTGGAAGCCAAACACAGGCCTCGGTTAAAAAGCGGAAGCCGTCAGCAGCGTGAGCAGACGACAGAGACACATGGCGCAGGGTGGCGGTGGATGCAGCAGTATTCGGAAGCCAAACACAGGCCTCGGTTAAAAAGCGGAAGCCGTCAGCAGCGTGAGCAGACGACAGAGGCACATGGCGCAGGGTGGCGGTGGAGGCAGCAGTATTCGGAAGCCATACACAGGCCTAGGTTTAAAACTGGAACCCAGCAGCGTGAGCAGACGACAAAGACGCACATGGCAGAGGATGGATCTGGCAGCAGTATGAGAAGGCGGTACAGGGGCCCGTGGCATAGTGTTGTGATGGGGGCTACAGCAACTGGATGCCAGAAAGTGGCCGATAGGGCTATATACTGCATGGAATTATAAAGTTGTAAAGACAGCGGCCTATTTGTCCCTAATAACATGTTTGGGGCATGATTCATGGCGGATTTAGTCAGTTGTGTCAGGAACTGGTGGTTTGAAATCCAGACTAATCCACGCCTGATTCATTTTCACAAACGTGAGTCTCTCCACACTTTGGGTGGACAGTCGTGTCCTCCGCAGAGTTACAATACCTCCTGCCGCACTAAACACGCGCTCCGATGCCACGCTACTGGCCGGGCATGACAGCCTTTCAAGGGCAAATTCAGCTAGTTGGGGCCAAAGGTCAAGTTTCGTTGCCCAGTAGTCAAGGGGATTGTCTACCTCGGTTGGCAGGGTGCTGTCCAAGTAGGCCCAAGCCTGTTGTTTGAGCTCCTGCTCCAGGTCCACCTGATGCTGCTGCTGCTGCGGCTAGTTAGTAGTTTCCTCACTGCGCTGGTGAAGAAAGCTACTCATCATCAACTGCAGACTGAGGCAGCCGCTGCTGGTGGAGCTGCCACTGCTCCTACCACCCCACCCCTCCCCTGCTGCCATGGCAGCGGAACGCGAGCGCACAGGGCCCACAGTGTCTGAGGATGGACGTTGGCGCAGAAAGGCAGAAACCAACTGACTATATAGGTGGTTTTTATAGTACTTTATTTTGGCCTCCCTCTCAGCAGGTGTGAAAAAGGCCACCATTTTTGAACGGTAGCGAGGGTCCAACAAGGTGGACAGCCAAAAGTCATCCCTCTGTCTGATGGTTATTATTCGGCTGTCGCTACGCAAGCAAGCGAGCATGCTATGGGCCATTTGTGCCAAGGAATGCGAGGGACTCCCTGCCTCCATCTCCACAGCATACTGCCACGGTGTGTCTGGGTCCTCTGTCTCCTCCTCCTCCTCTACCAGATGCTCCTGCTCCTCCACTCCTGTCCGCTGAGTGGAAAAACCACCCATTTCACTCAATAATTCCTGAGCACCAATGTCCTCCTCTACCTCCTCCTCTTCTTCCTGTCCTGCCCCCACAGGGGTCATGTGGTGTTGAGATCTGTGCGCCACGTCTACCGCACCCTGACCAGCCATTGTTAACAGCATTTGTTCCAGGACGTGCAACAGAGGAATGACGTCGTTCATCCCATAGTCCTGCCGACTCACGAATAGCGTGGCCTCCTCAAAGGGCCTGAGCAAGCGGCAGGTGTCACGCATGAGCTGCCAATGGCTGACATCGAAGTTACACAGGGGAGTACCTTTTATCCGCTTGTAACATCAGGAAATCGGTGATGGCCTTTCGCTGTTCGTAAAGGCGGTCTAACATATGTAGGGTTGAATTCCACCTTGTTGCAACGTCGCAGATCAGGCGGTGCTGTGGAATTCCGTTCTGCCGCTGCAGCTCAAGGAGGGTGTGCTTTGCGGTGTAGGAATGGCTGAAATGCATGCAAAGTTTACGTGACATTTTAAGGATGTCTTGCAGTGGGATGGTGGATTTTAGGAACCGCTTGACAACCAGATTGAACACGTGAGCCATGCATGGCGCATGGCACAACCTTCCTTGACGCAGAGCAGACACCATGTTCTTTCCGTTGTCGGTCAACATGGTTCCGATTTTCAGTTTGCGCGGAGACAGCCATCTGTCGATTTCTCTGTTCATTACACTCAGAAGTTCCTCCCCTGTGTGACTACGTTCGCCAAGGCATACCAGGTGCAGCACAGCGTGACACCGTTGCGCCCTGCACATGTGATATGCCGGTCGGGTAATGGGACTTGGCACGGGGGTGGCGGCTGAGGACACGGCGGAAGAAGAGGTGGTAGAGGCGGACATCTTTGCTGGACCAAGGACGTGCAAACGTGGAGGCAAAAGCGGCGTGACCTGTCCAAGTTGCTGGTGCGGCTGTGCCGGCACCACGTTCACCCAGTGGGCCGTAAATGACATGTACTGTCCCTGACCGTAGTTACTGCTCCACACGTCGGCGCTGCCGTGCACTTTGGCAGAGACCGACATGCTCAAAGACTGGCCCACCATCTCTTCTACATGTGAATGCAGGGCTGGCACTGCCTTTTTGGCGAAGAAATGCCGGCTTGGCACTCTCCACCGCGGCTCGGCACAAGCCATCCTTTCTCGGAAAGGTGCTGAGTCCACCACTTGGAAAGGGAGGGACTGCAGCACCAGCAACTTGGACAGGAGGACGTTCAGCTTCTGCACCGTCGGGTGCGTGCTCGCAAACTGTTGTCTCTTGGAAACGGATTCCAAGAAAGACTGCTGACGGAATCCGTGAAGAGGAGTAGCAGGAGAAGGAGCATCTGAACGAGCGGAAGATGCCAACGAGCGACAACTCCCCTCAGCAGAGGTGTTGGAGCCTTGACTGGCTGATAGAGGGCGATTGACGTCGGGTGACGGAGCAAGTAACGGAGCGGGTGATGGAGCGGGGGCTGGGGCAGGCAGAACCGCCGTATCTTTATCACGGTTTTCCCTGGCCACCGAATGGCGACGCTGCATATGCTGGCGCAACGCTGGGCCCCCTGGCCACGCTTGACTTTCTGGCCACATAGTCGACATACGGCTACGTTTACTTCCTCGGGCGGCTTGACGAAAAATTGCCACACCGCCGAGTAGGAAACTTTGCCCCCGCTACTCCTCACTGGCTGACTGCTACTTCCTCCGTGCACACCGGCACCACTACTGGCCGTGGTGGTAGGCTGCAGTGGAGCTGGTGCTCTACTCCATGGCCGTTTGCCTCCACTGACACTGCTGCGACCCTGCTGCCTCCTGGGCAACCCACCGACTGTTTTGCTCGCTGGCAAGCTGGCACCCTCTTCTCCTGATGATGCAAAAGCAATAGCCTGATGATGATGAGGCTGCCAAGTGCGATCAGCCTCATCATCATCAATTAGGGTCTCCGCCTCACTACTAGCCCCCTCGGCTGCGTGTGGGTCAGGAGACAGACCTGTCTCTAGACCGGCTACCGAGCCACTCTCCTCGCCAGTACTTCTTTGCCTGGCTGCTGAAGAGGCGGATGTCTCCCCCCGTTCCTGACCGCCCTCTGTTAGCTCTTCCTCACTGTACAGTGGGGCTGAGCCCACAGCATGCGATACTTCGCTTGGTGAGGGAACACCAAAGGACAGGGGCAGGTAGAGGACACGTGATTTCAGTGGGCTTGCTCCCGGGCCATGCCAACTAACGGTTGTGTCTGATGTACCCACCGACCGTTGGCTGTAGGTGTCAGAGGTGACCTGGGAAGAGGAAGACGACCGAGTCAACCAATCGATGACGGCAGGGTTGTCGGTGGAGACACGACCGCTGGATGACACCGTGAGCACTGGCCTCTGGCTGCGACTAGTGCTGCCTCGACCCCTTCCTCTGCTGCCACGTCTGTTCGCTCCTAAAACATTGCCTCCTCTGCCACTCCTCTGCGTGTTGTCTGACATACTCTTTAATTCAATAAGCACCCCAAAAATAAAACCGGATTTAACTCTTTGAACGTACAATAGTGGTTGTGAAGCAGAAAGTCAGTTTATTTTGCACAATCGGTCAATTGCAGCTTGCCGTTGGCTGGAAACTGTACGTTTATGTCACTGGAATGCACTAATCACCCAAAAAATATTACCGCCAGCCGGCGTGTAAATGGATGTAACTCTTTGAACGTACAATAGTGGTTGTGAAGCAGAAAGTAACGATTCTGTGTCCCTGAGTAACGATTCTGTGTCCCTGAGTAACGATTCTGTGTCCCTGAGTAACGATTCTGTGTCCCTGAGTAACGATTCTGTGGCCCTAAAGTCTCTGTGGCCCTAACTCTGTCCCTTAATGCACACAAGTCTGTCTCTCTTGAATGACCGGAGGCTAATGGAGAATTCTAAGATGGCCGCGATTTATAGCTCCACCATTACACAGTGCTGGCTGGCTGGCTGCTGATTGGCTAATGCGATCACATGTCATGAATGAATGCATTATGGGTCAGCGCGCCTTGTCTGCGCGCCTTCCCAGAGATCCCCGCTCCGTCACCACACATGTCGCCGCCATTTTTGGAAAAATTTGATTCGTGCACCCGAAGTTTGCTAATTTTCGGATTCGTCGCGAATCGAATTTTTCCAAATCTTCGAAACGAATTCCACTTCGTCATGTTCGATTCGCTCATCTCTAGTGTTGACCCTAACCACTTCTACTCTACTGCTTAAATCAAGTATATATCTACACTTAAACAAATGCTTTGGACCCACCTGGGCCACAATACAAGTGTCTGATATATAACAATATATATATATAAATCATACCTAAGCAGAGACGGCCAGTTGTTGGCTGTCAGAGTCATTGATAAACTGCATGCTGCAATACTCTATGTCAATGCAATGGGGCATTTAATTTTTATCTAATACTTTATTTATGTAATAATAAAATATTGTTATTATATATATTTTATATTGAGTAGTTCGTTTTGGCACCCATAAAGTCCCATGTATGTGGTTAAAGGTGCTGTTGTTGAGTTAATTAGTGATGTGGTACTAATGATTACCTATCAATCAGATTTAGCTTGTGGCTTACATTTCAGTTGAAATGCTTTTAATATGCTTCTGAATTCCTCCAACTTACATTTGCATTCACACAGAGCTGTATGGGAAAGCAAAAGCAAACGAATGCTCATGTATACAAACCCAAGAGTATATTTATAAAGCAGTGATTGTGCCATTCACCAAACATTCACTGCAGATGAATTAATCATCACCAGGAAGATTCAATCCAGCCTGCAATTTTGATCAGTATTAAATTAATTTGCTTCTAAAAGCACAAACATTTAAGGTATAATTATAAAGCAGTAAATGTTTGGTGAATGTCACATTTACTGCTTTATAAATATACCGTAAGTGTTAGTTTATGCCTTTAGAAGCAGATTCATTTAATACTGATCAAAATTGCAGGCTAGATCTTTGTGAACTGTATTTTTTCTACAATTTTTTAAGTATCACTACTAACCCTTGGGTTAACACACAAATATTTTATTATGGAATAAAATTGAGAGATCTCCTAAAATGATCCAAGGTCATGTTCCCCTTGCTAGGTACGTCATAGAAATTAATTAGGAATGGAACAGTACCTGAAAAAAATAAAAATAAAATAAAACAGTATACGTATAGCACTTTGATTTGCCATTCCTAGATACCCATTTGGCAGTAGGTAAAAAAAGAAATATTAGCATACTTACGGCAATTATGTCCAAATAATCAGGGACTGTGACCGGCTTCCTTGAACTTGGTGTCGTTAACACAAATGCCTAAAGTTAGTTGTCGGTCAAGTTTTGTTACCTTGTAGAATCTGGTGCTTGCTAACTCTGAGTATGAGTAATCTGCCTCTGATATACAGGTCCAGAAAGAATGCTTTGCGGCTTTCTTCCAAAAAAAAAGGACTTGGGCGCAGCCAGGTGTCCTTATACTTTGAAACATTTGATGTAAGGTTAGAGAGTCATGTGGCCATTCCACTATGATACTGTACTTAGCCTAAAGCTGTCCAGACTGAATGTTTTTTTTAATGTTTTTCTATTCTTTTTTATTGTATCTTTCTCTGGGGTATATTATCTTTGTAACGTGCAGGACGCATACAGGCTTACACTAATTTCTTATTTTTCAGAGCTGAGAGCTTGGTGCTTGTAGTTTTTTTTGGTGCCGCTGGTTCAGTGGCAAAGTTAGTATGTAGCTGAACAGGGTTGGTATTAGGAGTTTTAAGTTACATGCTAAGGGCTTACTTTAAAGGTTAATGGTTGGGGGTGTACGTTAGCATAGCAATTGGAACCTTGTGCCAATAACTACCAGCACAAGGTTCTCTACTCTATAAACAAATAAATGAGAGATTGTATGTACACAGGCAATGTTGCTGAAGATTACTTCTCTACATGAATTCATGGCTTCTTAACAAGGTGGCCGTATGTAAAAGGTATCGGGAACTAGAATCAGTGGTCAACAGCCTTTTTTTTATAGGAATGAATGGAGACGAGCATGAAAGAAGCAATGCCCAGCCAGGGAACTTTCTATGAAGGGGATGTGTGGCTCCTAATAGTTGCACAGTGCAGGGAAGTGAGCAGGGAAGTAAAATACATGGTGGGGTTGCTTGGGATCGGCTTGGTGAACTTTAGAGGATAATTACAAAAAGTAAACTTTGTAATAGAGTTTGTGATAGGTGTATGTGGCTGTAAGTTCAGGAGGAGAAAACATTTTTTTGCCATTTGGGGAGGGAGTGGGGGGAAGGGGGGGGGTTGGATGGATGTAGAGTTCAGTTGGGAGTAGGGTGTGTCTTAGTGAAAGAAAGAAGTTACTGTTGGTCCAATGGAGTTGGGCAATAGGTTGTGGGTATTAGAAGGATATGAATATATATACAGTGGGGCAAAAAAGTATTTAGTCAGCCACCAATTGTACAAGTTCTCCCACTTAAAAAGATGAGAGAGGCCTGTAATTGGCATCATAGGTAGACCTCAACTATGAGAGACAAAATGAGAAAAAAAATCCAGACAATCACATTGGCTGATTTGGAAAGAATTTATTTGCAAATTATGGTGGAAAATAAGTATTTGGTCACCTACAAACAAGCAAGATTTCTGGCTCTCACAGACCTGTACCTTCTTCTTTAAGAGGCTTCTCTGTCCTGCACTCATTACCTGTATCAATGGCACCTGTTTGAACTTGTTATCAGTATAAAAGACACCTGTCCACAACCTCAAACAGTCACACTCCAAACTCCACTATGGTGAAGACTAAAGAGCTGTCGAAGGACACCAGAAACAAAATTGTAGACCTGCACCAGGCTGGGAAGACTGAATCTGCAATAGGCAAGCAGCTTGGTGTGAACAAATCAACTTTAGGAGCAATAATTAGAAAATGGAAGACATACAAGACCACTGATAATCTCCCTCGATCTGGGGCTCCACGCAAGATATCACCCTGTGGGGTCAAAATGATCACAAGAACGGTGAGTAAAAATTCCAGGACCACACAGGGGGACCTAGTGAATGACCTGCAGAGAGCTGGAACCAACGTAACAAAGGCTACCATCAGTAACACACTACGCCGCCAGGGACTCAGATCCTGCAGTGCCAAACGTGTCCCCCTGCTTAAGCCAGTACATGTCCTGGCCCGTCTGAAGTTTGCTAGAGAGCATTTGGATGATCCAGAAGAGGATTGGGAGAATGTCATATGGTCAGATGAAACCAAAATAGAACTGTTTGGTAGAAACACAACTCGTCGTGTTTGGAGGAGAGAGAATGCTGAGTTGCATCCAAAGAACACCATACCTACTGTGAAGCATGGGGGTGGCAACATCATGCTTTGGGGCTGTTTCTCCGCAAAGGGACCAGTACGACTGATCCATGTACAGAACAGAATGAATGGGGCCATGTATCATGAGATTTTGAGTGCAAACCTACTTCCATCAGCAAGGGCATTGAAGATGAAACGTGGCTGGGTCTTCCAACATGACCATGATCCCAAACATACTGCCCGGGCAACAAAGGAGTGGCTTCGTAAGAAGCGTTTCAAGGTCCTGGAGTGGCCTAGCCAGTCTTCAGGTCTCAACCCCATAGAAAATCTTTGGAGGGAGTTGAAAGTCCATGTTGCCCAGCGACAGCCCCAAAACATCACTGCTCTAGAGGAGATCTGCATGGAGGAATGGGCCAACATACCAACAACAGTGTGTGCCAACCTTGTGAAGACTTACAGGAAACATCTGACCTCTGTCATTGCCAACAAAGGATATATAACAAAGTATTGAGATGAACTTTTGATATTGACCAAATACTTATTTTGCACCATAATTTGCAAATAAATTCTTTCCAAATCAGCCAATGTGATTGTTTGGATTTTTTTTCTCATTTTGTTGCTCATAGTTGAGGTCTACCTATGATGCCAATTACAGGCCTCTCTCATCTTTTTAAGTGGGAGAACTTGCACAATTGGTGGCTGACTAAATACTTTTTTGCCCCACTGTATGTGTGTATATATATATATATATATATATATATATACAGTATATATATATATACACTATATACTGTATATTATAAAAAAATAATTAATTTATTGCAGAAATGTGATAATTCTGTAAAATTATAAAATATGTTACTGTGTATAAGTGCAGTTTGTTATTAGTGATATATGCAGGGTAATGCATACAATGATACATGCAGTGGTGCATCTATAGCCAGCTCACATAGGTGCTAATGCTCCTGGGGGTAGGGGGGAGCCCTACTCCTTCCTAAGTGGAGAGGAGAGGTGGTGACAAATGAGCAAACCCCTGTGGCACACGTCTCTGAAGATCGTGGCTATCACTGAAGTAGCATCAACTACTTTAGTGATTGTCAGCTTCCCCAGCAGTCTCTCAGGTATTAAAAAATATAGATAATAATATTGGTCCAAACTGGACCAATCATCAACTGAACCCACAGTCACCTTTGCATCTCCCTTTGCAACTACCACAGACTGCTGTATCTCCACTGTACTTGTAGCCCCACTGCACCTCAACTTCACTTGCAGTCTCTTCTGTCTCTCCACTGCACCCACAGCCTTGCTGCACTTATGCAACTAACGCAGATTCAGCTGTATTTTTGCTGAACTCACAGCCCCTCCTACACCTGCAGTCACTGCTTTGTCTTGGCTTCCACTATCCTCTGCACTATTCCTGCACTTACAACCTCCTGACTTCCACTGCTTCCAGTTGCATAGACCTTGTGTTTCTCTCATGATACAGTTCCTTGTTATCTGGCACCTACCTGCAACTAAGCCCAAACTCCCATGAAGTGGTCCCTGCTAGAATACCAGCTACCTATTAGATTAACAGAAAAATCAGCTGCATTGATATGCAGGGTCTACATTCTGGATTTTGACATTATGCTTCAGACAAATATAGACCCTTCCCAGGTACCTCTGCCTACAGCTGATCCTCTGGAAGCCTTGTCCAGCAAACTGAAGGCACAGCAGGTGGTGCCTAGCATGCTACTTGCAGGATTTGAATTCTTGTTTAGGCCATCTGCAAGCCTCCTTGGTTGCCATAACCATTTTGCCATTGCCCTTCCCCCCCATGCAGGCCACTAGCCCTAACTTAGGTCACTTACCCTAACCCTAACTTAGTTCTTCCTCCGTGACTCTGCATCCAAGAGCTAAACACCAGACCCAGGGCCTCTGCATGTATTATGGGGAAGAAGGGCATTTCCTTAACCCGTGTGCACAGCAGGAAACCCAAAGTCTAGTATACCTTGAGAGGGCCTAGTAGACTGTTCTTTTCCACCCCCAGAAAATGTTTCCCCTCTTACTCTCCACCTCTGCACCAGAGGTCAGTCAATTCCAGATCCCGTCTTTATTGATTCTGGGACCATGTCTAATTTCACTGGGACACTTCTAGCTCTAGATGTGGGGTTTGTCATGGAACTTATGTCCACACCTCTTTCTGTGTCAGAAATTTACTGCTCATACAAAATCAAACAGTGCCCCTCAAGGCATTCATTGAAATGCTACTTAAATGCTATCTGGAATCCCTCACTTTCCTGGTTATGCTCTGGTTATGCTGCAGGTTGCCTCTTCCATCATCCTGGGCCTTCCTTGGTAGTAGCACCACTTTTAAACCATAAAACTGTTCCACTCTGGACTGTACATTTTCCAATTATGAAGGTAATCACCTTGTACAATGCTTAGAGCTTCCAGCAGATTCCTGCTGTTTATGCTGAATTCCTCCTCACTGCTGTTTTGACTGTTTCATCAACCTAATCCCCGGATCCACATCCTCTTGTGGTAAAGTCTACCAACTCTTATTTTCTGAGACAGAGGCCATGTCTAAATATATGTGCGAAAATGTAAAAAAGGGGTTGATTTAAAGCCACCACATTGTCTGGAGCCAACTTTTTCTTTGTTGTGAAAAAAAAATTGATTCCTAAGACATGGCATAGGCTACCAGGGTCTGAATGTCCTTACTGTTATAATTGATGATTCTTTGCATCTCAGTACCAAACTATTCAGTCACCTGCATGGAGTCCAGATATTCTTAAAACTCTACAATTCAGTCTGAAAAATTGAGTGGGACACTTTCCTAACCAATTCAGGTTTATATTATCCAGATATGAATAAACCCTTATACTTGGATGTCCGCGTCTCCACTGTGGACATATGCGCTGTACTTCTGCAGACTGGCAAAAAGTGCCCCTGTGCTCTCTTTTCTAATAACAACACTGGTGGACAAATATGGAATTGAGTTCCAGGAGTTGCTAGCTATGAAGCTGGCCCTGGATGAATGGTATCTTCTTGAGGGTTTTTTCACATTGTCTGAACAAATTTTCTGATCAGAAAGAACTACAATAGCTCAAATCCATTTGATGGCCTAATCCAACACAAGCCCATTTGTACCACTCCTTTTCTTGCTTTTTTTTTTTTAACATGGCATTTTTATTTAGAATGCTCAATGAAACATAAGACAAATGCTCCGATACAATGAAGGGACGGACACCACTCAGACCAACCTAGAGAGTCTAATGTGTATGAGATGGGTGTGGTGAAATGCATCAGAGGGCATGGCCAGAGCGGCTACTCGGCCATCTTATACACACCGGACTCTCTGGGTTGGTCTGAGCGGCGTCTGTCCTTTCATTGTATTGGAGTTACAGGATGCATTTTGGGACTCTGCTCTCTCTTTCCATATACCGGTGGGGTTACCCTCTCTTCCTTTCCAGCTTGGAGCGGCTCCATAAGTTTTCTCTGCAGTTTATAAGACAGATGCTGCATACGATATCCAAAAATATAAACGTCGGCAGATACATGAGTACAATCCAATACAAACATTACACAGGAATGGTAATAAAGGGATGACATGGGAAGTGAAAAGCAGGGTCGAAAAGGGTGTAATGAGCAGCAATCACTAACATAACAGTGCCAAGACATCAAAAAATGGTCTGCAAGAAGGGGCTACTAGGCAAGATTTTCGCTATTTTCCGACAATAAGTGAAACCACATCATCTCAGCTGGGGGAAAGTGAGAGGGAACAAACTGGGGAAAAAGGGTTGGGTGGGGCAGGGAAATAGGAGCAAGTGGAAGGAGTATGAGGAAGTAGAAAGTGGAAATTGTCATGTTCCCATCTATAAAGGTAAAAGAGATCAGCAGGAACCCATGACTAAATCCAAGTGGTCCAGATTTTGTCAAATTTTTTAAGGCAGTTCCTATTCTCATTTTTGAGCTTATACATTGATAGGACATTATTAATAGCAGTAAGAGGACAAAGTGGGAGGATTAGGCAGCTTCCACTTAAAAAGGCTTTCTCTATGGGCATATATAGTGGCATTAGAAATTAATAGTTTAACACAGCATCCCAGTTCTGCGCCATCAAGGATGCACAACAGCAGCACCTTGAATCCATCTGAGGGTTAAATCACATTACTGTCCATCACCACTGCTTCCCAAAATGGATGGATTAATGGACAGGTCTATACCATTTGGAGGAATGAACCTTCAGATGAGTGGCAACGTGTACATAAGGGGCTGATTGTCTGGCATATATTAGTCAATCTCGGTGGTGTGTAATAGGACCTATGAAGAAACTTTAGTTGTGTAAACCTGTCCTTGGCAGAAATAATAGGTGTGACATAGTGACGTATACATTCTTCCAAATCATTCTCGTCAATATCTGTGAGGTCATCTGAAATGTATAGGTCAGTTTGGTAGCATATGCCAGGGACAGTCTAAGGTAAATGGAAGATATTATTTTCCCCATCATGCCGGAGGTAAACAACCTTTCAATATGAAATACTTCAATATTAAAGAGTACAAAGAACAAGGAATTGCAACCTAATCGCATATCAAAGTTGTACATATCTAAAAAACATTGTTGGGAAGATTATATTTGGCCTTAAGGTCAGGGAATCCTATTAATTTATCTTCCAGCATGATAAGGCCACAACGACTCGAGCAGCCCAAAGCTGAGGATCTGGGATGTCTCTTAGATGAGGAAGGGTAGGGTTACCCTATAGAGCAGCAGTTCCCAAACTGCGGCCCGGGGGCCAGATATGGCCCTTTGCTTGCAATTATCTAGCCCTTGGGGCACTATTCCTCCCACTGACACCAACGACGGGGCACTATTCCTTCCACTGACCCTAACAAAAGGTGAGTATTCCTTCTAAGGACATCAGCAATATGGCATATTTACTTCCACTTATAAAAACGATGGAACAGTGTTCTTCCCACTGACACCAATAATGGGACACTATTCCTCCCACTGACACCAATGACAGGGCATTATTCCTCCCACTGACATCAGTGATGGGGTAATATTCCTCCCACTAATACCAACAATGGAGTGCTATGTAATTTTTTTTACTTCCACTGACCTCTAAACCTAAGACACTGTTTACTCCCGCTGACACTGGGGCATTTTCTACTCTGACTGGTGTGGGAACTCGCTTCAACGTGGTAGAGCTTTTAAACGCAAACAGCTACTCGCTTTCTTTTTCAGGGCCTTTTTAGCCCACTTTTATTTAAAGAATGTCCCATAACATAAAGGTTTCCCGCACAGGGGTATCCACCATCAAACAAAACAATGATTCAGCCTCCTGGCTTACACTCAGCTTGATGTCTGCCTCCTGCAGACTTCTTCCCAAAATATGGCACTTGCACACCGCTGGCCTCTAGCAGCCCCTTGCTGCTTTTGGCTTCCACCTCTCCTAGGTGAAGCCCACCTGACTCCTAGCTGCCGGGGTGGAGCCCTGCTGACTCCTAGCTGCCGGGGTGGAGCCCAGAACCCTGGTCCTGACTCTATCTAGAGGCCTGCACACACCTGTGCAATCAGTCTCCTGGCCATTCCCAAAACCTGGTCCCAGGATTGGAGATTTCATCCCTCCCAGATCTCTTTGAAATCTCCCGGCTCCAGATCCCAAAACAGACCTTACAAACAAAGGAGGAAAGTGAAAAGCCACTTTCCTCCATATCAAACACTTACCCTGGAGCCCCTCAACCTGCCTTGTTGAGAATCCTGGGTGACAGATCACCACACTGTCACACTGGCCACACTCTGGCCCTCCGAAAGTGTGAAGAACAGTAAACAGGCCTTTTGTTTAGAAAGTTTGGTGATCCCTGCTATAAAGGCATATGCGGGGAGGGAGAAGGAGGAATGATATTTCAGCATTATGCCATACTGAAACTGTGTTTTTCGTTAAGCAGGTGACAGCAGGGTGAGACTGAGGTCCCTAATAAGTAAGTTACTAAGAGAGGCATGGGATCCCAAAAGGCGCGCTTCCATAGTCACTGCTGAGTTCTTCAAAGTTTGAGAGAACTACCAGTCCAATAGTTATTTTTCTTGCTTCAGTTTTGTCATTACATATGAACCTGGTGCCATCAATACCAAAGTCAATGCACTCTCTTGCTCCATTGACCCCCATGCCATAGAGCCCTCCTCAGATCCCATTATTCCACCCCTCATGCTGGCAGTGATCTCTGTCATAACAAAAAAAACATTCTTCCAGGCAAAATTCTTGTAAATCTCAGGAGCAAAATGATCAATTGGGACCGCAGTTCCAAAATCTCCTTTCTGACTCATCACTACTGGTTGCTAGGAGTGAAGAAAGAGATAAAGCCTATCTCCCGACAGATAAACTATCCTTCAAGATGCCATGGGTTAAGTTTGCGCCATGATGGATAGGTGCTTTTGAAATCTCAGCCAGGATCCATTCTGTGTGTACATCTTCCTCATCTCTGCATCCCCAGTTCACTCAGGGCTCTTTCCCATGAGCCATTGCATTACAATGCAGCAGCTGGTGTGTGATGTGGTGGGGCTGAGATCAGCACAGTGATGATGAGTTGAGCCCGATACATCATACTGTTTCCCTTTTTTAAATAAACTTTATTGAGATGTCACACAGACATCTCATAAAATTCAATTGCTGGCCATGCGGTGAGAGGCAGTTGATTGCCTTAGAATTGCTTTGCGCTGAAAAATGTACTGTTTGCGTTACTTTTTTCAGTACACTAAGCATGCACACCACCGCAATGCAGGCACGTAGAAGACAAGGCATTTTGCCTTGTACATGTGGTGGGACTATGCTGGCATAGCCACCCAATGCAGTCCCATCGCATGTGGTATGACCATACCCTTAAAGCCTCTCTTCTGAAGCCGCTGGTTCTCAACAGATCTTCATGCCCTGTGTACAGCTGTTTCTCCTCAAGCAGCTTCCTCACAGGAATATGACGTTCAGCAAATATTGGATTCCAAGTTCTCCAGAGGCAAGTAGTCTTACCTGTTGTATTGGAAAGATATCAAGTATTTTTGCATCTCACATAGTACAGAAATTTGATTGCCTCTTCCCTGTGAAGCCAGGCCCTCTGCTATTCCAGTATCTACCCCCCAATCATCTAAATGTATTACTTTGTTACCTTAAAGCGGTTGTAAAGGCTGAAGGTTTTTTTTCACCTTCATGCATTATATGCATGAAGATAAAAAGCCTTCCTGTGCTGCTCCCCCCACAGCCCCCCCCAATACTTACCTGAGCCCCATCTCAATCCAGGGCTGTGCCCGGGAGCCTCGACTCTCCTGGGTCTCTCTCTCCTCATTGGCTCCCGCTGCTGTCAATCACAGCCAGTGAGTAGGGGACGAGGCCTTTGATAATATGTACAGTTTTACAAGGGGCATTTAATTCAAACCAGGACTTTTAATTTTACAGGCATAAAATGGGATGCTAGTGGAAGACATTTGAATGGTGTAAATGTTTCACAGATGGCTGTATGTCTGTCAGTGACGATCCTGGCCGTGGTGGGCACATTATTTCACTCCGGAATCAAAATGAGCATTAGATCAGTGGAAACATGCGGACTCATCACCACCAAAAAAATTTTGAACAATTGGCCCAGAAAACATTTGCCATCACTTTGCCTGCAAACATGCCGTTGTTCATATGGATTTTGTACCCCGTGGTTTCACTATCAACAGTGAATATTACTGTTGTGTTGAGTGATGTGCATATGTGTCTGTGGAAAAAACAGCCTGGTATGATCACTAAGGACCTCCTGTTTCTCCAAGACAATGCACGGGCTCATACTGCTCACCGCACTACGTGCACACTACAGCAACTCAGCTGGGAGGTATTGCCACATCGCCCTTGCAGCCCTAACCTCTCTCAAGTGATTTCCACCTATTTGGACCCTTAAAAGGGTTCCTTGGAGGTCAGCATTTCAGCACTGATGATAAAGTGAAGCAGGCTGTCATAGGATGGTTCAAGCGTACTGACAAATCATTCTATGCTGAATCATTCCAGGCATGCTGGGATAAGTGTATAAATGTAGCAGGGGAGTATGTAAAAAAATAAAAATGTCAGAGTTGCAATATTGTGTTTAAGCATTAACATTTGTTTTATCCTCTGTTAAGAAGGGGTTAATAAGGTGCATTTATTAAAAATACGAAATACGAAAAATGAAAAACTCCTTTAAATAGCATGTTTGGGTCATGCCTTAAACCTACATGTGAAGTGGTGCACCTGTAAGGTGTACTAAAGCAAAAATTAATTAAATTTTTGAAGAAGAAAAAATATTTAAATTGTTGATAAGCAACATTTCCCAGCTACTGTTTGGAAAGCTGCTGGGATTCCCCTCAATATCTGTACCAGTTGCGTATGATGAGGGCATGGTATGGCTTGTAAGGGGAAACCCACAAGAAAACAACAGCATTGGGTTATCATTAAAAATTCATACCAGATCGTTATTCTTCATGAGGGTCTGATATGGTTTTTAAGGGGCAACCCCACACAATAAAACAACATGGGGTCCCCTACAATTAATAATACTGAACACTAGACAGAAATAACTGGTGACCTATTCAGTCAGGGGGTTTTATGTGAGTGAAGACTGCCCATAGGAGGTGCCAAGTTTTTTAATGCCTAGTGTCCCTCTCTTGGTAGGTGTCACTTTAAAATCCTACCTGTTATGGATCAAGAGAAGGGTTGCTGTCTGTCAACGAACAAAAAAAAAAAATTTTTATAAGGAATAAAATATAATGAAATTATTTAGAAAAAGGTAATGCTCCCCATCACTTTAGGATCAGTGTTAACGGTTACCTCTAAACTGGTGAGTTGTAAACGTTTTGCCTTTGGACAGTTTTGGGTATCATACTGTATTGCTATTTTGCAAGCGCACAGAATTTTAAATCTTTATATACTGTAGTTCTTATAAATTTTATTGACTTCATTTCTTTTATATTGACAGAAAATTTGTAGACTGTATTAGATTAGTGTGTCTTAAAACAATTGTCATTTATACTAAAAATATTTTCTTGGGTTTTCATGGAAAGTCCACTCTTTTAAAAAGCCCTCCATCCCCCAAAGGTAAATGGCCTGCAAGAGCAATTTAAAAAGAAATCTTTTGCTAAAAAAAGAAAAAATATTTACCTTGGTCCTAGCTTTCATCACTTCTTGGAGTTTTCTGACATCACTCTGCCTCACCACTGCCTCCTGGGATAGTTCAAAATACCACTACAGTACTCCCTGCCCATTGCCAGGGCATCTTCTTGCAGGATCTTCCTAGCTATCCCAGAAGGCAATAGTGAGGAACAGTGCTGGGGACAATGCCTCCAGGAAGAGGCAGACACTGGAACAGAGTTAAGTATTTTTTTCTTTTTTTTCCTTTATTTATTTTTTTTACCAATCAAAAGCTTTATTTTTAAATCACCTTTGCGGTTGATTTGACTTTGGGGCTTCCAATAGAATGGACCATCCATTTTCATAGAAGGTCAGCTTTAAAAAAAAAAAAGGCCTGAGAGAAAACAATTTCATTAAGAAAAAAGGAGTAAAACAAAGTATTGCTGCTCTACCTTTTTTAGAGTTATGTTGAATCTGTTAGGAAGAGCTGACTATTCTGTGCAGGGGGAGATATTTTTTTATTATTATTATTATTATTATGTATTTATTTTTAATTTTGACAAAGGTACATGTTCATAATGGCAGTGTCTGGCTTCTGCTCCCTTTTTTCACAATAGCTTGCTTATTAGCCCTACAAATTGCTTGAATTGAATTACAGTATTTGCCCTCATAGATTTCTAAGAAGGTTACCACAAAAAAGAGCTTTGAGAGGAGCTTAGAAGCTGAGACAAGCTTCTTTTGGAAGCAGTGGTCCATACAAAGCAGTCTGATGAGCAGACTGATTTTGGAAGAAAACCTTGCAAAACTTCGAGCAAGAATCGCTAAACACTGGCAGATTTGCTCAATGGCAGATCTGCATGGACAAATAGACTGCAAGACATGAGATAACTGCAATGCAATTTATTAAGCACCACCAATACCAATACAAATTCATGTATATAATCATACAACCCTTACATAAGCCTGTGCTCAGTGCTCTATGGCATCAAGCAATACATAAATACAAAATGCATTTCTAATTGCTAAGTGCAAAATTCTTAGGGCAAATTGCCAATTTCTTATGGAAATACAAAGAAGGTCTCTCTACCAGAGAACGTACAATGAGAATACCTCTATTGAATAAATAAATCAGGGTGGCACGGAATGCCGGGATTTTGTATCCTAATAGTCCATTGACATGTAAACATAAAATAATTATCACCAGTAGTCCAGAAGAGGTATGTACCATTGTTTTTGCTTTTACCAAGGCAATGACCCACTGGAATATAGAGTAGTTTAGTGCAGGTAAGAGCTATGTATCCAATAACTGACATGAGAATACAATGAGCACACCCTTCTGTTTCCACCAGTATTTGTTATGACATTGAAAACAGGCAAACATCAGGATTAATCCTTATGTCAGTAAAAAGATGCTTTCTTCATCCTTATATTCAGTTCATTTTATCCATGTGGGTGGGTAAAATACAGACTTCACATTAACTTCACAAAGAGAAGTGATGGGATGAGCAATATTGATGTTGATGTCTTGGAGAAACCTACAAATTAAACACAAAAGTAATTAGTTGTTTTGATTTGAGAGGGAACTGCTAATGGTTTTGAGTGAATTATTTTATATTTATATTATATTTTATTTTCTTATAGCCCAATGTGAACAGAGCAGGCAAGAAGCAGGAAGGGGAAGGGCATAGTCTATCCTTTAAATTGTTAAGTTGTGTGTGTAAATTTCAGTCTATATAGGATATCTCCACACATGTCCTTAGCAATTTTAAATAGATTGTGCTGTGAAAAATCAAAAAAGAACCCATTTCCTGGTATAAGAATCTAGAAATTTTCACACTTCCCCTTAGCAGCCTCTATATCCCTCCAATCGTGGCTAGACCATGATGTATAGGGAAACACTATAGATTCTGATGTAAAGGCGGGGGGCTCTGGTGACCAGAGTCTGCCTTATATCAGAGTTCCCCTTTACACCAGAGCCTGCAGCATTTCCCCTTACATGAGTGTCCACAGAGTTCCCCTTTAAATCAGAGTCCACAGGGTTTCCCCTTACAGTGTAAGGGAAAACTCTGCGGGCCCTGATGTAAAGAGGAGCTTTGAGGTAAAGAGGATTTCTGCGGACCCTGATGTGAAGGGAAACTCTGATGTAAAGGGGATTGTTGCGGACCATGATGTACAGGGGAACACTGCAGATTTTGATGTAAGGGGGGGCTCTGGTGACCTGAGTGCGCCTTACATCAATGTTCTCCTTTACACCAGACTCCACAGGGTTCTTCCTAACAGTGTATGATGTAAAGTGAAACTCTGATGTAAGGTAGATGCTGGTCACCAGAGCGCCCCCCCATATCAGAGTCTACAGCATTCCCATTTACATCAGAGTTCCCCTTTACATTAGGGTCCACAGAGTTCTCCCATGCACTGTAAGGGGGAATCCTGCAGACTTTGATGTAAAGGGGATGATGTTGAGGGGGGCCCTGGTGATCACAGTGGCCCCCCTTAGGCTCTGTTGGCCTTGCTGGAGCTGCCACACTGACCTCACGTCCTCCATTGCTCAGGCGCAGGGCAGGCTCAGTCATCATCCTCTTCTCTTCTGCTTCTGGAGCAACCACTCCCTCTCTTCATATCATCTGTTCAGTGTAGTTTGTCATCTCTAGCTAGGGTTGGGACCTCATCTCTTTAAAACCGAACACATATTAGTTACACAGGTTCTAGGGCTAATTTATTGCAGATACGGCACTAGGTGAGTTTAATTACCTCCTTAATCAGCCACAGAACCTGTGTAATTAATATGTGTTCGGTTTTAAAGGGATCAGGTGACAACACTATCTCTAGCCCAAGTAACATTTTTTCAATATTTGTGGGTTTGGGTGCCATAATGTTGAAGACCAACTCCGCTCTGTATATATGGGCAGACTTCAACAAAATGGCGCTGGCAGTGGAGACAACGGTTTGGCAGGGGTGCAAGCTCCTGATGATGGCGAGTTGAGGGAGAGATGTCTAAGAGGGGAGGTTTCCTCACTTTGGAGAAATTTCCTCTCACTTCCTGTTGTGTCTATAGAACAGGAAGTGAAGGTAAATTTTTTCAAAGGGACGGACACAGCAAAAAAAAAAAAAAAATTGACTTTAGATTTTCTTTATTTGTGGTGGTGTGTGTGTGTACATTGCAGCAAGACTGAAATATACTTACAGTCAGGGGCTCCAGAAGTGTAATCAGTTGCTTTAAAAAGAAAAAAAGAAATACATTTACAAGGAGCAGAATAAAATGTTATGCTGTTTATTTAAATACAACAAAGATTTTTTAAGAAAGGAAACCACTCTAGATAATAAAATACATTATCTACCTATTTACATACAAAAGGTTTGACTTTTGCCATTCATAAATATTTTAATTTGATCAATGGACCGCTCTTGATAGTTGTTTTACATTTTAAAAATGATCGAAGGCAGATCACAATCAATGTATAAGTGAGACATTTCCTGAAATCTCCCCTACAGTTTGAGCCTTCTGTGTTATCATTAGGAATAACACAATTGCAGAAATCGTATCTGTGATTAGAATTACAGAAAGGTATAGGTCTACTTTCCTATAAACCAACCCCACTATAGCTGTTAAAATAATTCTGCATTAAACAATAAATACTAAGTTCTAGGTTTAATAAATTATGCAAACTCAAGCTGAAAAAAGGGGTTTTCCATTACAATCTGTTAAATTCTACATCATATTTTCCCAATAACCCATTGGGTTGCTTTCAGCAATAGACAATTTTCTTCTTCAAACAGGCTCAATTCACAAAGCTAACACACCAGGGTAAAGCTCCCTATTTCCATAAAAAGTCAGTTATTGTCTGGAGATCAATGAAACTGGAAAATTACATTATGGGGTTTATTTACTAAAGCTGGAGAGTCCAAAATCAGACTCACTTCTGCATAGAAACCAATCAGCTTCCAGGTTTCATTGCCAAAGCTTCATTGAACAAGCTGAGGTTAGAAGCTGATTGGTTTCTATGCAGAAGGGAGTCTGATTTTGGACTCTCCAGCTTTAGTAAATAAACCCCTATAAGTCTGAAAATGAAGATCCTTATATAAAAGCTTTGTGAATTGAGCTTATGTATGTAATATTATGGAGTCTATTTATAAAACTTTCTTTGGGTGAATGTCACATGCATTCTTCCAAGCTGCACACATTTTCATAATTTTCATAATTCTATGACATCCTATGATTATCAGCTTCATCTAGTGGCCAGGTGTTGAGGCGTTTCAGAAAAATATACTGCAATTTGGCCACTAGATGGAGATGAGGATGATAGAAAATCATAGAACCAGAATAACCATACATTTTGAAAAACCGTGACTCTACAAGTACCAAAATTGGAACAAAAAAGATATGTAAAAACACAATTCTATTTATCCAATTTTAAAAACAGAAGGAAAAGTACATTCTACATATCATTGTGCAGAAATGGTGATGGCTTGGCTGCACTTTATGCTTTTAAAATTGGATAAATAAAATTGTGTTTTTGCATATCTTTTTTTGTTGCAATTTTAGTGCTTGTAAAGTTCTGGTATCTCAGAATGTATGGTTATTCTGGTTCTATACGTTGGGATAAGCATCGTTTATATCTAATATAACTGACCAGCACATACTTTATAGAAAATCATAGTATTTAAGAAAATATGAGGAGAATTTGTGCAGCCTGGACAAATGCTTGTGACTTTTGTCCAACTAATGTTTTATATATAGATCCCAAAAATGCTAACTGCAACTAAAAAGAACTTACTATTATCTATTGCTTAGTAATAAAATGAATTTCTACATTTTTCATAAATTAAAAACACCCAAACACATACTAAATTTTACATTGACAGATATGTTTAACTCCAGCTTTTTATCAAGATTAGTCTCTCCCTCAAATGTATCATTTTTTTTTTCTTTTTTAATTTGAGTGATGTGGGTCACAGTTTGATATTCCTTGGCATTGGTATCACTCCAAAACCATTGTAGAGAAATTGTTCCCCACCCTTGGGAGCTCCCAAGTAATCTTATAATTTTTTTACATTGGAGAATCTATTAGAAGGTATACAGTGCATCCAGAAAGAATTCACAGCACTTAACTTTTGCCACATTTTGTTATGTTACAACCTTATTCCAAAATGGATTAAATTCATTTTTTTCTTCAACATTCTACAAACAATACCCCATGATGACAACATGAAAGAAGTTCGTTTTGAAATCTTTGCAATTTTTTAAATATAAAAAACAAAAAAAACACACGTACGTAAGTATTCACAGCCTTTGCCATGATGCTCATAATTGAGCTCTGGTGATTCCTGTTCCCACTGATCATCCTTGAGATGTTTCCACAACTTGATTGGAGTCCACTTGTGGGAAATTTAGTTGCTTAGACATGATTAGGATAGGCATAAACCTGTCTATATAAGGTCCCACAGCAGGGGCGGACTGACAACTCATGGGGCCCCCAGGCAATAGGGGATCATGGGGCCCCTGTGTCCTTGCCCACAATCAAACCACACCCAAAAAAGCATATGAAAGGTACTAGGGACATCTCATCTGGCCCTCTACTGACCCCGGGCCCTCGGGCAGTGCCCGAGTACCCAAATGGTAAGTCCGCCCCTGTCCCACAGTTAACAGTGCATGTCAGAGCACAAACCAAGCCATGAAGTCCAAGGAATTGTCCATAGACCTCTGAGACAGGATTGTATCAAGGCACAGATGTAGGGAAGGGTACAGAAAAATTTCTGCAGCATTGAAGATCCCTTTGAGCACAGTGGCCTCCACAATCCACAAATGAAAGAAGTTTGGAACCACCAGGAATCTTCCTAGAGTGGGCCGCCCGGCCAAAATGAGCAATTGAGGAAAAAGGGCCTTAGCCGGAAAAGTAACCAAGTACCCGATGGTCACTCTGAAAGAGCTCTAGTGTTTCTCTGTGGAGAGAGGATAACCCTCCATAAAACAACCATCTCTGCAGCACTCTATCAATCAGGCCTGTATGGTAGAGTGGTCAGAAAGAAGCCACTCCTCAGTAAAAGGCAAACGGCAGCCCACCTGGAGTTTGCCAAAAGGCACCTGAGGGACTCTCAGACCATGAGAAACAAAACTCTCTGGTCTGATATAACAAAGATTGAACTCTTTGGCCTGAATGCAAAGCGTCATGTCTGGGGTTAACCAGGCACCGCTCACCACCTGACCAATACCATCCCTACAGTGAAGCATGGTGGTAGCAGCATCATGCTGTGGGGATGTTTTTCAGTCGCAGGAACTGGGAGACTAGTCAGGATCGAAGGTAAGATGAATACAGCAATGTACAGAGACATCCTTGATGAAAACCTGTTCCAGAGTGCTCTGAACCTTAGACTGGGGTGATGGTTCATCTTTCAACAGGACACTGACCCTAAGCACACAGCCCACATAACAAAGGAGTGGCTATGGGCCAACTCTGTGAATGTCCTGGAGTGGCCCAGCCAGAGCCCAGACTTGAACCCGATTGAACATCTCTGGAGAGATCTGAAAATGGCTGTGCACTGACGTTCCCCATCCAACCTGATGGAGCTTGAGAGGTACTGCAAAAAAGAATGGGAAAAATTGCCCAAAAATAGGTGTGACAAGCTTGTAGCATCATACTCAGAATGACTTGAGGCCAGGGGCGGACTGACCATTCAAGCACTCGGGCACTGCCCGAGGGCCCGGGGTCAGTAGGGGGCCCCATGAAATGTCCCTGGTACCTTTTATAGGCTTTTTTGGGTCTGCTGAGTGTGGGCAAGGACACGGGGGCCCCATGAGTCCTTATTGCCCGGGGGCCAATGAGTTGTCAGTTCGCCCTTGCTTGAGGCTGTAATTGGTGCTAAAGGTGCTTTAACAAAGTATTGAGCAAAGGCTGTTAATACATATGTACAAGTGTTTTTTTTTCATTTTATATTTTTAATAAATTGCAAAGATTTCACAACAAACTTCTTTCACATTGTCATTATGGGGTATTGTTTGTAGAATGTTGAGAGAAAAAAAATAATTTAATCCGTTTTGGAATAAGGCTGTAACATAACAAAATGTGGCAAAAGTTAAGAGCTGGGAATACTTTCTGGATGCACTGTATGTTGCAAATGTTTCAGCATTTCTAATGTTGGGAAGCCCTGCTCTACCTTACCCTAAACAAAAGTCTGTTTTGCCTGGAGTTTATCTTCAATGTACATACAACAAGTAATTCAAAGTGAAATTCATTTCATGAAATGGAACAACAGATTCAGAGGTTGCTTTCAGAGAAAACAGGAATGTGAAAATGATCAGTAATCCAGAAATATAAGCAGCTGAAAAAACAAGTAAATTGCATTGTTTCCTGTAAACTATTAGTCCCTTACTGGCATAGATGTTCTCTGTTGACTGGGAGGTGGGAAAGTCTGGATCAAATGCAACTTTTATGTCCAAAGTTACAATTTGCATATACAGTAACTTAAATAGCCATTGTATCTGAATTTGCTTATTGTTTAGAGAGGCTGTTTTATCTGAATCTAAAGTACATGTAAAGGCTCCTGTAAGCTTTGTGGCAGATTCAGCAGAACAGGCAATGCTGTCATTCCAGAAAGCTGCAGGCAAAGCTGTGATCAGCTTCTATTTCACAAGCTGTATTATGGCCACTAGATAGAGCTGGTGATCTTACTAAATAAATATTAATTTCCTATGATAGTCAGCTCCATCTAGTGGGCAAAATGCTTTACTCTGATTCACACTATTGTGTATGAATAAAGACATCTGCACTAGATCGCATGAACGTGATGCGACTGCAATGCGGTGCAGGAAACGAACAGGATTTGCAGTGTTTTCCGCACCGCATTGGTGTGAACTGGATCTGAATGTGAATGCTGTCCTAGTATGACTCAAGGGAGTAGAATTTAACATTAATAAGACAAGGAATAGTCAATAAGAGAACAAAAGAATGTGACTTCTCGATGGTGGAGTAGAGCTGCATAGCGGACCCACGGCGATGCAACACGCTATCAATTATTAATAATATAAATAATTGATAAATACCTTTATGTTAAATGTTGAGCCTAAGTCTTTTTTTAGATTACTGTATTGCAAAATTATATATTTACTAAAAACAGACAGGTATATATGCCATCTGGGATACTACCAAGGCCAATAAAATCCTCAGAAGCATAGAAGGGAGATACAATCATAGCATAAAACCTATTAAAAATCACTTATAGCGTTTGTTTTGGGATACAGATTTCTGTATCATACAGAAAGAAGGACAAATGAGATTCTGAGACGGGTTTAAAGGTTTGCATCTTTATCAATAGAAGGGATAGTAGGTCTCACAAAATCAAAGTGAACAATTAGGGAAGGATTGAAATTGAATGCTTTTGTTATCCAGGGAATTGACCTGAATGACTTATATTTATATATTTCAAAAAGATTTTTACTATTTTGCTATGAGTGTATGAGAGCTCAGTCTAGATAGATGTGTATCCTTTTCTTTAACCTTTTCGGTCATGTATGTAAGTGTAAATCAATTCAGTCGTATCCTACTCCTTGCAATTTTATGGGCTAATGACTAATATGCCTACAACTGTATTTCCATAAATTTCTTTCAGCATTTTTTTTCTCCCTCAACCCTCCCTAGCTGATCACCTTGGGAATGGCATGCAGCATATGATAAAAAAAAATGTGCATTGCAAATGTGTACACACATACTAGGGCTAATTTAGGAAGGAGTTCACTTACCAGCATGTCCTTGGGAGTGTGGAAGGCAAACGGAATACCTGGAGCTGGCTGAGATTCAAAGGCCTCAGTACTACAAGCCATAACTGCTAACCATTAAGCCACTGTGCCACCCTCTATAACTCTTCAAATACAGGTGGGCATCATACAAGCATTTAACAGCTATATGATACTTTATTGACATTTATTTTATGTGACTGATGGCACAAATTTATAACATTTCAGGAAAGTTACAATTCAGTAGGACTGAATGGATATATGTCTGAAAAAAAATTATTTTGCAGCACAGTGATTTACTTACAGGTAAATACATCCATTTCCATTAGTGCTACGTTCTGTGATGAGGAGGTATCACCTGATTTAGCAATCCGGGCTCCAGTGCATTGCTGTGTAAAATCAGATTCAGAATTAGAATATTTTGTGTGGTCTTACAAACAGAATAAAATGATATATTTTAGCTTTGCAAAGGTTTTTTCATTCATCAGCCAGAATGTATGTGCTCACTTTGATTGCTAATATTAGTTCAAAATGTTCACAATAAACTGACTGCCACAATTTGTGAATGTGCATGGATAAAAAGTTCATGTGGAATTTTCTTTTATTGATTAAAGCTGAGAAATCAAAGATGTTGGGCAGAAAAAAATCAGAGGAACAGTGATTGCAGCCAATCAGCGGGTGCTAGCTGTCAGAATACAATAACAGGCAATGGGAGATTTGTCCTTCCAAGGTGTTTAGTGTAGATGGGGAATCTATGCATTTCTTTTGTTTAGCCCACAGGATTGAACAAGAAACATCTTTACGTTTATGGCCCATTTCAGAGTTGATTATTTGACTACACCAATGTATGATACTGGGATCAAACGTTCTCTTTTCTTTGTACAAAGCAGGTCAGGACATGTTCTCTATTAACTTGACGTAAGTAATGTAAGATACATGTGTTCAATATTAAAGTGGTTATAAAGGTTCAGCCTTTTTTTTAAATAACAAACATGTCATACTTACCTGCTCTGTCCAATGGTTTTGCTTTCTGAACTCTCTGAACTCTCTGAAGTGGAGTCCAGTATCAATTCAGTACTGTGCCATTGGCTCCTGCTGCTGTCAATCAAATCCAGTGAGGAAGGCATGAGGGAGGGGCCTAGCCATGCTCTGTGTGTATAGATACACAAAGCCTGGCTTTGGGGCGAGCTTGCAGGTCTGCCCCCATAGCAAGTGGCTTGCTATAGTGGCAGCCACAGAAGATGAGGAGCCAAAAGCACCAGTGTGGGACCTCAGAAGAGGAGGTGCAGGGCCACTCTGTGCAATACCAGTACACATGGTAAGTATCTTTTTTTATTTTAGGCAAAAAAAGGGAGAGTTTAGAATCATTTAAATATCTTGAGCTTGCTTACTAATTGCCATGGCTCTCTGCAGCATTTTTCTCTAAATCAGTGCCCATGGGTTCTCCAGGTCTTTTAGGGCTCAAAAAAAAAGAAACCTTAGTTTTAAGGAAAGACAGTGCTGTGTTACGAATTATGCTTTTTGGAAAGCCTTTAAAAAAGTTATCCATTAGAAAGACTGCTGTCTTCATGGGATTGGGTACAGGAGATTGTATTTATATAATTTGTAATTCATTTTTATTAATTTTTCTAAACTTTCAAAGTTAAGTTTGACAAGCACAACACTACAGGAGAAAAAGGAGGAACATGCTCACCAAAGCAATTGTGTCATTGAAAAGTGGTATAACAAGACATTGTTCAAGCAAAGCATAAGTGAACCAGGGCTATAAAGTGAAACATAGTAAGGAATAATACTCAGGTAAGAGGTGTGCGCCATGTTCCAGGAGGTAGGAGAAGAAACATATCAAATGATTAGAAAAAAACTAGCTTGAACTTCAATACCTGCAGCCAAACTAAAGCTTCCACACATGCATAAAAATAGAAAGGGAAGTAAAAGTAACAATTCTCATCACCCACATACCCAAATGCTCACATGCCCAAACTTCCACTTGTTACAAGAACAAGATCAAAAAACGGTGGGATGTAGAATTCAATTCACTGTTCTCATATTTTATGAAATTTAGCCATCTTCTCATTTTGTCTGGCAGTCATTTATTCAAAGACCATTACTTGTGAAACACGGTGCTTGACTTCAGCAAAGGGGACTATCGAAGACATGCTTTTGCTGTAACCCTCTTTACCACCATGAAAATATGTATGAATTGAGTATTGGTGTATTCCATGGGTATACTGTTCAAGAGGGCTTCATAAGTGGTCTTATAAAAGGTTTTACCTATAATCATGTAGAACATTTGGCAGATCCTAGTCCAGAATGTCCTCACTTTTGGACTATCCCACTGAATGTGTTTGAAGGAACCATCTACATGACATCCTCAAAAACATTTAGAAGGCTAAGTTGGAATGGCATATGAGATCGTCAAAGGTATAAGGTACCAGAGAAGAAAAAGCTTGAAGTTTGCCTCGAAAGCTAACACTTGTGTAGAGCTCTTGGCCACTTTCATTCGCATTCAGGACATGTCCTCTTTTTATGTGTGGTTTCCTAACTAGTCAGTCCCCTTAGCTGTAAACAGTGGAGGACATCAGCAGCAGATTGTTTTTTACCCTTATACTGCTAGAAATATTTGCGACCTGATCTGCATAATTATTCCAGGTCAGTGATTCAGTATGGAAACCATTGGATCAGTATGACACCCAAGCAGTTAGCCATACCTCCCAACATTCTGAAATGAGAAAGAGGGACACCTTATACCACATAGTATGTGGGCAAAAGACACATCCCTGCTGTGCCTGCAGTTATGCAAATTATGAAGAACGAATGTGTTAAAAAATAGGTTAAATTTACACATGTTTTTTCACCATTGCTTTTCTTTATACTGGCTTTCTAAAATAACAAATGCACTAGTATCGAGTAGTTAGTCATTTTATAATGCATTATTTTATGTCCATATATCCTACCATAAAGAGGGACATGTGAGGAGAAAAGAGGGAGTGAGGGATTTGGCTTGATTTTGGTGTGCCGTTCTAACATATATGATGGTGCATCTGAAAATGAAACCTGAACATGGAAAGTCTTACCGGCACACATATTGTGGTACAGATTGTAACTTTTGCAGATAGGTAGACATAATCACTGTTTGCAATTTTGAAAACTTTCAGTCTAAATCGTGCTTCACTGCCATTTCCATTTTGAATTACAGTGATAAGATCGGAACCTAAAGAAGGATCTGGACAGCTGAATGCAAATGACAAAAAACAGTAAATTAGACTTTCATTATTGTTGTGTAGCACCCTCTAGGTTTAGCTAGACAGGATTGTTTTTTTTTTTAGTCAGAGGCTTGTTAGAAGCCTGGGATGAGTCAGCCTGGGAGTGAGGTAGTGAGGTTTCTTCAGGGCAAGCTAGGAGGCTGTACAGGTCAGGGCTTCTGGAGCCCTCTCACCCTTCAAGAAACTGGAGGAACTTTCTAGAAGATGGATGGAGGAGGGGAGGAGGCCTAGATTTGCATGTTTAAGGGAACATAATCAATCCCCAAGCAGGAGGCTAGGCATGATGGTTAAGAGCAACCCTTAAATGTGAGAGAACCTGTACAGTGGGGGTTGGTGTTGGAGTCAGGTAGAAGATGGACTGAAAGAAGGTGCTGGAGTGTGGAGCCTGCGAGGGGGCCCTACCTATAGGCTAGTGCTGGATGAAAGGATCTCCACTGTACCACCATCTCCTAGGGAGGACATCCTGTCAGCAGGGAAGGAGCCAGGCCAGCACAAGGCCTGAAAGCAGCTGCAACCCACCAAGCTACAGAACAGGACAGTGTGAGTATTTCTACACCCCCTGGGGCAAAGAAGGGAGATGGTTGTCAGGTGCAATACCCAACTGGTTCTCATCAGGGACTACTTAACTACAGATCTTGGAATCCCTTGCCTAAGGATACCCTCAAGACAGCTGGGTGAAAAAGGAAGGATTCATCTGAGGTCTGAGGAGATACACCAAATGGGACATCAGTGCTCCTTAAAGGGACAGTTGATACTTTTTGGTCCACATTTTTGTACAGTATACAGTGTTTGCTGAGAAGTTGTCCTCAAGTTTTACAGTTCCTTGGGCATCCCATATACTCCTAGACCCCTTCCAAATTGTTAACCCCTAGTAAAACAACAAAACCAAGCCCAAGGACTGTTTTACTGTCTCTGTGAGAAAAATTGTGGGAAATGTTGCCTAGCTGTGCAGAGCTTAGTGGGATACACCAAATCCAGCAACCCTCAAGAGGGTAGTGCTATAGTTTCAACATAAATCTATTCAATATTTAGTTTGCCTAAATTCAGTTAATTGGACTTAGGACTAGTATACAGGCTTCAAAAAGGGAGCAGTTCTGAATGCATTGCACTCAGAGGAATGGGGTCTGTAGATTGTAAAAAGCCTTTAATGGTGATGTACCTATTCCTGACAAAAGCTATCCTGAAGAGTGCTGACAACTTATTCAGTAGAAGACATAACACATAGGTCTTGGGTGTAAAATAAAAACCACAACACACATACAATATTTATGAACCAAATTATGACAACACTTTTGTAGATTTGGACAAGGTGTGAATAAGTCAAATTATACTTTGAGGACTGTGTTCCTACATTCCCTGTCCTACCTTACCCCCATCACTTATACAGGAAGGGTGGGAATCCTAATATTTCCCCTCTGTACTAGAAAATATTTTTTTTATTTCTGTCTGTGTCCCCATCATTGAGATTTACCCACACTTATTTTTCTTTATGACACTCTTCATATAGGAAGTTAAGGTAAATCACTCAGCAGGGAAACAGAGAGCAATTACAAACTGACAATGGTTCTGACTCTTCCCCATGATATTCAAAATTCATTACAAATTTAGCTGGGGCATGGCCTTACTTGCAATGATAATAATTACAGTGGAAGAGTAATCATAATAAACTAAGTCTAATGGTTGAGAGTTGGTAATGAGTGTTAGAGTCCTTTCACATGGTTTTTTAATTTTTTTCATCAGTTCAGTTACGTTTTTCAAAGATGTTTTTTAAAAAAAAAACAGATCAGTTTTTCATCAGTTGACATCAGTTTTATTTATTAGTTTACATCTGTTTTTACAACAGTTTTTCCTCATGCTTTACATCAGTTTTTTTTACACCCACTACCAATGCAGAAATGGACTATTTGTCTGTTTACATTAGTTTTTCGTCCATTCTGTTTTTTCTGAGCTTAACAGAAGGGGACAAAAAACTGATGTAAACAGACGACATCCGTTTTTTATCAGTTTTTCCGTAGGTATGCATTGATGTCCATTTTTCATCCATCAACGGATGAATAAAAAAAACGGACAAAATCGGTGTGCAATGGACTATTGGATGGATTGGTTTTCTTTCTGATTTAATTAATTCTTTCCTCCCTTTCTTTCTTTTTCCTCTCTTCTGTTTGTCCCATCCCCTACCTCCCCCCCTTCTCTTTCCAATTTTTTCTTTTTACTTTTATTTTCCCTTTCTTATGCTATTTGTCTTGATTGATTCAAGGAGCTCACTGTTCTGACCATTGATGTTCCCTGGCTCTGGGCCTAGATTCTTACTGGTAATTGCTAACCATTGCATTGCATTGAGGTGTTACTTTATTTTCTTCCATTAATGATTAACACTGATGGTGCCATGGCCTCCATGGGTTTTAGTGGAAGGAGGATGTATATGACCTCAGTTGCTTAGTCTGATCCTCTGGGACCCAGGTGAGCCCACGGCTTCTTCGGGATCAGAGGGGTTGGACTGACCACTCACTCTGTTTTGCTTACTGTTACCTCACTGTGATCATACTTAAGCTTCTGAATTGACATATAATGAGGAATAGTCCTTTTGTTTATTTCCAGAGCTTTGACACTTGTTGCATTTCTTTAGCTACCTCCAAGGTTACCTCCAGGAGGAGGTAAGGGCATTTATCCGGCTATATATTTGTACCTTTTTTTTGTATGTACCACAGTACCTATGTGAGTGGTACAGTCTGAACATCTATGCACTTGCTATGCCTTGTTCTTTCTCTTTGAAAAGAACAATTTGCAATAAAAACGACTGAAACAGAAAAAATGGACAAATAGAACACCCATGTGAAAGGAGCCTTTTAAAAGGTTGTTGAACTGAAAGCAGTTGTTCTCTCTGAAGAAAAAAAATGAAAAGTCAGCAGCTACAATTCCTGTAACTCTTGACTTTTAATAAAAGGGCACTTACCTGTCCAAGGGTCTAATGCAGTACTCACCTGGGCTAGTTCTTCACTAGCCTTAGGATTCACCATGCTGGCATCCTATCCGTGGGCAGCCAGCTATGCTGCTTTTGGCTTCACAGCCGGCTGCCCATTGAGCCCACTACACGAGCCACGCTGCACTTTGTGAATGGTTCTGCTGTCTTCTGGGACCTGTGACACCTAGGTGGTCCAAGCAGAAGTGGAAATGGGTACCTGTCAAAATCAGGTACTCACTGCCCCCCTGCCAAAATGATATGCCAGATATGGCAGAGGAAGGGGGAAAGAGGACTGAAAGTGGAAAATTTTCCTTTTGGGTCAAGTTCTGCTTTAAGGCCCTGTTCACATTTTGCATACTTTTTTGAGCGACTATCATGCATTTCCATGTCTCAAGCATAAGGTAACACATTCACGTGAATGGACTGCCCTATACATGTTTGTTGTGGCAAAAGAAGCTCAGGGACCTTGGGCTTGAGTCAGGTGCGCTTTTACATGCGTAGTTTTCTGTGCAACAATCACAGCAAAATTGCACCACGTTTGGGGTGTCATTAGGACAAAAAAATGGCACCCAAATGCACGTTGTGTGTTTTGATGCAGTTTTAGCGATATTTGGAATTGCAGGCAGAATCAAGACAATTCTGCCTGCAATTCTAAATCACTATGTGGATCGGAAGATAAAGCTACCAGGGCTGGAAAACAAAATATTATAAAATCATAACAAAAAAAAATCAAAAGATGTAAAAACTCTGAATACATGACCAATTATGAAAAATGTGGTGTATTGTAAAATCATGTATATAACTCCCTACAACATATATATTTAATATCCTTAAAAAATACCAATTAATACGCATCATTATAATATCTGTTCAGTTATAAAACATGGTATGCATATGATTTATAAGAATGGTAGCTATCACTGCATATATATGAAAACCCTGTAATATATATACTGTACACAGTATATATATATATATATATATATATATATATATATATATATACACACTGTATATACTGTAAATAAAATGCTATGTAAATCTTATAAAGGTAATCAAATGCAATGTTTCCATGAGTATACCACATACAGGTTGCATAATATCTCAAGGAAATTAATATTTATAAAGTAGTGGCTGTGGCATTCACCAAACATTCATGGTGGTGAATCATTCACTGTATATTAAAACATGCACATTCACTGCATACAACCCTATGCAGTGAATATTTGCTGAATATCTTGTTCACTGTGTTATAAATACACACATTTGGCTTTTGTAAAGCTCAAATATATTATATGTTACTATTTTACTTTGAACGTAGGTTTGCTATTCAAAGATCACAGCTGGCACTTCACCCCTCAATGTACAGGACCCTAAACACCAATACCACTCTCCATGATTCTAAGACTGACCCCAGATCAAGCATAATTTTAGCTACCCAGAGTTAGATTAAAATAAATAAAACAGACAAAGTTATACAATATGAACATACCCATCTGGTCCATTAGTCAGGTTATATATTTCTCCACCGGTTTCTAGTGTAGAGGCATATATACTTATAACTTTAACTGAGAATGTGCTTGCTTGCAAACTTGGTATATTAAATCCCACATAAACATAACTGTCAATTGACAGGTCTGAATTTGCGTCAGTAATTTGTTCTGTAAATGTTTCATCTTTGTATAGAGCCATGAGTACAGTTACAGCACCGAACACCCCAGGTATAGTTATTTGTGCAGTCCTGAAAAATATAAATATAAAGATGGAGTTGAGGTCATTAAACAGCACTGCTATTTTTTATACATATGTAAATGTATAATACTGCTCTACTGGAGATAGTAGAGTACAGCATACATTTGAAATGCAGCATCAATAAACATTTAAAGCAGAATGCCAGATGTGGGTATTGTTACATAGATCCAGATTGGATTGATGTAAGTATGCATATAGCATACCTGTGGGGTCAGTCAAAAACAGCCATTCTCAACAAGGGTTCTGTGCAACTCTAGGGTTCCTCCAGAGGTTGCTAGGTCAGAGGTTGCTGGAACACCATGAGCTGTGGCTGACTGATCCGATTGACCTCCCATTTGATGGTGCCTGCATAGTTCTGAGGCCAATTCCAAACAGCATAACCAGCTGTATAACAGCAGAACTTTTTTTAGTGGTCTGTAAGGCTGTTGTTATGATCATTACTGGAAAGAGCCTGCCTACTCTCTAACCATCAATGTATAAGGGTCATTTTTCCCAATGACCCCTAGTGAATTGATCGGAGCAGGGGTTCCATAGGATCTAAGATTTATTTCAAGGGTTCCTCAAGGGTTAGAAATGTTGAGAAATCACTGTAGTAGGCACTGCAACTCCAGTGATCTCTACTAGCTTCATGGTCCCATGCCAAGCAGATGCCTGCTACATTAGGAACATCGGAGCTGGAGAGTATGATGTCATTGTCCCGCCTCTCCACTTTGAACAATCAAAGAACAATTTGCATTTATTGAGAAAAGGGAAAGCATTCTCTAAACGGCACCCATGCCAAGTGGTTGGCTTGTGTTCACAATACAGCAGGGCAGCTGCTCAGCATGGGGTCAAGGAGCTAGTGGAGTTCACTGGAGTAGCCGTATCTTCTATACTGATTTCCAGCTTCCAGGGGATCTAACAGGTATGGTACATACATTGTTACACTGGCCTAAGTTGTAAAAAAATACCCATACTTGGAATTCTTCTTTAAAAATATGAACTGAATTTACCAAATATTTCATCTCTAGTAAGGAATATGGACAAACACGAGTAGGATATTGCTCAGAATAAAGTGGCCATGTGTTTTGTTTTTTCTTTAATTAAAAAAATACTATATTTCAACCGTTAGGTGGAGCTGACAATCAAAGGAGATAATTGTATTATAAACAGTACAGCAGACATTCATGGTGCCAATGTTAGTACATTAGGGCCCTTTCACATGGGCAATTTGTGTTCCTATCAGCAGGAAATCCACTCGCAGATCCCCTTGTTGTTTGGAGCAGAGCGGGGTAGATGACAGGTCTGTCTCCTCCCAGTTTTAGCACGGACAGACCACGCTCCACTCTATGGGCGGCTGGGAGTAAATGGACTCCGCTTTCTGTTTACACCCAACTGCCTCCAATCTGGCCCATCCAAACAGAAGAAGAGCCTTCCACCTTTTTTTTTTAAGTTGGCCTGATTGGACCCAGAGGTAGGCAAGTGTAAACAGACACAGGTCCGTTTACACCTTCCAATCCATAGGAATGCCTGGAATAATGTTAGTACAGTATAACACTTGAAAGCTAAATAATGCATTTTTTTGCAGAGGTCTATATATCAGACCAAAAGAGGAAAAATTGAAGACGAAAGAAGGACTGAAGGACAATCCTTTCAATGAGGGACAGTTAGGAGCTATGATAGCAGTCCCTGAGTGTTCTTACAGTATATGAATATGCAAAGTGATGACCATTACATTTTATTTTCTGCCAATATGACCACTCCAGATTTGGTTTATTGAACATATTCTGATTGTGTACACACCATTATCTTGAGATCACTGTAACAAAGCTACTGTATGTGGATAACACTTACGTGAGTTTAGGCTTGAAGGTGGCGTTTAGACTAATAGTATAATTCAAGGGAAACGTGCAGCTCACAGTCACAGAAACATTGTTTCTGGTTATTATATTTGATGATGCTGTGTAAATGTTCAGTACATTGGAAAAAGTCACATAACTATCATTGATCTGTAAAAAGAGAAGTATTCAAATGTGTTAAATATCTCCATCACCGTACTTACTAAACAATTAAATGACTGTATACAAATATATTATTATCCTGTAGGGTAAGGCTTTTAGCTGATGATTTTATTTGAAAATATGTGCTATGTAAATTTTAAAGGGGTATTAAACCCAAAAGCATATACAGTATTTATTATATTGCAGCTTACAAATTCTTAAATATGATGGCTGTATTAGTTACCTTTTTTAAATACGTTATTTTATTTTCACCTGGTGATCTGGCCAGTAAGACTGCTGTTTTCCAACAGGACAAGCTATCCTGCAGAAGTAGCAGTTACAGGATTAAGACAAACCATGTACTACTGACAGTGATCAGCTATTATTTATGTAAAATCTTTTTTAAAAAGGAAAAAAATCTGTTTGCCATAACTGCTTATGAAGTGCAGTTCAGCTTCAATTTGTGAGTGTATGTAAATCTGCTAGTACATCTAGCACTACCTCCCCCCAGAGTAACAATGCTGCTGTTCCAATGTGTCTCTTTTGCTCCTTCATCCAGAATGTAGTCACCCTAAACTGGAGGTGTGTTACTGGCCAGATCACCAGGTGAAGATAGAGGGAAAAAGCCTAAAAGGGTAAACTAATGCAGCCACCACATCTAAGGATTAGTAAACTGCAATATTTTACAATTTTGGTTCTGGGATTAATACCACTTTAATTGTAGGTATTCTATAAAAGAAAGGTAGGAAAAGTAGGTTTCTCCTGTCATGTGTCTAGTATAGGACTGATTGGATAATGTATAAGGGATTAGGTTAGGGGGTTACTTTAATCTCTTCCTGACTCTGTAAGGCAGGGGTGTCAAACTCCATTTCACTGCGGGCCATATCAGCATTATGGTTGCTCTCAAAGGGCCGGTTGTATATGTAAGACTAGATCTCCAGAGCACCCCACCCCCCCATTACATCAGATGTCAAGAATCCCACACCCTCCCTAACATCATTGTGCACCCCCTGTGGGGGGCAAAGCTGGAAAGCAGAAAGTGCAGGGTCTGGAGGAGGGCCAGAGGAGGAATAGAATCAGTCACCAGAATCTGCTGAATGCTGAGACCAGGGGAGACAGGGATGAGGGGGTGCTACAGCTGCACTGAGAGGTGCAGGATTTAGCAGAGGAGTTCTATTCTCCTCTCTGCTGCCGACTGCTGAGACAAGGTGGGGGCAGAGACAAGGGGTACCTGCAGGAGAGGTGCAAGGGCCACATGACCTGGCCTGGAGGGCTGGATTTGGCCTGCAGGCCTTGTGTTTGACACCTGTGCTGTAAGGCATATTTGAGGCAGCAGGATAAGTGGGCTTTAATGCACATATGCATCCACACTGGTCAGATGCTGTGTGCATGCTCCCAGCATATGGACCGAGCTGTCTCCAACAGCTCTTGGTCAAGGGTTCTGATCAGGAGCCAGCAGGATTGGCTCCTGATCATGTGACCACTGCAGGAACTAATCACAATGAGCAAGTGATTAGGCATTAAAATCCATTGAAGAGGCCACCGGCAGCTGTTGGGAAGAGGTTAAAGCTTGACTCTAGGGAAACACAGAAGAAATGCATATTTAGGAGCAGTTTTATCTGCCAAAGGAATTTGTATTTCTGTTTATCTAGTCCTGAATTGTACATGGCTGTGCCACACAGCTCAGTCCAGTCTGCCAGGGGAGGGGAACTGATCTTTCTCAGTTACCGGTTTCCTTCCCTCTCCCACCCTGTGATAGGACAATGAAAGGAGAAGCTGCAGACTCGCGAGTTCATCTCTTTGACACTCTGCTCTCTCTTCCCCACAGCATGGCAACACACTGGATCACCTCATTGTGCTGCTTCTTCCTCCCCCAGTCTGAGATTTCCTGCACAGTAGACTGCAAGTGGCCAATGCCAGGTCAAATACAGTGTGTTGTGCTAAGGCAGCCATGGGCAGCCAGCATGCCACAATGTAGCAAAAACTACACTTACAGCACATTTTTATAGCAACATGGGTAAATTAGCGTATACTGTACGTTTGTTTTGGGGTACCATTCACAATTATCAGGACCGCAACACACTCCTCAGAGTGGTGTGTGTTACTTTGCATTGTGTTATAAGAAATATCCTTCTATTTCCTAAACCTGCCAAATAACGTATGAATTCTTACAATGACTGCCACAGCAAGAAATCAGATTTCTGCTGAATTTTCTTCTGGTTATGTAATTGGCCTACTGCTTTTCCCAGCTCTCTGAATAAGACAATGAAACTGATGTGATGACAGCAGGCAGACCCTCCCTCAGGCTTTTGGGAAGCAGGAAGTTAAAGGATAAGTTCACCTTTGGGAACATGTTACATGTTCCGCTCACACAGCCGCGTCATTCATTCTCAGAGTCCTGTGAATGAATGAACTACAAGTACCGCCATCCTTTGCAGATGTCGGCTTGTAGTTCTCAATGAACTACCTCAGCACATTGATTCTTCCTGTCAGTGTATCTGCTTGCCCATATGGGATGTACTAGTAAGCAGATATATGGACAGGTCTGCAAGAGACCTGCATGCAATGCTTTACAGGCCTCTACAACAAAAAAATAATAAATGCACATTTATTATTTTTTGTTAAAAGGTGAAGTAATCCTTTAATTAAATCCTTTAGAAGATCCGGCACTTTGGTTCAATCCACAAATAAATATCCTTTATTCATAAGGCACAGCACATAAAATCTACAAAGAAAGCCAACAAGTTTCGGATGCTAGGCCTTAATCACAGCTAACGTTGTTACACAATAACCCATAATATACAAGGATATAAAACCTATGTGTAAATGGGGGGGGGGGGGGAATAGAAAGCAGGGTAAACAATAAAAGTCAGATTGGAGTAAACAGGAAAAAATATATACTGCTAATTTAAAAATAGCAATTTACACAATAAATATAATACAGGTGTACCTCGGTTTACGAACGACTCAGTTAACGTAATTTTCGGTTTACGAATGAAAATCCATTGAAAATAATGCCTCGGTGTACAAATTTTTTTTGCAATATGAACGGATTAATTGGTTTTCAATGCATTTACAATTTTTTTTTAATCATATCCCTATACAGTACTCTGCCTTTAAAGTGCACTTTATAAAGACTTTTGAACAGATAAGACAATTTTTTACTTTTTTCTGACCTCTGGAACGGATTAATTGGTTTTCAATGCATTTACAAATTTTTTTTTAAATCATGTCCCTTTATACCTTTCAAGTGCACTTTATAAAGAGTTTTGAAAAGATAAAACTTTTCTTGACTTTTTTCTGACCTCTGAAACGGATTAATTGGTTTTCAATGCATTTACGAATTAATTTTTAATCATGTCCCTGTACAGTATTTATGCCTTTAAAGTACACTTTATAAAGAGTTTTGAACAGATAAAATACTTTTTTTTACTTTTTTTCTGACCTCCAGAACAGATTAATTGGTTTTCAGTGCATTTCTATGGGAAACCGCTTTTTGGTTTACAAATTTTTCGCAATATGAAAAGTCCCGCAGAACGCATTCAATTCATAAACCGAGGTACTCCGGTAATAAAAATGCACAAATAGGTGGCAATGTAATATCATCGCAAATTCACAATTGGATAGTTGAGAGACGGAAAAAAAAGGAGATTCATTTGAGATATAAATTGACATCCCACCAATAGTTGAGACTGTGTAGTGCATGGCTTTGTAGTTTATGAATCCACCTGTTACAGTCAGGGTTCAGGCTTGGAGACCAGTAGCTATACCAGTTGAGAGGCTCCTACCGTCTAGCAGGACAGGTATACAAGCAGGTCACCCTGGCGGATGATATGGGTTCACCCAAGGAGCGGGATCTAAGTACTAACAAGTTTTCACCAGAGCTCCTGATGGTATAGATGGGTTTTGCTGCGTGTTAGTATCAGGTCGCGGTCCTCAGATCGCCCCACCAGGAGGTAGGGTTGCCACCTCATCGCTTCAAAACCAAACACATAATAATTACACAACTTCTGTGGCTGATTAAGGTGGTAACTAAACTCAGTGCCTTATCGGCAATAAATTGGCCTCAGAACATCTGTAATTAATATTTGTTCAGGTTTTAAAGGGGTGAGGTGGCAACCCTACCAGGAGGACAGCAAGCTGGGGTCAAATTGCAGATATAGCAAGTGGGGATCAAATAGAAGCATAGTCGGTAAACAAACCAAAGGCCAGTAACAGTTGGTTGTAGGTTGGGATCAGGCAGAAGCATAGTTGAGGAACAAGCCAAAGGTTAGTCATGAGTGGAAATGAAGATATGAATGGCAGCAGGAGTGACAAGAGCAAGATATTGGCTAGAGAGCACAAACATCTGGCAAACAGGAAGTGCAGAGACATAGTTTAAATCAGGAAGTTCATGGAATGAGCAAAGAGTTCATGAAACACAAGACTGTCTAATGGATCAGAAGGGAGCTGTCCAACATCTCAGGTGGCTCAGCAAGAAGGAATGCTGTTAGACACAGCAGAGCTCCTGGGTTCAGGTCCATGCCCTGACTCCCTCAAACCTCCCCTTTTCACAGCCTATGATATCTGTCTACTCTTCTATCTGGTAAAGACACTCTTTCAATATCATAAAAAGAAGACATTCGACCACTGTGGACACTTCTAAAATGTTGCACCCCACATATTTTATATGGGAACTGGTACATTGAATCCCATATACAACAGAATTAGCACCACAATTGATATATTGCCTAGTGGAAAAATTGTTGCCAAGTGGTAAGAGAAGTGACAATCTTACTAACCGTGTGTACACTGTAATATCTGCAAGTGTTGTGAGCTCAACAAAATGATCCCAAGTGATGCAACCAAGCTGTTTTGTGGTAATGGGATTATGGCTGGAAAAATAACTGGGGGACAGGAGGGAAGCTAAACTGGAAAAATTACAGCCTCTCTAGATAAAATGAAGTGACATTCCCTATCTAAAGAAAGTACAGAAAGATTCATTTTAGTCATTTTAGTTCAGTCAAGTATTTGGTTACATAGGTCACTCTTGAATCTTTTTGATGTTCACATTCTTTGAAGATGAATATTTGCCTGACGTATTGTAACCATCTCCCAATTCAGATCTGTAAATAGCAGAAGCAATATTAAAACCTCTCTGAATGAACCATTCTGGATATCCCCTCTGTTTCAATCTCATCATAATGGTTTACATTCGGAGAGATCATTTGCCTCTGTGGAACAGTTCCTCCTTGCTCTAATCAATTCCTGATCTTATGGTGTGGGTAGGGTAGGACTTACTGGCTAGTGAGGTAGTGTTACCTGCACAAGGTTTCAAAATTTTTTTTCCAGTTTACTCTGATCCATATTTTAATATTTACCCTGGTTTTTTTTCTCTCCCCCCATTTACACGTGGGTTTTATATCTTTATATATTGTGTGTTATTCTGTAACAAAGTTAGCCGTGATTAAGGTCTAGTGGCTGAAATGTGTTTACTTTCACTGTGGATTGTATGTACTATTCCTTATGAATACAGGATATTTATTTGTGGATTTAACCAAAGTTCCAGCTTTTCTAAAGGATTGAGCTTGTCTTGGGCTTACAGTGGCCCTCAGCCTGAGCACCGGTGCATCTCATCAAGTGCATTGTGGAGTGGGGGTAGAATCGTTGTTTGATTGCCTCAGAAGTCAGTGAAATACCTGTACATGTTTGAGTTTCAGCAGGACAGCGATAGATAGGACTCTGCAATATATCTTACTTAAAGTGTTAATAAACCCATGATCTTGCATTCACTATCCCTAGTGTCCTACAGTACACAATGCATGGAAATGCAACTATTTGTGTAAATATAAACTGCTAAATGCCTTTTTTCATCAGCAGTATATAGCAGTCTTGTGACTTCTATCAGTGTCCAGCTGAGCACTGGTTAAAGCTTGTAATTTTCATTCTCCTCTGACTGTCCTATGAGGCTGCATAAACCCTGACCCTCTGTCTGTGCAATTCTGATTGGCCCTGTGCTGATCACATACATCCAAAGAAAAAAAAATAAACTCTCTAGAAACACACACTAAACTGAGCATGTGCAGAGTGACTCCTAGAGCTTTGTACTATCAGCAGATGGATTGGGGACAGTAGAAGAAGGGGAGGATCAGAGAAGACACGATCAAACATTCTTTTTACACAATGCGAAGGATTAACCCCACAGTGAGTATAACAAGCATCCTTTACTGCATATACAGACTGATTTTACTGTTGTGAGTTTAGTAACACTTTAAATCCTTGCAATAGTTAAAGGATAAGTCCACTTTTTAACAAAAAATAATAAAAGCAAATTTTTTGCAGATAAACAATACCATTGCACAGAGCATATTAATAGTGTTGGCCTCGATGTTCAAGCTGAATGTAAGTTCAACTAGAACATGGACTGTTCGCGTGTTCACCTTGTGAGAGCAATGTTCACCATTGTGAGAGCCATGATTGGCCAAAGCAATGCATCTTACCACAGGTCAAGTGCAATGCTTTGGCCAATCATAGCACAATGCAGTGTGAGAGCCATGATTGGCCAAAGTCACAGTGACTTTGGCCAATGATGGCTCACAGCTAAATCCATACTCCACACTATAGAAGGCTGCTTACACTGCAGTCTTATGCAGTGTGTTGCTGGACAATACCAAAGACAGAAGGGAGAATACTCTCCCTGGAAAAAATAAAAATAAATAAGTAATAATTTTTAAAAAATAATATAAAAAAAAACAACTAAAAATAAAACAAAAATATATTTAAAAAAAGGAACAGCGTCGGTTAGTATGGCTTTTAGGGGAAACCCCACATACTTTTTATAACATTTTTTACTGTGGAGTTTCTCCTAACCTCCCTACCAGACTTAAAGGGTCTGGTATGGATTGGGGGGGAGACCCCACTGTATTTTTTTTTTTAATAAACATGTCATTTTAAAAAAAAAGTCAGTCCTGCTGCAGCAGGATCTACACATTGTACAGATGATAGTTTAAGGGGACCCCCCAGGCATGCTATTTAAGGGAATTTTTCTTTCTTTTCTTTTTTTTTTTTTTACTTTAAGCAATGAAAAATGACTGTACCTTTAAAAACAGTACTTTCTGAAATTTGTTTTTTCACTGATTCATATTGCTCAGGGCAGTACCCAAGTCCCCATACCCCATTTATGGCCAATAACTTGCATATAAGCCTTCAAATGAGTAATTTAAAAAAAATTGTGACAGCTAGCAGGCTGAGAAGATTCCCCTCTAGTTGTCACACTTGGGGAGCAGGAGCTGGTCCTATCGTTACATGTTACACCCTGAATATGGCTGTAACATGTAACATGTTACAAAAGGTGAACTTATCCTTTAATATTGACCTGGAAACAATTATTTTAATCTCACCAGAAGTTACACTAATGGGTATATTTATAAATCCATAAGTGTGACATGCATCAAACATTCACTTTAGGTGAACTTATTATATACAGTCTGGAGGAAAATAGGGAAAGGGAAGACATGAATGAAACCTTTAAATACATCAAGGGGGTGAATAAGGTTCAAGAGGGTAATATTTTGAATATGAAACCAAGATCAAGAACACGGGGACATGAATTCAAGCTAACTGGAGGAAAGTTCAAAACTAATCTTAGAAAGTATTATTTTACCAAAAGGGTAGATGATGCTTGGAATAGACTTCCAGCAGTGGTGAGTCAGTCAACAGAAGTTACACTAATGGGTATATTTATAAAGCCATAAGTGTGACATGCATCAAACATTCACTTTAGGTGAACTTATTATGCACAGTCTGGAGGAAAATAGGGAAAGGGCAGACATGATTGAAACCTTTAAATACATCAAGGGGGTGAACAAGGTTCAAGAGGGTAATATTTTCAATATGAAACCAAGATCAAGAACACGGGGACATGAATTCAAGCTAACTGGAAGAAAGTTCAAAACTAATCTTAGAAAGTATTATTTTACCAAAAGGGTAGATGATGCTTGGAATAGACTTCCAGCAGTGGCGAGTCAGTCAACAGTAAGTGGTTTCAAACATGCTTGGGACAAACATAGATCTATACAAAACATGTATTAAAAAAAAAAAAATGGGCAGACTTGAGGGACCACTTGGTCTTTTTTTCTGCCATCACTTTTCTATTTTTCTTTGGTTCCAGTAATACATCCTTATCAATTTAAACATGTGCTAGGAAGATATAGTTGCAGTTAATGTTAGGTGAATGTCACATTTACTGCTCTAGAAATATACCCTCTAAGAGAAAAAGCCAGCCACTGATGGCCAACAGATTACTCCATCCCAAGAAGACACTGTTATCAGAATACACTGATCTACTGTTACCAATGACTGCCTGCAGCCGCTGATCAACTAATTATAGGCTTCTGTCGAGCAGGGATGGCCACACACTGATCAAAATTTGAACAGTCCCTGCTGAACTGGCAGCATTAATCAGCCTATGGCCGGCTTTACGGTGAGCTTGAAGGTTATGGATAGCTTACACCATATTTTAAAATACTAGTATTCCCACAACATAGCACACAGTTCTTATTAGTATTTCATTAATGTTAATTCATTTTGTTCAATTTCCACTTACTGTTATATTGTTGCCACATTTTCCAAAAGCCAGAGGATTGTGAAAAGCTAGTTGAGGTTCATTATTCATAGACACATTGAAGTTGTTACATTCACTTCCAGTGTTATTACTCAGTCCCAGAGTGTAGATATTAAAATTGTTCTTTTGCAGTTGACACTTAGAAATGTATATGTCCATTTGTCCATTAGAGCACTCAACTGTTACATTTGCAGGGGACACTAAATTATGGAATGAGAAAAAAAATTAATTTTAATTATAACATAATAAATGACCAAATGCTGTTAGGAACAGTAGATAGATTAGGAGCAGTAGAAAAAAACGTTTTTCTTAGTTTCTGGTATAACATTTTCCAAACAGGTAATTCTTCTCCTTCACTGATGTGCACTAATGAGGCAGCACTGATGGGCACTGATAGGCAGCACTAATGGGCACTGATAGGCTGCACTGATGGGCACTGATAGGCGTCACTGATGGGCAGCACTGATGGACACTGATGAGGGGGCACTGATAGTTGGCACTGACTGGCAGCACTGATGGACACTGATTGGCATGGATAAGCAGAACCGATGGGCTCTGTTGACACCCAACACACGGCCTCCCAGAACTGGACGACCGTGCTGTAGCCATCATTTGGCTATAGTGCAGTCAGCAAGTAGTTAAACCTTTGACTCACTGCCAACAAAAACTTGTCCCTAACAGGGTTATGTCCACACTAGTTCCAGGGGTACAAAGGCAAGGTCACCATCAGCAGGTTAACCTTTTCAGGACTAAAGTCCCCATAATCAGGGTTGGAGTCTCTCCGAGCTTCTGAATTCCGGGTTCCATATAAGGGCTTAATAATACTGGAAAAGCTGCAAGCTCTTTCCGATTACCCTGGAACCCCTCACTCTGCATGGGAAGGAACTCCAGAGTACTTAAACTGAGCTTTTTTTTAACCCCTCAAAGGTACCACAGTCCAAATGGAGACACATACAGTTGCAAGAAAAAGTATGTGAACCCCTTGGGATTACATGGAGTTTTGCATGAATTGGGCATAAAATGTTCTCTGAACGTCATCTAAGTCCCAATAGGAGAAGACAGTGTGCTGAACATAATACTATACAAACATTAGATGTTGCCATGGTTTAATTGCACATAACATATAAACATTCACAGTGCAGGGAGGAAAAAGTATGTGAACCTTTGGACTTAATAACTGGTTGACCCTCCTTTGGCAGCAATAACCTCAACCAAACGTTTCCTGTAGTTGCAGATCAGACCTGCACAACGATCTGGAGTAATTTTGGACCACTCCTCTTCACAAAACTGTTTCAGTGTAGTAATATTCTTGGGATGTCTGGTGTGAATCGCTCTCTTAAGGTCATGTCACAGCATTTCAATCGGGTTGAGGTCAGGACTCTGACTGGGCCACTCCAGAAGGCGCATTCTGTGCTGTTGCAGCCATTGTTTTGTTGAATTACTTGTATGCTTTGGGTCATTGTCCTGTTGCATTACCCATCCTCTGCGGAGCTTCAGTTGGCGGACAGATGGTCGTACGTTTTCCTGCAAAATGTCTTGATAAACTCTGGAATTCATTTTCCCATCAATGACAACAATCCGTCCAGGCCCTGAGGCAGCAAAGCAGCCCCAAACCATGATGCTCCCTCCGCCATGTTTTACAGTGGGGATGAGGTTTTGATGTTGGTGTGCTGTGCCTTTTTTTTGTCCACACATAGTGTTGTGTGTTCTTCCCAAACAACTAAATCTTGGTTTCATCTGTCCACAGTATATTTTGCCAGTAGTGCTGGCAAAATATAAAAGGGGTACACTGGTGCTACTAAGCCCCCCTGCCTGCAGACCCAAAAACCACCAGGCCAGGGTTATGGGGAAGAGGCCCCTGTCCTTGGGACACTATTCCAATGCCGCAGGCACGTGGCCTGGTGAGTCACAGGGAGGGGAGGTGCTCGATCATTCCTCCCTTTCCTGCCCTGCCAGGCCTGTGCTTGGATCAAGGGTCTAGTAGGAATTTAGAAGGGACCCCATGCTTCCCCCCCCCATTGTGGTCTCTCTGTAAGTAAATGTTCAGTTTAGTAAATAAAATTAAGCTCCTTCATTTCAATCAACCAATCATGTCCTAGCAAAAATGTGATGCTTTCATTTTCTTTACACATGATTGAGTATTGAAAATGAACACAGATTCACCTTATTTATTGTCATTCACTTAAAAAAGTGAGCTCATGCTTTGTAAAAGTGAACATTCACTTTGCTATATAAACAGCCTCTAATCCTTTAGTAAGTCAACCCCAATGTCCTTACAGAAAGGGTCAATAAACTCATTAGAAAAGAATTGAAATTAAATGTGGATACTGATGCTATAGGGTAATACTATACCTGTTTTATTATATCTGGACAAGTCACAGTCACAGTTAGAGGCACCACAAGCTATTTCATCTGCACAGTGCACTAGAGGAGACAAGTAAAAAACAAATTGTATTATAATGTTATATGCTATGACTTCTGACTGTGCTGATACATGTACTGTCATTTACAAAAAATCCAGTTTTATGTACTATATTACAGGTTGTCTTGGTGTGTTCTTAATGCCCATACAACACAAGTTTCTGATAGGAACGATTTTTTAACTACTTGCCTACTGGGCCAATTCTGCCACTTTCCCACACACATGTAAAAATCAGCATTATTTTGCTAGAAAATTACTTAGAACCCCCTAACATTAAATATATATATATATATTTTTTTAAATTATTATTTTATTTATTTATTTAATGTTTTAAGCAGAGGCCCTAGAAAATAAAATGGTGGGTATTTTTTACGTCCAACAGGATTTGCGCAGCTGTTTTTTTTCAAATGCAAATTTTTTGGAAAAGATACATTTTAATGGATTTTAGTGAACACAATACAATACCCAAGTTTTTGGTAAAATATAAATTGATAGCTAACATGTCATGCTTTACAATTGTGTACAGCTGTGGATAAACAGCCATTTATATATGTGTGTGTGACTTATGCATGTATTCACATTTGTGCGTGAGACTGGGGTTTGGGGGGTGGGTCGAGACGCTTATAATTGGTTTTTTTTTTAAACTTTTTTTTAACACTGTTCACTTAATGAACAACATCCTTTGTGATATCATGGGCCATGACAGTTCCTCTTTATGGAGAGATCTGGGGTCTATTAGACCCCAGATCTTTCCTCTGGCCTCCAATGCAGCCACTCAGACACAGATTGTTCTGATAGGCTGCCTCACTGGCTGGTAACCATCCAGTAAACACAGAACTGAAACCAATGGCAAAGTGACAAAATCCTCCTTGCTTCCAGTTTCTGGCATCACTGAGAGGGAGGAACAAAATCCTCTTTGTCTGTGCAGTCCACAGAATGCCGCTGATGGGAGTTGTCCCCGATGGGATGGAAGACCCTGCAAAAGAGTGCAGCGGTGGGAGGGGGGGTCACCCTGTTCCACCACCTGAGAAGTGATCAAGTGACTATACAGCCACTCAAAGAACTTCTACAGAAAAGCCCATTGCTGGCTGAAAACGTTGATACTGGGATGATGCCTGTAGCTTCAGGCATCATCCTGGTATAACCACTTAAACTTGGCATATGACGTCCAACCAGGGAAAGTGGTTAATAATGGAAAACATCGACTTGCATTACTTGCTTCTAAAAAACTCTTTTAAAATGTAAAACAAATAAAAAACAAAATGGGTCTGATTTACTAAAGGAAAAGAGGCTGTTTACTTTGGAAAGTGAATATTCAGTCAGCTAAGTGAATTATGTGAAGCTGTGATCATTTCAATCATCCAATCATGTGCAAAATACTGTTTTTTATTTTCCTTGCGCTTGATTTTTTTTTAATCACCTTTTTTTGTGTGCAAAACTAAGTGAACATTTACTTTTCTAAGCAGTCTCAACTCCTTTATTAAATCAAACCCAATATATCAATTTTAGGTTTACAAGTTCATGCAGCTTGGCAGAGGTAGAAACCAATTTGAATTCTATCATTTTCAGATTGGTGAAAGATGTTTTTTTTTTCTTGTGGCTTGCTTCCTTTTGCTTTTTGCATTGTTTTATATGTAAATTGTTTTCTTATACACTTATTAATTCAGTCTCAGAACATATTGAAAGCAAATCTCACTACTTTCCGCCTTTGATCTCTAAATATAGCCAGAAAGATGTTTGGTGTCTGTTTATGACACAGAGAATAGTGGCGATTCAACGGATCTCAGCTATTCTCTGGTCATTCACAGTTTATGACACTCAGAAGATCATGTCAGCCCTTCACTGGAGATCTGTGTTCTCCCTCCAGATTCTCCAGCCCAGAGCTGGAGAATCGGAGGGACCGCAAACTAAGCAGAGATAATTTACCCCTGTTTAGTAAACTGATCTTTTACTGTAATCTCACGAGATTATAGTAAAATCAGCCGATTTCCACTGTTTGTAGACCGTTCTCCAGCGTTTGGAGACCGTTCTCCCTTCGTTCGGAGAACTGCTTCATAAACTGCATTCACAGGAGAACTGTGTCCTTCGAGAATGAAGGAGCACTGAGCAGCGATCTATTACCGCTGGTTCATAAATGGACACCTAAGTGTTCATCTTTTATCCTAGGAAGTTGAAGCAAGACTAAACCCAACAATTTAACAGTTTCCTAAAACAGTTCCATTCAAAGCATGCTGAGAATGATGGTACAAAATGAGCATGAAATCCATTTTCAGTGCAGCTCAGAAAAGGTGCCTGCATGGTTTTGGTGCTATGCGATGTGATTTGAGCCCATTCAAAATAAATAGGCTCAAATCATAGCTCACTGAATCTCATGAGAATTGCACAGGAATGTGGTGCAGTTCTTGTGCAATTCCGATTCTGGTTATAACGTGATCCAGGGCTCAGGCGCACAGTCCGATTTATTGGCAAAGACAAACATTGCACTTTTTTTAGATGGCATAAATCAGCTCACGTTTATATGTGAACATGTATGCAAAGGTCACCCTTTCCAACATTTCCTAAATAAACACGAGTTGAACTACCATTAGGCACAGCAGGCATGTGACTATAGGTGACAGAAGCTATGGGGTAGCTTTTCCCTGAATAACCACAAATTTCTTCTCATGATGAGCAGGAATACAGTCATATCCCTTTGCTTTATTTTCACAATATCACAATATTTTAAGCCAGATTATCACAGATAAAGCAAGAAATGGTTTGTTGGAAAAAGGTGATTCTAGCACAAGGGTACTGCTTTGGTTATGTGCTTACAGTCCAGTGATGGAAAGCTAGTCAGATGACAAAATATTATTTTTGATAATCTACTTTTTTGTTTGAAATACATTGTATATTACCTGATAAAATAGTGCATAGTGCCAGAAGGATCACGAACAAGCGCATCATTGTCATAGGATCTAGAAGAAAGAACACAATTTTAGACAAGCTCTTAAATCAAAATAAAAGTTCCTATATTTTATGAGATATACTCTATAACCAGTCTAAGGAGGTTAATGAAACAAAATATCATCACATTTATTTTTGTAAATGATCTACCACCAAATAAATAAGCAGAGAACATTTAAAGATCCTTGTGTACCCAGTAGTAGTAGTAGTAGTAGTAGTAGTAGTAGTAAGCAAGGGTGTAAGAATAGTCAGTGTTGGCCACGCAACTTTTATGAGGCCTGGGCATACTGGGAGCCATGCACGGTGGTTGATGCACGTAGCAAAAATATTTTGCTAACACATTTAGATAAATCAGATATCTATAGTTCAGAACTTCTGATTGCTACAAAAGTTACCAGTATTTGGTATCACTAGAAGAATTTCCTTTGAGATGGAGATTAAAGGAGCAATGCGTTGCTTAATGGTTTTGTATCATCACTCACAGTTACAGTCCTGATGACGAAGAAACTGAACTGTTTGATGTTAAACTGCTGTTAAGTACTGAAAGTATTCATAGATGATCATTTTATGACAAATCCAAAAAAAGGCTTGGTCCTAATTTTAGGACAGCAATCAGCAATATATCCAGAATGACTGGTTTACAGTGCAAATATAGCTGTGTCATTTATTTAGCCATTTATCCACTGATTTGTGGAGTGAGACATCAACCATTCCACTGGTTATTCACCTAATAGAACTCCATTTTTAGATTTTGCAAAAAAGAAAGTGTAGTTGTAGTCCTCATGGAAATTGGATATTTTTTCAGCTCTGTAAACCTGCATTTTAGCCTATGTGTCCATGCACACATAAGCTTTTAGAGGCGTTTAGAGGCAGAGAAAAAACCCACTGCTAATGCGTCCAGGAGCAATGGCCTTTTGGAGGACAAAATGCTTAACGCCTGTAAACACATGTAAATGTGTCTAAACACACCTTGACACTAGGCATGTTTAGTGCTTGAGCATTAATTCATTTTAATGACCAGAATACATTATTATTCTGGCCAATTAAATGAATGAACACCCAAGTGCTTGACACGCCTTAATGTGTTACACAGTTTTACAAGCATCAGACGTTTTTTCTGCCAGAACACTTCTGGCAGAAGGAAAAGCTTTTAGGATAATTGGCAAAACATCCAGTGTGCACAAGAAAATAGACTTGTATAAAGACTTATTGGGGGAGATTTGCTAAAGCTGGTGCACTCAGAATCTGGATCAGCTGTGCATGGTAGCCAATCAGCGTCTAACTTCAGCTTGTTTAATTAAGCTTTGACAATGAAGATGATTGGTTTCTATGCAGAGCTGCACCAGATTTTCCACTCTCCAGCTTTACTAAATGACCCCTATTATGTCAGGACACACAAAACCCTTCTTTTTGATTCATTTGGCAGAAGAATACCAGGGTTTATTTACTAAAGCTGAAGAGTGCAAAATCAGGTGGTCTTCTGCATAGAAACTAATCAGCTTTCAGGTTTTATTGCCAAAGCATAACTGAACAATCTAAGGTTTGAAGCTGATTGGCTACCATGCACAGTTGCTCCAGATTCTGAGTAAACCGACTTTAGTAAATCTCCCCCACAATGTACACTATGCATGGTGAAACTTTAAGCTTTTTTCAGCCCAATCCGCATTCTTCCACCACAAATGTTGCACACAAACATTGGGCTGAATATGGCCAAACAGTCCACACTGATAACATAAGATAAAAACCCACTTTTATATGATAAGAGATGACAACGCTGCTACATGCTTCTCTTGAAATTGATGCAGAACTGGCTAAATATGCAACACGGGTTATCTATTATGTGTTCACATACCTACACATTAATTTTTTTTTCTTCTTCAGAAGTGAAGTATTTTTAGATCTTGTATTAGCTTTTAAATTTCAAAAGCTACGGCACTTCAAAAAGCAACTTCAACCTTAGCATGGGTGAACAAATATTTGCTCAGATTAATCCAGTTGCACATGTACTTCAAAACAGTGCAAAAAGCAGCAAAGTGCAGTAACTCCAGAAGTCAGATTTTTTTAAGTTCGGGTTGCTGTGCTTTTACATTTTGCATGTATAAATTAAAGACTGTAATGTTTAATTATTTAAAGGGGTTTTAAAGGCTGAAGGTTTTTACCTTAATGCATTTTCTGCATTAAGGTAAAAACCTTCAGTATGCAGATCCCCCCAAGCCTCCTTTATACTTACCTGAGCCCAATCTTGATGTGAACATCAGGAGCAGCAGCTCTTTTCCTCCTCATTGGCTTAGAGACAAAACCATTGAGGAGGGAGTGTGGGGGTGGAGCCAAGCCATGCTTTGTATGTCTATGGACCCACAGAGCTGGCTTGAGAATGAGCCCGCACGAGTGCCCCCATAACAAACATTTTGCTATGCGGGGCACGCAGCCGGAGGGAGGAGCCAGAAGTGCTGGTAGGGGACCTGAGAAGAGAAGGATTGGAGTTGCTCTGTGCAAAACCATTGCACAGAGCAGGTAAATATGACCTGTTTGTCATTTTTTAAATTTTAGTTTACAATCACTTTAAAGAAAATTAGTTACATAAGAAAAAAATGGATGGAGTTCTACTTTTATACCAACATGGCGATACTTACATATAACAAACAACCTGTTTTCAACTAAACTTTAATTTATACATAGTCATCTTTACACTCTTCCAAAATATTTCAGATATCAAAACTTGCAGCTTTCTTTACAACCGCAGTACAACTAAAGAAATAACTTATTAAGAGTATTCAAACTCAAAAACTGCTTAGAATGAAATTAAAATTAAATTTAAGCATATTAATGAATTGCTTTTTGAGTAACAAATTAAAAAATTCACTATTTGGTTGAACTGAAAAGTCTTGTAAATAAGTTTCCAAAGTTCCTATTATCTGATCCTAAAGCAAATACTAAGGCAAATATTATAACCATAGCAAGCCATTTTCAAAACTTATTATATATTCTGCAAATGGGTTAGAATATGAATACAGTTTCATATAAGAAATGTTTGCATCCTACCATTTGCTAACATGCCAAGTATAGTTTACCTTGATGACCAGGGAAGATGTTAACAGCTGTTCACTCACCACGGTCTCTTATATAGAGTTTCTTGGAAATTGACGTGACTCAAATCTTGTCACAGGGCAATTAGGTGTGTTTTGCCAGCCCCAAGTAAATCACAGTTATTTGGCCTTAAGTGATTTTAATCTTATTACACCTTTGCTAGAACTCATAGAACTTGCACAGAGAATACATTTCTTACATTCATAGCTGCAGTACTCATGCATGATAATAGAACATTAATACTTTTAATTCTAAAATGCTGTACCTTGTTTGGGTGATGATGTAAAACACTGCTATTGCACATTCAAACTCAAAAAAAGAGTTTTTATATTCCAAATTGCACTGGAGAACACATGTTTTACGTATACATTTACAATTACAGGTATTTTGTTTTATAACTGGAAAAAATCAAAATAGACTATACAATCACATTCATAAACATATAAATAAAAACGGCAATTCCAGTTAGGCTCCTATTGTCTCAGTAGACCCTATAAGCATCAGTTGTCACAGTTGTTTGGAATCCTTCTTCTTCCAAAAAAGTTTACCAACTGTCTCAATGAGAGAACAATATCAGTCCCTTTTTTACTAGACATGTGTGATTAATTTCGTTATGAATAGAAATCAGAACAAAATTTGTTTGATTCAGAGATTCTGATGTATCTGAATCTTCGAATCAATAGTAATGAATTTCAACTAATCAGAAATAAACTATAACGAAAAGAGCAAATTCATTTGTTTCATTCGGATGACATCATGTGATAGTATGGGCCTTTTGTTCATGTTTGAAGCATACATAGAAATGTAACAACATAATGAATGAATCTGAATTGTTTTGGATTCATTTGTTTCTTTTTCTAGTGAGCATACTGCAAATTTTCTAATAAGATTCTTTTTTCATTGGGTTGAACTTGAGAGACCATTTGTTTAATTGGTATGTGTGCATCCCAACAAAGAAAGTCAGTCTGGAATGGGGAAATGAACTCAACTTAATAACATAACGAATGACTATAATTAACCACTTGACCTCCGGAAGATTTACCCCCCTTCCTGACCAGGCCATTTTTTGCGATACGGCGCTGCGTTACTTTAGCTGACAATTGAATGGTCATGCAACACCATACATAAATTTATGTTAATTTTTCCCATAATAGAGCTTCAATTTTCAGTACCAGAAGCCGTAACCCCGAGCTACACTCGGAATTACTCTGCAGCGTTGCCCTGAGATCCCTCCATCACTAACCTTGTCCTGCGCTCCTGCAATGTCCCCCCTGCAGCATCCCTGGCCATGTCCTCCGGCCGATGCCAGCATCCGTCTTCCAGGTTCCATTCCCTGCGAGTGTCGGGACGTACGGGGGACGGAACTGGTGGCAAATTAAAAAATGTAAAAATTTTACATTCACTCAATACACTAAAATCTGATAGTATTACATTACTGTATCAAACCATTTCACATACATTTTGTCCCTAGTGCTTTGTCCTGTGCCCTGTCAGCATTTTTTCTGTTCATTCTGCCTGGAAACTGAGAAACCTCCATGGCGTCCAAAAAGCGTCCCTTTAGGTCAAAATCGGTTTTAGACCAGCTAGAGAACAGCGATAGTAAATTAGAACCACTAATTCAGAGTTGAGTGATAATGATTCATTGGAAAATTCGTCATCAGGCACTGAAAATGATTTTCCGACTGAGCTCAGAGATGTGCGAACTTGGCGCTCTATTTCAAATTTCAGTGTTTTTGGTTTGATTACATTATTGAATTAAATGTATTATTATATTATTTTTTATGATTTTTTATTATATTATAATTTATGATTTCTTGTTTCAAATTTTATCATCAATACTCATACTCTTTGACCTTTCTGCTGCCTTTGACAAAGTTGTCCACCTGCTCCTCCTCAATAAACTCCACTCCCTTGGCGTCCTTGACTCTGCTCTTTTCTGGTACTCCTCTTACCCTTGGCGTCCATGATTCTGCTCTTTTATGGTTCTCCTCTTACCTATCTCAGTGCACTTTCAGTGTCACATACAACTCCATCTCCTCCACTCCCCTTCTTCTTTCTGTTGGGGTACCCCAAGGCTTTGTCCTGTTCTCTCTCTATACCTCTTCCCTGGGCCACTTGATAACCTCTCATGGATTCCAGCACCTCCTCTACATCGATGACACCCAGATCTATCTCTCTACTCCCCAACTCAACCCCTTGATCTCCTCACATATCACAAATTTACTGAGCAACATATCAGTATGGATGTCACAAACTCAATCTTTGTAAAATTGAGCTTGTAATATTTTCTCCTCCCCCATCTCCCCCCATGACTTTATCATTGAGATTAACAACACAACCATTTGTCCCTTCACAAATGCTAGGGTGCTAGGTGTAATCCTAGACTCTGACCTGTGCTTTGGGCACCACATGCAATCACTGCCTAAATCCTGCCGCCTCAAACCCCTGAAACATTTCCAGAATTCACCCCTTCCTAACAACACCACAAAACAACTTACTCACTCTTTGGTTATTTCCCACCTTGACTACTGCAACTCCCTCCTCAGTGAACTTCCTTTACATAGACTATCCCCCCTTCAATCTATTATGAATGCTGCTGCCAGGCTTATACACATTACTAACATCTATAAAACATATCCAGTTAAGAGATTTAAAAAATAAAATGTCTTCATAAATTTAGGCCAAAATGTATTCTGCTACATATTTTTGGTAAAAAAAAAAAATCACAATAAGCGTATGTTGATTGGTTTGAGCAAACATTTTAGCATCTGCAAATGGCAATATACAGTTTATTGGAATTTTTTTTTATACTAGTTGTGGCGGTGATCAACAACTTATAGCAGGACTGCGATATTGCAGTGGACAGTCTGACACTAACTGACACTTTGTGGGAACCAGTGACACTGATAATAAATGCTAAACATATACACTGTCACTATTTATGACACTGGAAGGGGTTAAACATCTAGGGTGATCAAGGGGTTAATTGTGTGCCTAGTCAGTGTTTTCTGTACTGTATGTGCTGTTTTTACTAGACAATTGAGGGAATAAAATCTAGCAGATCATCGTTGATATAACACAGAAGAGTTGTGTTCTGTCAGTCTCCTTGGAGATCAACAGGTGCCTGCGCTCATCTATTGGCTGGCACCTGTTGATCAGCTTCTGCTGTGCGCACGCGCCCCAGTGGCAGAAGTGCTAACTCATGTTTATAATCATGATTTTGCACAGAACGTCTGCTCTGTAGCAGTAAATCTGCTATAGGGCGGGTGTAAAGTGGTTAATTAAGTTAAAATAAACTTAGCCAATCTTCTAAAATAACAAAAGAATAACAGAACTCCCAAAAATACAAACTGATTCGGAACAACAAATATATACTCTCCAGAAAATAACAATCATTCTGATAATCAATCATTCTAACATAACGATTATGACAAACAAAAACATTTTTTACATTGTGGGCATCCCTACGTATTACAGCCAGACTTGGTTACCTACAATCCCTTCTAGTACATCAGAATTCATAGTCTTTGAGTTTACTCTGTGTGTAGAAATGAAGGATATAAAATATATCATGTGGTAGTTACCAACTGGTACAACCTCATTTGAAAGGGGGTTTAATTTCTCAAGTTGTGCAGTGGCCCTTGTCCCTATAGTAGAGCTTGCAGCACTAAGATTAATATAGCACTTAGATAAATATAAAATGGAATTGCACAGTGAACCTATTGCCTTTCAGACAATGAGACTTGGAAAAGATTTAAAAGCTTTATATTATTTGTAAAACTATGGCACTAATCTTCCCTCAATACATGTCCCCTGGTCAGAATGCAGTCTCTGGAATAAAAGTACTTCCACAGAACCAGGGTCATCATGACTTCAGCTATCTGGTCTTATTGAAGATGACTACAGTAAATATTGGAAAATAACTCACCATTACTACATGTCACAGAACCTGTTCTTAGACACATCAAAGAAATGATGGTTTATATCAAGAGTCACCGAAGTAGCTGAAGTTCTATGCATAGGCAACAGAGATGACAGAACTGTTCCAGCAGTTTCTCAGAAAAAATGTAATCTCATTGAAGACAGTTATGTTCTCCTGGTGCCTTATCCAGCATGCTACTGTCTTATTAGAGGTCCAGTGTTTGACAGAATAGTACTTTTTGCAGAGTGACCTCAATATGACATTTGCAAGTGATTAAAATACTGTTCCTCCTCTCTAGGGAAACCTACTGCCATTATAGCTGTAACCTGTTCTACCTCCAAGATGCCTTAGTTAGAATTGGTAGAGCACCAGCTCAATCATATAGCATAACTCATGATAAAATGTAGATGCTTTTTTCTTGGACAGAAGCTCAATCTCTTCCTAAGACCTTATTCTGTGTGTGGGCTGAGCTTTGTCTGGTATGAAATCACCATCCCTATTTCTCCTGTTTCTGGATTTGCCTTGCCTATTGGATAACTAACATAATGACTGGTATTCTTTCCCCTATGGATTTGGGTGTTATCAATGTAGAAATTATATTGAAAGCCATGGGAGCCTATCAGCTGACCCAGGGAGGAGGTGTAGATTGAGAATAGGAGAGGTCCAAGGAAAGAATCTTGGGGAACCCCAATGGAAAAAGGAAGAGGAGAGGAGAACGTAGAATTGTAAGTGACACTGAAGGTGTGGTAGGATGAGAACCAATGAAGACCACGGTCACGGATGCCAAGGGAGTAAAGTTTTTTGAGGAGGAGGGGGTGGTCAGCCATATCAAAGGCAGCTGAGAGGTCCAGAAGTAAGAGTACAGAATATTGTCCACTGGTTTTTCCTGTTATTAAATCGTTTGTGAGTTTTAGGAGAGCAGTTTCGGTAGAGTGTTGAGGGTGAAATCTATACTGAAGAGGAACAAAAAGGTTTTTCTTGATGAGTTGGTCACTCAGTTGGTTATAGATCAGGTGTTCAAGGAGTAAACTTACAAATTACCAAACTGCTCTCTTCTACAAAGGCACTGGTGAGATGGGCTACATAAATGAGGAGAGACTATGTAGATGTGGCCAGGAGAAAGAAGATTTTGGCCAGAGGATGTGAAGATTCCTGTGGTCTGTGGCTGTAAGGGACCGCCTGGCGGTACCACTAGCACTCCACTGAATAGGCGTCCCCAGCGCACGGAGTCTAAGTCCCAGGGTGCTTGTTCACCAGGGCCCCTGATGGTGGGGATGGACTTGGAGCCCCCTGAGACCAGGTCGTGGCTACTGGGTGCGTCCGTCAGTGGTAGTGGTATGCGCCAAGGGCTCCCACGGGGAAGAGTCTGATATGAGGAGGTCAGCAGACCCCACTGCACGGGATGGATGGATGAGCAAGGTCAGACGGGCCGGGTCGGTAACAGAGAGGACGGCAAGGTACAAGGCAGCGGGCATAGAATGGTCGGGTCACACGCCAGGTCAGCAACAGCAGGTCAAATCCAATAGGGGGCATTCAGGAGAGAGGTCAGGCAAAGCAAGGGTCTGGGCAGGAGAAATACAGCAAGGTCAGGTACAATCCGGGTCAGCAACTTACAATACACAGGTTTGCGGATACAGGATACAGGTAAGACCAGAAGGCACTGAATGACAGCTCAGGGTCGTTTAAATATCCCGCCCTGCGCTGCCATTGGTGCCCAGCGGGCGGCCGCGGCTTCTACTGCGCATGCGCGAACTCGAACGCCGCGGCCGGCCCGGACCTAGTGCTCGAGTCCCTGCACAGGGCGGCACACTGCGCCTGCGCCGGGACCATCGCGGCGGGGATCGAGGGGATCCCTGACATTGCCCCCCCCTACGGGCAACCTCCGGATGCCCACCCGATCTCTCCACCACGGGTGATCGCGAAAGAACCTCCGGACAAGTCTAGGTGCATGGACATTCTGGGCTGGTTCCCAGGAATTGTCCTCAGGGCCATAGCCCTTCCATTTGATTAGGAATTGGGCCTGGCCCCCCCTCCTTCGGCACTTCAAGATTGATTCCACCTCAAATTCCTCTTCACCCTCGACCGTTATGGCTTCCGGGGGTCTCGATTCTCGGTCAGGGAAGGCATCTGGGATTACTGGCTTCAGCAGGGACACATGGAAGACTGGGTGGATTTTGAGTGTGTCAGGAAGGACGAGTTCGTAGGCCGCTTCGTTGACCATCCGTTTAATGCAGAAGGGGCCTATAAACTTGGGTCCCAATTTCTTTGACGGCCAAACCTTCTCCCCAGGCCGCAACACAAGATCTCCCCTCCGTTTCCTGTTGAATGCCTTCCTGTAGTCTTCCTGGGCCCGACTGATGGCCTCTTGAAGCTTCTTATTGTTCGTGGAGAAAAACGTTACTACGTCTTGCGATGCTGGTACTGGGCATTCCGGGACCAAATCTGGGAGGAAGACAGGGTGAAAACCATAGTTGGCAAAGAACGGGGACTGGCCCGTCGCTGAGTGACGGGCATTATTGTATGCGAATTCCGCTAGGGGGAGAAGTGGCATCCAGTCATCTTGAGTAAATGAAGTGTAGCATCTCAAGTATTGCTCCAGGGTCTGATTGGTCCTTTCGGTTTGACCGTTAGTTTGAGGGTGGAATGCAGAGGAAAGGGACAATTTGATGTCCAGGGCTTTGCACAGTGCCCTCCAAAATCTTGACGTGAACTGGACCCCTCGGTCTGAGACAATGTCTTCGGGGACTCCATGCAGCCTTACTACCTCACGAATGAAAACTCGCGCAGTCTCGGCTGCCGAGGGGGTTTTCTTCAACGGGATGAAGTGGGCCATCTTGGACAAGCGGTCTACGACCACCAGGATTGCCGTGTGGTCTAGTGATGGCGGAAGCTCGACTATAAAGTCTAACGATATCTTTTGCCAAGGCCGTTCAGGAATCGGTAAGGGTCGCAGCAGACCCCAAACTTTGTTTCTGGAAGGCTTATTCTTTTGGCAGGTGATACAGGACCTTACATAGCCCTTACAATCTTTAGCCATGTCCGGCCACCAGAAGGAGCGTCGGAGAAGTTCCAGGGTCTTTTCTGGGCCAAAGTGCCCCGCCATCGGGTGGTCATGGCAATGGCCCAAGACCAGGGTTCGGGCTTCCTCCGGCACCACAATCCGATCTTCCCTCCATAGGAGTCCCCCCTTGTTCTGGAGGAGCCCTCCGGCTGGGGTAGAGACGGTTGTGGATGCCTCCATTATCTTGGAACGAAGGTCCGACTGAAGGGCCAAGAAGTTACCCGAGGACAAGATGGTGTCGGGTACTGGGGTCTCCTTGGCGTCCTCGTACATACGTGATAACGCATCTGGCTTAGTGTTCTTTGATCCCGGCCGGTACGTAATGTGGAAGTTGAATCTAGAAAAGAATAGTGCCCATCTTGCCTGTCGCGGGCGTAGACGCTTGGCGGTTCTCAGATATTCTAGGTTTTTGTGATCAGTAAATATTAAGATGGGGTGCACAGCACCTTCCAGCAGGTACCTCCATTCCTCTAATGCCGTTTTGATCGCCAGTAGCTCTCGATCACCGATATCATAATTCTTCTCTGCTGGGGTAAGCTTCCGTGAGAAGAAAGCTACAGGATGGAGCAATTCCTTGGTGCCCTTCCGCTGGGAGAGAATGGAACCTACCGCATTCTCCGATGCATCCACTTCCAGGATGTAGGGCAGGGCGGCGTCTGGGTGACCCAAAATGGGTGCCGAGGTGAACAACTTCTTCAAGGCTTCAAAAGCTTCCTGAGCTTCAGGTGTCCATCTGAACCGGGTTCCCAGCTTGGTTAGCTGAGTAATGGGGGAGACCAGACCCGAGAAGTTCTTGATGAACTTTCGGTAAAAATTTGCAAAACCAATAAATAGTTGGACGCCTTTCCTGTCCGTGGGTTCAGGCCAATCCAGTATTGCAGCGACTTTCTGGGGATCCATCGCGACCCCCGCGGTGGAGATGATCAGGCCCAAGAAAGTAATGCTGGATTGTTCGAAACAACATTTCTCTGCCTTGGCGTACAACCCATGCTGCCGCAATCGCCCCAATACCCTCGCTACATGTATTCTGTGTTCCCCCAAGGAAGGGGAGAAAATCAAAATGTCGTCTAGATAGACGATTACAAAGACATCCAGGAAGTCCCTAAAAATATCATTCACAAAGTGTTGAAACGTGGCCGGAGCATTACACAACCCGAACGGCATGACCAAATATTCAAAATGGCCGAAGCGGGTGCGGAAGGCCGTCTTCCACTCGTCCCCCTCCCTTATGCGAACCAAGTTGTATGCTCCCCTCAAATCCAGCTTTGTAAAAACCACTGCTGTTTTTAAACTTTGGAATAACTCTGGTACTAACGGCAGTGGGTAACGGTTCTTTATCGTGACCCTGTTCAACTCCCTGTAATCGATACACGGCCTCAAGGTTTTGTCCTTTTTTTCAACAAAGAAAATTCCCGCCCCCGCCGGTGAAGTGGAGGGGCGGATGAACCCCTTCTGGAGGCTGTCCTCGATATATTCCTTCAGGGCCCCCAATTTGAGCTCCGAAAGGGGGAAGATTCGCCCAAAAGGAATTTCTGAACCGGGTAACAGGTCAACGGGACAGTCATAAGGGCGGTGGGGGGGTAGAGTATCAGCTCCCCGCTTGCTGAACACATCTAGAAACTCATGGTAGGCTGCCGGGATTACCTGTTTTAATTCAGCTTCCCCCTCAGAGCACAGGAGGATTTGGGGGACCCCCGGGCCCGAAGTGCGGCAGTATACCCGACAGTATGGAGAAGGGAACGAAATTACTCCGGTCTCCCAGTCAATTTGGGGGTTATGGGCCCGTAACCATGGGAGCCCCAAAATGACTGGGAAGAGGGGTGAAGCTATAGCATGCAGGCGGAGCAGTTCCTGGTGCTGGCCGGCAATGACAGTGGCGATGGAGGGGGTTTCCTGGTTCACTACCCCTGATTTTATCCGGGAACCGTCAGCCAAATAAATATTGAACCCCTTCTGTTTCAATTGGAGAGGAATACCCTGCTGGTGAGCAAAATTAATGTCCAGGAAGCAGCTGCATGCCCCCGAATCAACTATGGCCGATACTTCCACGGTCCTTTCCGGAAGCTGAAAGGAAAGGGGCACCACTAAGTATTGGGATGGACTAACATTGCCAATGGACAAGGAAGAAGAGGTGCACTTACTCAGTTTCTGCGGGCAGGATCGTACCATATGACCAGCTTCGCCACAGTAGAGGCACAGGTTCTGGGATCGTCTGCGCTGATGTTCCTCTGGAGATAGTTTAGGCTGCGCCAGGCCGAGTTGCATAGGTTCAGGGATATCTCCAGGTGGCCGGTTCTGGATGTTTGGCCTAGGTGCTTGACTGGGCCCTTGAAATGGCCCCCAGGGATTTCCATGACCCTGGCCGGACCTCTCAAACCTGCGTTCCCGCAGTCTACGGTCAATCTTAATAGTCAGTGCAATTAAGTCCTCTAAAGTCTCAGGCACCTCCACCCGGGCGAGCTCATCTTTCAGGCCTTCTGATAGGCCTATACGGAACTGATGCAGGAGAGCAAACTCGTTCCAACGTGTGTCCCCCATCCAGCGCCTAAATTCAGACGCGTACTCCTCCGCCGCTCGGCGGCCTTGCCGGAGCGTGTACAAAGTAGCTTCAGCAGAAGCTGCCCGCTGTGGGTCATCGTATAGGATGGCCATTGTGTCAAAAAAAAGGTCAACCGAGCTAAGGTGAGGGTCATTTTTTCCCCGCAGTCGGTGGGCCCAGTCTTGGGGTTCACCCTGCAGGAGGGAGATGACGAACCCCACCTTCACGGATTCAGTCACAAAGGTTCGTGGTTGCAACTCAAAAAAGAGGAGACAGGACTCACGGAATGACCTGAAGCGTGTGCGGTCCCCGTGAAACCGTTCCGGTAAGGGTACTCGGGGTTCGGCCGCCGGGAGTGGGGCGGATGCCCCAGAAACCGGTACAGGGGCTGCTACGGCCGGGGGTGCGGGGACCGCGGCCTGTGGGGCAGAAACGGATATAGTGCAGGTCTGGAAGTGATTCTCAATCTGCTGACATCTGTCCTGCAGGGCCGATACGGCCTGTGTCAAGTTAGACAGGTGCCTGCAGATCTCCTCAAGCGGCGAGGGCCCTCCTCTAGACTCAGTCATGGCCTTCTGGTACTGTAAGGGACCGCCTGGCGGTACCACTAGCACTCCACTGAATAGGCGTCCCCAGCGCACGGAGTCTAAGTCCCAGGGTGCTTGTTCACCAGGGCCCCTGATGGTGGGCATGGACTTGGAGCCCCCTGAGACCAGGTCGTGGCTACTGGGTGCGTCCGTCAGTGGTAGTGGTATGCGCCAAGGGCTCCCACGGGGAAGAGTCTGATATGAGGAGGTCAGCAGACCCCACTGCACGGGATGGATGGATGGATGAGCAAGGTCAGACGGGCCGGGTCGGTAACAGAGAGGACGGCAAGGTACAAGGCAGCGGGCATAGAATGGTCGGGTCACACGCCAGGTCAGCAACAGCAGGTCAAATCCAATAGGGGGCATTCAGGAGAGAGGTCAGGCAAAGCAAGGGTCTGGGCAGGAGAAATACAGCAAGGTCAGGTACAATCCGGGTCAGCAACTTACAATACACAGGTTCGCGGATACAGGATACAGGTAAGACCAGAAGGCACTGAATGACAGCTCAGGGTCGTTTAAATATCCCGCCCTGCGCTGCCATTGGTGCCCAGCGGGCGGCCGCGGCTTCTACTGCGCATGCGCGAACTCGAACGCCGCGGCCGGCCCGGACCTAGTGCTCGAGTCCCTGCACAGGGCGGCACACTGCGCCTGCGCCGGGACCATCGCGGCGGGGATCGAGGGGATCCCTGACAGTGGCTGTCAGATTCAGATAGGTATACATCTGATGTCGTGGAGAGGGCTTTTTAGCTGAAGAGGGTAGGCCAGAAGCTTAAGTGTACAAAATTTTGACATACATATCTACCAGGATTAAGGGAATGGCTTTTTCCTATTAGGTCCCATGCACACAGGATTTTCTCCTCTGAGCTCCTTTTACTCCTGGCAGGAAACAGCTGCTTAAAAATGCACTCGAAGTCACATATTAACCACACGTTTAGGCCTTTTAGGTGCCTCAGGCCTTTGAGCATTAATGGACTTCATAGGCCAGAATATTAATTTATTCCGGCCATTGGAATGAATGAATGCTCAAGCACTAAATGCATCTAGTGTCTAGTGTTTAAGCACGTTTAGACATTTTCACTCATCAAGTGATTTTTCAGCTCAAAAGTCCTTCTCCTGAATGCGCTGGTGATGGTTTTTTTTCAGCCTGTGAACGCTTATATTCTAATACACCTATAAACACCTATGTGTGTGCAACACCCTGCTACAAGTGTTGCTGCAGGATGTTAAAATGAACACAAGATGGCAGTGTCCTGAAGAACAGTGGCATTCACGCATAGAGCAGCCCCATGGAACTTGCATGCTAAAACCACAGGTCTTTACCAAGGAGCAGTGTAGTAAGGAACTACATTTCCCAGAGGAGCTGGCGTGTGGGCGGAGGCATATATATGTGAAAGCCAAGGAGATGGGACAGGAAGTGAGAGTGGAGAGATCTGGAGAGAGGAGTGCACTGACTGTGGGAGAACCAAGCCAGGTTGTGGAAGGAAAGAGAGAGGAGGCAAGGAGAGTCTGCTGATCGCTGACTTTGCTGCATCATGGAGGAAGCTAATATGCTAGCAGGTGCCCAGACGGAATGCTGCAGGCGGGACTAGAAAGTGTGTGGAGGCCTTATTGAAGGAGAGAGGACAACCACCAGGATTTGCCAGATCCCATCCCTCGGGTCAGCCTAAATTCCACTGACCTCACAGAGCTGGTCCAGGCTCTTGAAGCACCCTGATTAGCATTCTGCTGAGAACCTTATCCAGCTGCCCTGCCCCTTCCCCAGCCCAGTGCTCCAATGAACACTGGAGGGGCAAAGCGGAGAGCCAGTGACTGCCCACTGATGAGTGATGACTGAACTGAGTGATCACTGGTCATGTGATTGCTCAGTTCTTGGTCTTAGAGTCAGCAGGCAACAGCTGCAGCAAGAAGGTGGATATCAATGTTTGTTTTTTTTACTATGTTCACACTTCTGGCCATTGCTTTTCCTCCTGCTGACCCCTATTGTTATTTCAGGTACTTAAATAGCACTGTCAATTTATGTAGTGCTTTACATACGTATTGTATATTCACATCAGTCCCTAACCCTCAATGGGTATACAAACTAAGGTCCCTAACTTACATTCATACACATACTAGAGCCAATTTAGACAGGATCCAATTAACCTACCAGCATGTCTTTGGAGTGTGGGAGGAAACTGGAGTACCCAGAGGAAACCCACGCAGGCATGGGGAGAACATGCAAACTGCAGGCAGGTGGTGCCATTGCTGGGATTTGAACCAATGACCCTAGTGCTGCCAGGTGGAAGTGATAACCATTTAGCCACTGTGCTGCCCCTACCTCAATACTGTGTCCTGCGGTGACTAGGGATCAGCAGGAGGAAGCACAGCGGCCAGGGACTTGCTAGTTGACCTGTTCAAGGAGTCACGTGGGATCTGAGCCATCTGAGTTCAGCTACAGAGCAAAGTGGCAGCAAGATGGCTGCCAGACAGGTAAGCATAACGTTTTCTGAACATTGTACATCTGATAGCACTTTTGCCAACCTTGCCCACATGCATTATGTACATTTTAATTACCGGAGTACTATTGTCATGGGTTTGAAAGAATCAGCCTACTCACCCAGTCAGAGACTGTATTATCTTCTATTTACATTGCTAATACAAAACACTGGGTAGAACTAATAGCGAATCAAGAAATGTCAGTACAGTGATACTTCGGTTCACAAACTTAATTTGTTCCGTGACTCTGGTCACGAACTGAATTGGTTGTGAACCAAGGCAAATTTTCCAATAAGGATCAATGTAAATCAGGTTAATCTGTTCTGACCCCCACGAATGTGGTTGCGATTTGAATTCGGTCACCAACCAAATTAAATTTTCCCATAAGGTTCTATGTAAATAAGGTTAATCCATTCTGAACTTTTTTTTTGTTGGTTTTTGAACCACAAAAATATGAAACAAAGTACAGTATGAAGAGAGAGAAACTTGCTTGAGATGACTTCTGGAATGGAGGACAGGAAGGCGGGTGGGAGCTGGTTATTGATCAGAGGGAGAGTCCCCCTCCATAAGGACATTGGGGAAATCTCCTTCATGAGCTTGTGACCTGGCAGTGCCTTTTCCTCCTGCATAGTATAGGTTCTGTTCGGCATCTTTTTCCAGAAGAGCCCTGTTTCATCACAGTTGAACACTTGCTGAGCGGCGTATCCTTCTGCTTTCATGAATTCCACAAATTCTTTCTTGTAGGCTTCTGCAGTGGCCTTGTCAGGACTGAAGGCCTCACCATGTCTTGTCACACTGTGGGTGCCACTTCTTTTGCGGAATTTTTCAAACCACCCTCTACTGGCTTTAAATTCTTCACTTGCTGCAGTTGTAGAGGGATTTTTTTTTTTGCAGTAAATCACTGTGCAATTTCCTGGCTTTTTCACAGATCATAGCTTCACTAAGGCTACGTTCACACTAGCCTTGTGTGCAGGCGGCAGAGAGGCGTTTGGGAAGCGTTTTTACCGCTTCCCAAACGCCTCTGCCAATTCTGCACATTACAGCACATGGTGCTGTTCTAACGGGAGCGTTTGCGTTGCGTCGCGTTGCGTCGCGGCAAAACGGACGCCTCTGGACGAGTCAGGAGGCTTTGAAGCCTCCTATTCTCGTCTATGGTGCCGCTCCGCAAACGCCCGGCCGGCGTTTGCGGTGCGGTTGCGACGCGTTTGCGGAGCGGTAACACCACTCAAACTGCATTATAGGCGTTTGTGGGGCGTTATTAACGCTCGGCAAACGCCTAGCAACCGCCGCTAAACCGCGCATGCGGCGTTTGCGGAGCGTTTGCCGAGCGTTAAAAAACGCTCCGCAAACGCCGGACCAACGCTTGCCAAACGCTATAGGGGCGTTTGGCAAGCGTTGGCAAAACAGCCTAGTGTGAACGAGCCCTAACACTATCACCTGTCAGCTGTTTCTCATTCAATCACACTAATAAAAGTTTTTCCACCTCTTCCAGCACTTGCGTCCTCTACTTGGTTAATATCCTTACTCCTTTTGCCACATCAGCTCCTTTGATGGCAGCTTTCTTCTTCAAAATAGTGGAGATTGTTGACTTTGCCATCTTGTACTCTGAGGCCAGATCAGTCACACGAATACCATGATCATGCTTTTCTACAATTTCCTTCTTCAACTCAATGGTTATTTTCTTCACAACCTTATTTTTACCATTCTTGCTCTGTACTTTCTTTTTACCACCATGCTTGTTCTGCACATTCGTCACCTTCCTTACCGCTCTGCACGTTCTTGTCACCTTCTTTACCGTTCTGCACATTCTTTTTACCACCATGCTTGCTCTGCACATTCTTTTCACTTTCATTACTGCTCTGCATGTTCTTGTCACCTTCATTACCGCTCTGCACATCTTTTTTACCACCATGCTTGCTCTGCACATTCTTGTCACCTTCATTACTGGTCTGCATGTTCTTGTCATCTTCATTACCGCTCTGCACGTTGTTGTCACCTTCATTACTGCTCTGCATGTTCTTGTCACCTTCATTACTGCTCTGCACATTCTTGTCACCTTCATTACTGCTCTGCATGTTCTTGTCACCTTCATTACCGCTCTGCATGTTCTTGTCACCTTCATTACCACTCTACATGTTCTTGTCACCTTTATTACTGCTCTGCATGTTCTTGTCACCTTCATTACCACTCTGCATGTTCTTGTCACCTTCATTACCGCTCTGCACTTTCTTTTTACCACCATGCTTGCTCTGCACGCTCTTGTCACTTTCATTACTGCTCTGCATGTTCTTGTCACCTTCATTACTGCTCTGCATGTTCTTGTCACCTTCATTACCGCTCTGCACTTTCTTTTTACCAACATGCTTGCTCTGCACATTCTTGTCACCTTCATTACCGCTCTGCACGTTCTTGTCACCTTCATTACCGCTCTGCGCTTTTTTTTACCACCATGCTTGCTCTGCACATTCTTGTTTCCTTCATCACCGCTCTGCACATTCTGGCCACCTTCATTACCGCTCTGCACATTCTTGTCACCTTCATTACCGCTCTGCGCTTTCTTTTTACCACCATGCTTGCTCTGCACATTCTTGTTTCCTTCATCACCGCTCTGCACGTTCTTGTCACCTTCATTACCGCTCTGCACGTTCTTGTCACCTTCATTACCGCTCTGCGCTTTCTTTTTACCACCATGCTTGCTCTGCACAGTCTTGTCAGCTTCATTACCACTCTGCACATTCTGGTGACCTTCATTACCGCTCTGCACATTCTTGTTACCTTCATTGCCACTCTGCACTTTCTTTTTACCACCATGCTTGCTCTGCACATTCTTGTCACTTTCATTACCGCTCTGCATGTTCTTATCACCTTCATTACTGCTCTGCATGTTCTTGTCACCTTCATTACCACTCTGCACTTTCTTTTTACCACCATGCTTGCTCTGTATATTCTTGTCACCTTCATTACTGCTCTGCACATTCTTGTCACCTTCATTACAGCTCTGCACATTCTTGTCACCTTCATTACTGCTCTGTTTTTTCTTTTTACCACCATGCTTGCTCTGCACATTCTTGCCACCTTCATTACCGCTCTGCATGTTCTGGTCACCTTCATTACTGCTCTGCACGTTCTTGTCACCTTCATTACCACTCTGCACATTCTGGTCACCTTCATTACTGCTCTGCACATTCTTTTCAACAACATGCCTGCTCTGCACATTCTGGTCACCTTCATTACTGCCCTGCACATTCTATTCAACAACATGCTTGCTCTGCACATTCTTGTCACCTTCATTACTGCTCTACACATTCTTTTCAACAACATGCTTGCTCTACACATTCTTGTCACCTTCATTACTGCTCTGCATGTTCTGGTCACCTTCATTACTGCTCTGCACGTTCTTGTCACCTTCATTACCACTCTGCACATTCTGGTCATCTTCATTACTGCTCTGAACATTCTTTTCAGCAACATGCTTGCTCTGCACATTTTTGTCACCTTCATTGTTGCTGCACACTTTCTTCTTACTACCATGCTTGCTCTGAATTTTCTTTGGAGCCATACTGGCCATACTGTCCGATACAGTATGTGCTAAAAAGCACACAAAAAAGCTTTACAGCAAGTGTGCACAGCAATGTACAGTACAATACTTTCAGTGTCTGTCTGTGACCGCGATCTCGCCTACAGGAAGTCACGACCACGTGTCAGAACTGGGAAGATGGCTGCAGCTCGCGTTCATCAACCGAAGCAAATTTTTGTGAACTCTTTTGTTCGTGAACTGAGTTGTTTGTGAACAGAAGCATTAGTGAACTGAGGTATCACTGTATATAATATTTCAGTATGATGAAGATGATGAAAATGATGAAGACATTTCATGATTTGAGATCTCTACCTGATTACCTTGTTTTTCTTTTTTGTTTTTTCACATTTGATGATTAAAGTAGAACTAAGGCAGCCTACAATAAAAAAAAATATGTGCTGGAGCACTTTAGCAACTGTATGTCTATTTAGTTTTTCCTTATTCCCCCTGCAAAATCGCACAAATGTCTGTTGATCCTAACAGTGCAGTCCACCTCCTGCAGCTTTCTTTGATAGTGTGACAGCACTATTCTGAATTCAGAAGCAGTTCAGTAGCATTGTCTCTGTTCTGTATATCATCTTTGTGTTGAATAGGGAGCCTGAAATGTTGTGTTCTTATCAATAAACAACAGGAAGTGTTTGTTAAAAATAAAGATTTGCCATCTACCACTGCAGTTTCAGTTTAGCTTCCAGAAAAACAGCAGTGAAGGCCTCCATTCTCCCTTTGATACACATATGCCTGTAAGTTCTTTGTGTTTGTCAAAGTCACATACAGCTAGATTGCATTTAAATGTATTCAATGTGATTTGTGGGTAGCTGTTTGCAAGAAATGTGTTTATTGCATGCATTTGTAATAGACATGTACAAGCATATTGTAGCTTCACTTTATGTGATTGTATTGCAGTTTTACAGAACTATTCACAGAAGTAAATAGAATGAAACACAGCGCTGCTTCTGTCAGTTTTGTTAGCTGTCGGCTAACCGTCAGTAGAACAGTATAGTCACCCTTATGTAGGCTGCACGTGCTTACACTACAGCAGAAAGAGAAGATGTTGCAAGGAGCTAGACTATCACAGAAAGGTTTTTTCAAAGTGAGAGCTGTGAAAATGTGGAATAGACACCCTCAAGAGTTGGTTCTGGCCAGCTCAGTGGAATGCTTCAAAAAAGGCCTGGACTGTTTCTTAGATACACAGAATATAACTGGATACTAACATTTATAGGTAAAGTTGATCCAGGGAATATCCGATTGCCTCCCAGGGGATCAGGAATTAATTTTTTTCCTGCAGGAGCAAATTAGATCATTGCACAGTGTACCAGTGCAGAAAACCGTCTGTCACAGTGTACCAGTGCCACAAAAACATCTGTCACAGTGTACCAGTGTAAGAACACATCTGTCACAGTGTACCAGTGTCCCATCAACATCTGCAATAGCGTTCCATTGCAACATTAACATCTCTAAGTGTCCCACTGCAACATCAACATCGTTCAGGGTCCGCAGTCGACCGTCACCACAGGAGCGAGCATGCAATGCATGTTCCCCAATAAATGGTTTGCTATGGGGAAACACAAGGAAGAGCCAGGATCACCGGTGGAGGACCCAAGAAGAGGAGGTTCGGGGCCACTCTGTGCAATACTATTACACAGAGCAGGTTAGTATAACATGTTTATTTTTTTAATTAAAAAAAAAAAATAGTGTAGTAACACTTTAATGAAGCAAAGCCTTGCTGAACTTGTGTGCTGAGAACAGGACTTTTGTACTCAGATAAAAAGTAAACAGACTATATTTCCCAGAAGAGCTGGCAAAAGGGCAGGAGCCTATATGTTCAAAAGTCCAAGAACTCTTCAGGAAGGAAGTAGATTGTGATGGAGGACATTTGTGGAGAAGGCAGTGCCTAACTGAAAGGACCCAGGTAGGATTCGGTCACATCAGGGAGAAGGAAAGAAGGACTGCAGACAGCTGTTACCGCTGACAAGCAGGACAGTCAATCCTGCAGGCAGGTGGATCATAGTGTTGCCATCAGCATCGCTTCTTTGGCAGAGGGACTGAGAGAGCATGGGGACCCCCCAATAGAGAGACCACCTTTTGCGCTGCAAAAACTACAGACCCGGTGAGAGAGTTTCATAACCCAGATCATCACAAATTGCAAGTAACTCTGTTATTTTCAACTGCTTCAGTTTAGTACACTTTACTTCACAGTTTATCACATTGAGACACAGACTGCTTAGCCCATTCAGTACTGCGGCCTGCTGCTTTGGTGTTTTCCTATTATTCTAAAACTGCAGGACTCTTGCTACAGCATATGCTTCCCTGTAGACAGGATTATACTTAGTATCTCATTTCAAGCCTCTTCTAAATGTAAGGGAACTTGCTTCACTAGACTAGGTCATCACCTGTAGGGCTTCAAACTCTGCTAAAGTCTGCTTCCATCCCTTTGTTCAACGTTAGAAACTTTAGAAAATTCTTGCATTCATATTTTGTGTTAAAGTTTTCAACATGATCCTAAGCGGAAACTTTCTGTTGCTATACCATCCTGAGGAAATCCTGTTCTTACACAAATAAAGATCTCAACCTTGATGTGCACCAACAAGGGCCCCATCAAGCATGCAGAAGATTTGTTGCTATTCTTTGATGAGCTACTAAAAATTCATTTCTAGAGTTAAACTCTGTTCCCAGTTATTGAGAACCCAAAAATAAATGAGTTAGCCCAGTATCTTGATAGCCTATTTCAGCTCACCTGGGGAAAAATATCTCAGTGCTGCAATGTATGTTTAAACTCTGGTCCTGCAGGACACTTGGATTTACTTAAAGGGGTACTGTGCTTGATCATTCTGTTACACCTTTCAGAGTGTTTAATTTTTGTGCACACTTATTGCCATTCCTTTTGTGCTTGCAGTTTCTATACCCTGACCTCAATACAATCAGAATATTTGTTCACCTTTAACTGTGTGATTATTTTGTGGTTCAAAGCCAGGGGATCCTCCTGGTCCAGGTTTCATGGTGGTGTCCATGGGGGCTGTGTTTTCAAATCAGGCTCAGAACAGGCAGGGAATCCAAAATACTTAACAGCTCTTAAGGGGGTAGCGCTACATATATATCTTGCCCCCAGCCATTCAGTTAGAACTGTGAAGTCCTTATGATAAACAACGAGAGGCTCATTAGCTCAGAGCTTGAAGCTGGCTAAAATCAGCTGTAGACTGCTAAAAGCTCAAGTTAACATCAGTAATTCCATTAAAATCTGTTTGCAGCACTCTAAGGCAGGCCATAGACGGAGCAAATTTCTTTCCTGCAACCACGAGTTGCAGAAAAGAAATTTGCTCGATTCCCCTATCAACACAAACAGTGTTGACAGGGGAATCCCTCCTGTTGAGCCATTGTATTCTCCCAGTGTGGGGGAGGGGGATAGAGCCATCCCCGCTGGGAGAACACAACAAATATTGCAAGAGGCTATAATGGCTGCTAGCGATAATCACACGTAAAGTCCTTCAGGCTGGTTGAACCCAAGCTGATCAATCGATCAACTTGGGTACATTCAGCCTGCAAATACATGGTTCCTGCTGAATCAGTGGAGATTCTAACCGTCTATTGCCGGCATAAGGCTGGTAATTAATGCCAAGTTAATGTCTTCAAAAAAGCTTCCCAAAGCTTGCTAAATTTTTTGCAAATGCTCTCTGAACATTATGCTCTTGAGACAAACATTTACATGCTAAGACTAAACATTGCCTTTCTATGCTAAGACTAACAATTATGTGCATACTGCCTTAAAGCAGGGGTAGAAAACCTTAAAGAGGTGAAGATCTACTTAAACAACATGGGAGAAGTCAAAGATCACCGAGCACAGTGTCACTTCCTCACACCTGATTTAAATCTCTAATTGCTGTACTACGGCATCACAGTCACATGAATTGCACAGCAATCATGGGTTTAGATCAAGTGGTGAGGAGCAAAAATATCGCCACCTCACTACCTGTCAAACACTTGGATCACTGTTCAGTGGCGCAGCAGTTCACATGTAAAGTTTGAAGGTAGTAAAACCCTGTGGTTGAGTCACAGTTTTATCACCCCAATCCCTACCCCCAAAGGTGTACACATGCCGCAGTAGAAATGAAAACCCTTGTTGCTTTTGGTAGGTGCTACCACCAGCCAATCACAACCCATTCAAGTAAATGGAGCCACTGTGCAAGCTCCCTGCAACTGCATGCTTCTGCGGGGTCCAAAGGGTTAAAAGAGGTGGTGAGAAAGCAACACAACGCTGCCTGCTTTAAGCCCTTGTTTGCTGTACTGCGCAAGGTAGCAGGGCACTTGTAGAGCAGAGCAACCTTATTCACTTGAATGGGTCATGCTTGGCAGGTGCTAAGCGCAGCACACCTACAGGTACACTGCACTGCACCCATGATGTGGGTAAAACGCAGCGTATCCATGTGAAAGCAGCCTTTTACTATTATGCATAGTGTATTGCTTCATACTGACCTGAAGATCTCTTCTTTCCTGCTGCTGGCACCACTCTGGAGACTGCTAGCCAGGATAAGAAGTGACGTGCAGTTGGTATCACTTTGCATAGGACAGGATCCAGCACTACAGAGGAGGGATTGGCTTATGCAGCTCTTGCTGCCTACCACAGGTCCAACTTAACAAGAAGTCCCTCTACATTGGACTCTGTTTTATGCTCTTCGATGGTGGGTCAGCAAGCCCATACCACAATCTACCAGTCACCTGGCCATGAGCTACTGGTTGCTGACCACTGCCTTAAAGTGGATCTATGGTAAAAATGTAAAATCATTTATTCATTTCTACATTGTATTTCAATTATTTCTAGGATACCCCTATCAATTTGATCAATCCTGTAGTTTGCGAACTTACTTTGTAAAGATCTCCACAAATTTCCTTCCTTGAGTTCTTTGTCACTCATTTACTTTGTCCAGTAGGTAGGCACTGCTGTGTCACATTTCACAGAGCCTGTCTTTTGAGCTACAGAGGTGCTGAGAGGAGGTGTTTCAGTCAGTACAGGAATCATGGCTTGCAGGCAGAAAGGTACCATGGGATATGTAGTCCTTAGAAATGGAAAGTAAAGGGTAGAGAGGTTGCTTTAAATCTTAAACAGCAGTTGCAAAGCATTTTTTTTCTTTTCTCTCTTTGTGAGTGACAGACAGGAAAAGCAGGACTGTGCTCTAATTGGTTGTTGCTACAGCTGAAAAGGATCCACCCATAGCAGCACTGTTGCAGCTGAATTTATGATTGGCTGTGGAGGAAAGGAGAGAGAAAAAAGGAAGAAGAAGCACATGTGGGGAAGCAGACATTTTCAGGGGAATGCATGCAGCAAGGGCTCCTGGTGTAAAGTCACAGAGTTTCACTCTCTGTGCTGCCAGAGCCCATGGGCTGGGCTGGGAGTGTGTAGCAGAGGAATTGTTGCAGGAGGACAGTGTGCAAATCAAGGATTGTCCTGCCTGACACTCAGGATTACAGCCACTCAAGTGCATGTGTCTCTCAAAGTCTGGAGCTGCTGAAAGAGAGAGGCTTTCTACTACTGTCTAATGCTATCTAGAGGACAATCCAGACACAGTGAGTACTCTGTGATGAAAGGGGATTTTGATATTGCTGCACTTGCTGTTCATCTCTGGAGAATGGTCATGAGAAAGCCTGCTCTCCAATTCTCAGAGTGACACAGATCTTGGAAAGCCCAAGCTGCTCAGAATTAGCTATTCCTGCTGCTGATTGATGAGAGAAATCTGTCTCTGTATATTACTGGTTTGTCTCCTCAAGACTAGTGCTGTGGCTGAAGAGTGTGTTTAGTTCCAAGTCCCCACAGAAGCTTGCTGCTCTGAATATACTGAGCAAGTGTCAGTATATCAGGATTTCACCTGTATGGTAAAGATTTTGTTGAAGTGTTTTTTTTTTCTATTGCAATGTTTACTGGAAGATTCTGCTTAAAGGAGACTGTGCTATCCTGCTACCCCTGGATTACAAATACTCTCCCATGCAGAGAGTGGGCGCTCTTCCATTGATTAAAGGGCCCCAACGTTGAGAGACTTTAAGTTTCATCCCACTGGCCAGTGATTAGGTAGGACATTTCTGCTTTAGATAGCACTGGTATAGCAAATGTCAATAAGCTGCTAAACCTCATTAACAGTTATTGTTTCATGTGTCAATGTCACTCTCATATGTCACCCTAGTCAATGTGATACTAGTCAGTTTTTGGAGTCTTTGGCAAGTGAATTGTGACTTCTTACTAACTGTGTTATGCAAAGTGGTATCTGTGTTTTATGTACATTACCTGTGTTAAATCAGCTAGTTCTTTTTCAGGGTTTGTCTTCTTCAATAAAATCCATAAAAAAAATTCTCAGAGTGTCGAAGTGTTCTGGGTATAATCAGAGGTGTCACCAGATTCAAGTGGGAGCTGAACCTATATATCTAGCCAAGTTCCACCCAAGGGTGTGCTACACAAGGAATCCAGGAAGTTTTGGAAAGAGATGGCCTTCAGACAGGCAAAACTCACAACATGAAAGGAGATTTTTCGAGTTAGCTTATGTAGCACTACCGCCTTAGGATTCGCTGACGTTTGGGTCCACCTATAGTCCTCCACAACCAGGCAACATACATATTCCATACAGACTTGCATCCAGGAGATAGCAATCAGTCCTTGAACTTGGATAAGCTAAGGTGTGTATGGGATGCCCAAGGGTAATGGCAACAGAGGACAAACATTTCTGGAACTATATACAGGTCTTTACAGCAAAAAGTTCTCATCTGGAAATAAAGCCAGCATCTTCTGTAGTACCACCCCAGATCCCAGATTCTCCTAATCCAGCTGTTTTGGGTAAATCTCTGGGTAGGGATACTGTGCCTGTCACTTTAAGAGAAGACAGTCCGGGGTAGTACAGCAGCTAATCCAGTTTCCCACCACAGTGTTCCTACCTCTTACTGGTCCAGGGGGTGCAGGTGTACTCACTCATTCCTTCTCTTATGCTGCTAATGGGTCGATGGCTGCTACCAGGCCTTCTAGCTTTCCCAAGCTTTCCTCCCTCCAAGTGTCCTTCTGCCTTTAGGTGAGCCCTCTCCATCTGGGCCCCCTCTCTCACACCCTTAAGTGCTGTCCTGGCCCCATGCCAAGCCTTCTGTTGGGGATTGTCCAGGATTCCCTGAGAGTGCAGACCAGACACTCCTCACTCCCTCCCACTGCTTCTAGAATTTTCTGCTAAACTCTAGAGCAGGCGGAAGTCCCTGAGAGCTGGTCTACAGAGCCTCTCAGTGCTAACCTGAATTTAACCTCCCTCTGACTATTACCACAGGCTGCTACTCAGCCTCTGACTAACAATTTTGGACTCTATCTCCCCCTAGCTGACTATACAGTTGCAAGAAAAAGTATGTGAACCCCTTGGGATTACGTGGAGTTTTGCATGAATTGGGCATAAAATGTGCTCTGAACATCATCTAAGTCACAACAATAGAAGAACACAGTCTGCTGAACATAATACTACACAAACATTAGATGTTGCCATGGTTTAATTGCACATAACATGTAAACATTCACAGTGCAGGGAGGAAAAAGTATGTGAGGCCCTAGCTTAATGACTTCTCCCAGAGCTAAGTGGAGCCAGGAGTGAGCCAACCTTGACTCCAATCAGTGTGATGATATTGGATGTGTTGCTGACAGCTGTCCTGCCCTTAAAAAACACACACCTGTTTTGGGTTTACTGGTTTCAAGAAGCACTGTCTGATGTGAACCATGCCTCGCAGAAAAGAGCTCTCAGAAGACCTACGATCAAGAATTGTTGACTTGCATGAAGCTGGAAAGGGTTACAAAAGTATCTCCTTGAGCCTTGATGTTCATGTGTCCACGGTAAGACAGACTGTCTACAAATGGAGAAAGTTTAGCACTGTTGCTACTCTCCCTAGGCCTGGTCGTCCTGTAAAAATGACTGCAAGAGCACAGCGCAGAATGCTGCATGAGGTAAAGAAGAATCCCAGAGTGTCAGCTAAAGACCTACAGAAATCTCTGGCACATGCTAACATTTTTGTTGACACATCTACAATAAGGAAAACATTAAACAAGAATGGAGTACATGGGAGGACACCACGGAGGAAGCCATTGCTGTCCAAAAAGAAGATTGCAGCACGTTTGAAGTTTGCAAAAGAGCACCTGGATGTTCCACAGCACTACTGGCAAAATATACTGTGGACAGATGAAACCAAGATTGAGTTGTTTGGGAAGAACACACAACACTATGTTTGGAGAAAAAAAGGCACAGCACACCAACATCAAAACCTCATCCCCACTGTGAAACATGGCGGAGGGAGCATCATGGTTTGGGGCTGCTTTGTTGCCTCAGGGCCTGGACGGATTGTTGTCATTGATGGGAAAACGAATTCCAGAGTTTATCAAGACATTTTTCAGGAAAACGTACAACCATCTGTCCGCCAACTGAAGCTCCGCAGAGGATGGGTGATGCAACAGGACAATGACCCAAAGCATACAAGTCATTCAACAAAACAATGGCTGCAACAGCACAGAATACGCCTTCTGGAGTGGCCCAGTCAGAGTCCTGACCTCAACCCGATTGAAATGCTGTGGCATGACCTTAAGAGAGCGATTCACACCAGACATCCCAAGAATATTGCTACACTGAAACAGTTTTGTGAAGAGGAGTGGTCCAAAATGACTCCAGATCGTTGTGCAGGTCTGATCTGCAACTACAGGAAACGTTTGGTTGAGGTTATTGTTGCCAAAGGAGGGTCAACCATTTATTAAGTCCAAAGGTTCACATACTTTTTCCTCTCTGCACTGTGAATGTTTACATGTTATGTGCAATTAAACCATGGCAACATCTAATGTTTGTGTAGTATTATGTTCAGCAGACTGTGTTCTTCTATTGTTGTGACTTAGATGACGTTCAGAGCACATTTTATGCCCAATTCATGCAAAACTCCATGAAATCCCAAGGGGTTCACATACTTTTTCTTGCAACTGTATATTGGATTGTCAAAAAAAACTATTGTTTGTTATTGTTTGTATGGTTATTACAGTGTTGATGTTATAAAATTGAACAGTATGCTATGACTATAGATTTCCTTTAAAGCACAACTCCAACTAAAACTTTATATTTTGTTTTAAATAGAGCAATAAAGGGTTAGAGGAAATTCCCCTTCTTGTCAGAACAGCAAGTGAAGAAAAATCTCTCCAATAGGAACACAACTAAAAACACAAATTTTGTAAACTGTCAGCACGCTTATGGCTTGTGAATCAAAAGCATCTAGCTCAATTGCCTGAAGGCTAGCAACCTTTTTCTAAGCTAGCAGTACTTCGTTATCTATACACCCTCCCCGGCCTTCAGGTTAATGTTTATATGTCAGAACAGCTATGTCTTAATTGCCTTTAAGGAATGCCATCTGTTCAGATACATAAAGCCGCTTTGTGTGATCTGTGCAAAACATATTACTACAGGCAGTCCCCGAGTTATGAACAGGCTAGGTTCTGTAGGTTTGTTCTTAAATTAAATTTGTGTGTAAGTTGGAACAGCTATATTTTTTAAATGTAACTCCAGACAAAAAATTATTTTTAAGTTTTGGATAGCATAGGGAAGGATTAACTGGCCATGCAGTGATGTGGAATTGCTGACAGGTCCACCAGACAGTAGGTGGCAACATGTGGTGAGCAGTAAGACGGCTGCCCAGTGGTTTACAGGACAAGCATGATGTCCCGCTGCCTCCGTTCTTAAAGCAGAGCTCCACTCAAAAGGGGAAGTTCTGCTTTAAGGCCTTGTCCCCCGTTCCCCATTAAGGATTTGCCCCTTTGGGGAGAGGGTACCTGATTTTGACAGGTACCCACTCCCATGTCTGCTGTGATCGCCTAGGCGATTAGAAGTGGAAGTTCTCTTCCCCCTCTCCCCATCCGCAGTTTTCTGGGACATGTGACAGGTCCCAAAAGACTGCAGGACCATTCACAAGGCGCAGTGCTGCTTGCGTATGCTTGAAGCTTCACAGATGGGTGCCCGCACTTAGCCACCTAGCTGCGGTGAGGGGACCACTGGATCACAGGTAAGTGGCTGTTTTTTAAAAGTCAGCAGCTACAGTTTTTGTAGCTGCTGATTTTTATATTTTTACTGGAGACTGGAGCTCCTAACTCTAGGAGTTGGATGTAAGTCGGATGTTTGTAGCTTGGGGACTGTCTGTATTATGATACAGTATGTGCCAATCAAATGTCCTTAGACCTAGACACTATCCCTCCTATTTCCATTGCTCCAAAATTTCCATAGACATCAATATTGATTGTTTTCACAGACTGCTTAACCACTTGCCCGCCAGAGGATTTACCCCCGCTTCCTGATAAGGCCAATTTTTGTGATAGTGGCTGCGTTATTTTAACTGACAATTGCGCGGTCATGGAACGCTGTACATAAAATAAAATTATGTCCTTTTTCCCACAAATATAGCTTTCTTTTGGTGGTATTTGATCACCTCTGCGTTTTTTAACTTTTAAACAAAAAAACATCATAAACAAAAAAAGAACGACAATTTAAAAAAAAACAATTTTTGACATTTTGCTATAAAACATATCCAATAAAAAAAATTTAAAAAATCAAATTTCATCATAAATTTAGGCCAAAATGTTTTCTGCTACATGTCTTTGCTAAAGAAAAAATCCCAATACGTGTAAATGAATTGGTTTACGTGAAAGTTATAGCGTCTACAAATGGCGGTATATATACTGGAATTTTTATCTTTATTTATTTTATACTAGTAATGGCGCCGATCAGCGACTTTTAGTAGGACTGCGGGACTGCAGCAGGCATTCTGACACTAGGGGGGAACTGACTAACTGTCACTGACATCCCCAGTGACACTAATACAATGATCAGTGCTAATAAAAAGCACTAATGACACTGGGCCAGAAGGGGTTAACATCTGGGGTGATCAAAGGGTTAACTGTGTGCTGTTTTACTATGGAGACATGCTGCTTTGTATTTCTCTGCACAGAGAAATACAAAGCAGCATGTCCTTGCTGGCAGGAGAGATACCTGTGTTGCTTACAGACAGGTTTCTCCCGTCAGCTTTCCCCGGTGGGGAATCTCCGGCCGGGAGCCAGTGATTGACATCCCTAGCTGCCAGGGTAGGGCGGCGCATGTGCGCGGCCCCTTCCCGGTAAAGGCAATACGTGATTTTGCGCAGCCCTACCACCCTGTAGCAGTACTTGTACTATAGGGCAGCGGGCACGCAGTTAATAAACGTGTAAGGTCAGAAGACAGGAGGTAGGAAAAGGAGTAAAAGAGGTTGTGGTGGCTTAACAAAACAAAACAGTAATCGAGCACCTTTTCTAACCTGTTTATTCAATTCCATGACAGCAAATGCTTGTAGTTTCTCACCCACTCTTTTAACATGATATGTCCAGCTAAGTCTTTATGGTCGGAAGTAACATGTCTCCTGGCCAAGATCTACTGGCAGATCACGATCTACTGGTTGCTGAACCCTGCTATAAGTGGTGATAACACATCTAAATACTTATGTAATTTCAGATTTCATGTCAATGAGACCAAAAGAATGGCCTCACTTCCTTATGGATGCAAAAAAAAACAGGCTTAGGTAAGAGTGGGTCTAAAGGTTTGCTTTAATATTTAAATAATTAACAAATCTTACTTACCTGCTCTGTGTAATGACTTTGCACAGAGAAGCCCTGATCTTCCTCTTCTTGGTCTCCCTTCCTGAGCTCTTGGCTCCTCCCCTTGACCAGTGCCCCCAATAGCAAGCCACTTTCTATGGGGGCACTGGTGCATGCTTGCTCTCAAGCCCTGCTCTATGTGTCCATAAGACACACAGAGCTGTGGCTTGGGTCCGACCCCGCTCTCTCGTCATTGGCTCACTGGTTGTGATTGACAGCAGTGGGAGCCAATGGCTCCTGCTGCTGTGTCTCAACAAATGAAGAGAGGAACCTGGGATGAAAGAGCCAAGAGGAAACTGGTCAGAAAGGCTACCAAGAGGCCTACAGTAACTCAGAAGCAGTTGCAGGAATTTATGACAAAGGGTGGCTTTGGTTTTGTGTGCCATTGAGAAGGTGATTAGCTACACCTGACTGAGTTTACAAGTCATTTTTAGGAGGGGGTGATACTTTTTCCAGCTCAGTGATTCTGTTTTTGATTTATTTTTTGGTCGGTGTTATATCTTTCACTTAGATGTTATAAGTTGCACTGAATAAATACAAAAACTGTCTCTGTCGTCATATCAGGCTGCAAAGCAACAAAATGGGATTATTTAAAAGGGTGTGACTCTTTTCTTTGCCCACTGTATGTTGTATGTTACATGTATTTTAAATGCATTTTGTATGTTACAGATATGTTGCATTTTACATGTGTTAGATGTATTATGCATGTTACATTCATATCATATGTTGCATGTTACATGTATGTGTAGTGTCCTCTAGGTAGCTGGGTTTGTTGTTTTGTAGCTAGAGGTTGGGTAGCAGCCTGGGATGAGTCATCCTGGGAGTGAGGTAGTGAGATTACCTCATAACAGGCTGGAAGGCTCTACAGGTCAAGGCTTCCGGAGCCCTCCCACCCTTCCAGAAACTCAGAGAACTTTCTGGAAGAGAGGCTGAGTAGGGGAGCATGCCCAGATTTGCATGTTTGAAGGACCTTGGCCTATCCCCAGGCAGGAGGCTGGGCATGGTGCCTAAGAACAACCTTTAAAGGATAATAAAAGAAAAGTAGGTGCAGCGCTAAAACAAATTATAAATATTACTCTATAGGATAAATATAAATATCAGTGGTCAAAACAGATATACCACAGAGGTGAATAATGCATAGAGTCTGTAAAGAGTGCTGAGAGCACACAAAAAGTTCTCGTCCCAGGGTGATGGTAGTATAAGGTAAAGGAGATCCAGGGAAAACAGATAGAGTGCGCACTCACCAGAAGTGCGTTAAAATAACGCATGTAAGGAAGTAACTGCTGCAAGATCTCTCCAGCATCAGGGTTCTGGTCAGGTCGCACTGCGTCCTATCCTCTGTCTCACCGCAAGGAGAGGTGGCCAAGTAGCATCCGAACGTGTGAGCGTCAGGGAACTCCTTGATCCAAAGAAGTACTGTGGGAGATGGTGCTCTCAGAGAGAGCCCAATGAAGGACGCCACATAGTGTAATATTGTTGAGACTAGCGTTTATTAGTCAAAAAAGGGGTAAACAAAAGAAGAGTACTGACCATAAATAGTTGGCCACAAACAGTGGCTAGATGTCCATGAGCTGTAGCCCCCCCTGACGCGTTTCGTGCGATGCACGTCCTCAGAGGGTCAGGGCTTACAGCAGGACATCCTTACTCATCTATTTATATGGAGAAATGGCAATCGCGCTAGTCGCGGCGGCCATTTTGCCGGCGTCTCGCGCGTGCGCAGTTGATCGGCGCCATTTTGCCGAAGATCGTTATAGGGGAATACACTGGAATGAACTAATCCTCCTAGTGGCTTGATGTGTATAGTGTATCCCAGGCAGGCGCCATGATATAGGTGGGGAAAGAGAAACACACAACTTTGTCAGACAGCAAAATGAACTGCTGACAAAACGATCTATGCTGAACTAAGTGATGATACAAAAAGAAACATTGTACTTATCCAATGACATAGAGTGCACACCAGAATGAACATATCCACATGGAACTGGATAATTTGGTGGCATGAAGTAAAAAATATATGTATATGTATGTAAATACTGATTATAAAGTTTACATAGTGTACAATTAAAGGGGATTGCTCCATTATTTTACTGTTACTTTGTTTCAGCAAAAATGAAAATAAGAAAATCATAATAATGAAAAATTGTGAATGTAAACAATTGTAAAAAAGTTGTGCGATAGCCATTTCTACTACAGTAAATAGATGAGTGTCAATACATTAAAATACGATAAGTTTTATTAAATATATATTTAAAATAGGTCAGTACAGTGTAATATATTTCATATGGTCAGCAAAAAAATTCAATAATAATGCATAAAAATGGTACTTCAAATACTGTAATATAAAATGTATAATAAACATTATACCTAAAAGACTAAAAAAGGTGGAATAAAATTGAATTCACAATGACACAATAATATTGGTATTGATAAAACAGAGGTGTAGTCCACCGCATCCATTCATAAAAGAAAAAATATGTCAGGGCAAAGAAAGGAATGATCCCAGGGTACTGTAAATGCACATTAGCTGTCATCGATAAAGCAATTCAAATCAAATTCAATGTTAAGACCTTTTGGGTGTAAGGATCCAAGGTCATATATCCACTTGGACTCTAATTGTGAGATAGCTCTTTTCTTATTTTGGCCTCTCCAATGTGCATTTATCATTCCTATACCCATGAAAATTAGTGACGAGGGATCTTGGTTATGATGCGTTTTATAGTGCAGGGATAACGAATGGTCCTTGTAGCCCTTTCTAATATTGTTCACATGTTCTTTTAAACGGTCCCTCAATCGTCTAGTTGTTCGTCCAATATATTGTAAATGACAGGGACACTGCATTAGGTAAACAACATATTTACTTGTGCAGGTGATACAATCGTCAATCTTAAAGGTTTTACCATTTGATGTAGAGTTAAAACTTGTGTGTCTGCTTGTAAACCTGCTGTTAGTGCAGATCATACACTTTTTACATGGGTAAAAACCTTTAATCTGTGGGAAGAAAGGAGTGTATACAGGGGGATCAAGAACATTTGGGGCTATTCTATTCCCAAGGGGAGTGGCTTTCCTAAAAGCAATCTGCGGTTGATCTGGTAAAAATTGTCTTAAAACTGGATCTGACATCAGAATCTTCCAATTGTTGCGAATTATCCTGGTAACTGATTTGTATTGGGTTGAATAGTTTGTCACAAAAGGACAGACTCTTTCAGGTCTCTTATTAATATTCTTTTGCAACATCACATCTCTGTTGGAGATGCCTACTTCTGTCATGGTTTGTGTTAAAGTATTTTCATCATAACCTTTCTCAAGGAACTTGGTTTTAATGATGGCAGCCTGTTTATAGTATGTATTGACATCAGTACAATTGCGTCTGATTCTGGTAAACTGTCCCTTTGGTATATTTTGTAACCATGCCGGGTGGTGGCAGCTTTCCAAGGGAATGTAACTGTTTCTGTCAGTTTTCTTGAAGAATGACTCAGTTATGATTCTTCCTTCCACATTTAGCAAAGTCAGATCCAGGAAATTAATACTCTCATGGCTATAATTGAAAGTGAGGTTAATATTCTGAATAGGGATGTTATACTGGTAATCAAGTCTGGCAGGTGATTGACCCTGCCAGACTTGATTACCAGTATAACATCCCTATTCAGAATGGCTATGCCCCCTTATTATCAGAAGGTGCTAATAATATAGGAACACGGAATCTAGACTGGCACCCTAGACCTGAATACCGCAATAACTATCAAAATAATTTTAATTACAATCACAATCAGAATCGTCAATATTCTAAACCTACACAAGCCCAACAGGTATATTACAATAATAGACCTTACTCTTCACCTAGGAACAACATGAGAAATTCTAACCACTCTACGTGGAGAAATATGAATTATGGACCAGCACCACAGTCTAATAGACCTGATTATAGAATGACACAGACACAACAAACTCATGTGGAACAGCCCAATAGAAATTATCCGCAGCCTAATTTTTTAGGAGAGAACAAGGCACAAAAAAGAGGTGCCACCGAAGAGGCAAACGGGGAGGTAAGAGGGTCAACAAATCTCAAGAAAAGAAAGATGTAAATGACATGGGGATTTTCAATCTTAGTGATAAAGTTTTGACCACCCAAGAGATCAAATTATTAAATAAAGGATTAAAGTTTGCGCCTAAAAAACCACTCAACAAGTTTCAAACATATGTTGACATTAGAAAATATGTCAGGCAATTATCTTTGAAAAAATATTTTTTCAATAAACCCTCAATGCCCTCTAATGAAGGTAGATTCATCAACTCTAACCTTCATAATCCATCCCTGTTTAATCCTCCACCACAAAATAACACCTATATTAACGCCTTTAGGGATACAGTTTTGCGCGATTTAGAGACTATAAAAACAAAGAATATCAACAAACATGACGTTAATCGCAGGGCTATAGATTCTTTATTAGAGAAGAAAGACCTCGTGATCCGCCCCGCGGATAAAGGGGGAGGAGTTGTTGTCCTCAATAAAAGTGATTACATTAAAGAGGCTTCAAATATCCTCAGCGATAGAGACACATACTCACTGTTATCCAAAAATCCAGTAGTTCAATATAAGAAAGAACTCAAGTCTATAATTAAAAAGGGATATGAGGACAATATCATAAGTAAAAAAGAAAAAGCATTTCTATGCCCTGTTTCACCAAGACTCCCTATTCTATATATATTACCTAAGGTACATAAGGACCCCCTTAACCCACCAGGGAGGCCAATAATAAGTGGCATAGGATCTCTAACGGCTAGAATAGGCAAATATATAGATCATTTTCTACAGCCACTCGTGATGAAAACACCGGCATACCTCAAGGACACTAAGCAGGTTCTTTTTGACATTAAGGATTTATCTACTAACTTGGACACATTCTTGGTTACAGCTGATGTATCCTCCCTGTATACAAACATAAACCACTCGGACGGTATGGAAGCAGTGAGATTTTTCTTAGATGATTTTAGTGACATTCCAGTTTTACAGAAGGACTTCATTTTAACACTTTTGGAATTCGCAATGACTAAGAACCATTTTTGGTTCAACCAGCAATTTTATTTACAGACTAAGGGTGTGGCTATGGGGGCGAAATTCGCCCCCAGCCTAGCAAATCTGTTTATGGCCAGATGGGAGGAGGATGTCATCTATGCCAGAGATTGGCCTGAACTCTCCTTTTACAGGAGATATATAGATGACATCCTCCTCATATGGAATGGCAATGAAGAATCACTTTTAAATTTTTTTACTACTTTAAATTTTAACTCTCTTAATATTAACCTCACTTTCAATTATAGCCATGAGAGTATTAATTTCCTGGATCTGACTTTGCTAAATGTGGAAGGAAGAATCATAACTGAGTCATTCTTCAAGAAAACTGACAGAAACAGTTACATTCCCTTGGAAAGCTGCCACCACCCGGCATGGTTACAAAATATACCAAAGGGACAGTTTACCAGAATCAGACGCAATTGTACTGATGTCAATACATACTATAAACAGGCTGCCATCATTAAAACCAAGTTCCTTGAGAAAGGTTATGATGAAAATACTTTAACACAAACCATGACAGAAGTAGGCATCTCCAACAGAGATGTGATGTTGCAAAAGAATATTAATAAGAGACCTGAAAGAGTCTGTCCTTTTGTGACAAACTATTCAACCCAATACAAATCAGTTACCAGGATAATTCGCAACAATTGGAAGATTCTGATGTCAGATCCAGTTTTAAGACAATTTTTACCAGATCAACCGCAGATTGCTTTTAGGAAAGCCACTCCCCTTGGGAATAGAATAGCCCCAAATGTTCTTGATCCCCCTGTATACACTCCTTTCTTCCCACAGATTAAAGGTTTTTACCCATGTAAAAAGTGTATGATCTGCACTAACAGCAGGTTTACAAGCAGACACACAAGTTTTAACTCTACATCAAATGGTAAAACCTTTAAGATTGACGATTGTATCACCTGCACAAGTAAATATGTTGTTTACCTAATGCAGTGTCCCTGTCATTTACAATATATTGGACGAACAACTAGACGATTGAGGGACCGTTTAAAAGAACATGTGAACAATATTAGAAAGGGCTACAAGGACCATTCGTTATCCCTGCACTATAAAACGCATCATAACCAAGATCCCTCGTCACTAATTTTCATGGGTATAGGAATGATAAATGCACATTGGAGAGGCCAAAATAAGAAAAGAGCTATCTCACAATTAGAGTCCAAGTGGATATATGACCTTGGATCCTTACACCCAAAAGGTCTTAACATTGAATTTGATTTGAATTGCTTTATCGATGACAGCTAATGTGCATTTACAGTACCCTGGGATCATTCCTTTCTTTGCCCTGACATATTTTTTCTTTTATGAATGGATGCGGTGGACTACACCTCTGTTTTATCAATACCAATATTATTGTGTCATTGTGAATTCAATTTTATTCCACCTTTTTTAGTCTTTTAGGTATAATGTTTATTATACATTTTATATTACAGTATTTGAAGTACCATTTTTATGCATTATTATTGAATTTTTTTGCTGACCATATGAAATATATTACACTGTACTGACCTATTTTAAATATATATTTAATAAAACTTATCGTATTTTAATGTATTGACACTCATCTATTTACTGTAGTAGAAATGGCTATCGCACAACTTTTTTACAATTGTTTACATTCACAATTTTTCATTATTATGATTTTCTTATTTTCATTTTTGCTGAAACAAAGTAACAGTAAAATAATGGAGCAATCCCCTTTAATTGTACACTATGTAAACTTTATAATCAGTATTTACATACATATACATATATTTTTTACTTCATGCCACCAAATTATCCAGTTCCATGTGGATATGTTCATTCTGGTGTGCACTCTATGTCATTGGATAAGTACAATGTTTCTTTTTGTATCATCACTTAGTTCAGCATAGATCGTTTTGTCAGCAGTTCATTTTGCTGTCTGACAAAGTTGTGTGTTTCTCTTTCCCCACCTATATCATGGCGCCTGCCTGGGATACACTATATACATCAAGCCACTAGGAGGATTAGTTCATTCCAGTGTATTCCCCTATAACGATCTTCGGCAAAATGGCGCCGATCAACTGCGCACGCGCGAGACGCCGGCAAAATGGCCGCCGCGACTAGCGCGATTGCCATTTCTCCATATAAATAGATGAGTAAGGATGTCCTGCTGTAAGCCCTGACCCTCTGAGGACGTGCATCGCACGAAACGCGTCAGGGGGGGCTACAGCTCATGGACATCTAGCCACTGTTTGTGGCCAACTATTTATGGTCAGTACTCTTCTTTTGTTTACCCCTTTTTTGACTAATAAACGCTAGTCTCAACAATATTACACTATGTGGCGTCCTTCATTGGGCTCTCTCTGAGAGCACCATCTCCCACAGTACTTCTTTGGATCAAGGAGTTCCCTGACGCTCACACGTTCGGATGCTACTTGGCCACCTCTCCTTGCGGTGAGACAGAGGATAGGACGCAGTGCGACCTGACCAGAACCCTGATGCTGGAGAGATCTTGCAGCAGTTACTTCCTTACATGCGTTATTTTAACGCACTTCTGGTGAGTGCGCACTCTATCTGTTTTCCCTGGATCTCCTTTACCTTATACTACCATCACCCTGGGACGAGAACTTTTTGTGTGCTCTCAGCACTCTTTACAGACTCTATGCATTATTCACCTCTGTGGTATATCTGTTTTGACCACTGATATTTATATTTATCCTATAGAGTAATATTTATAATTTGTTTTAGCGCTGCACCTACTTTTCTTTTATTATTGACTATTTTAAGGAGGATTGGTTGCCTTTTTGGTGTTCTAGCTGCTTGTGCTCTTGTACCTGTAGCGCTCGCTATACTTTTTTCACAACCTTTAAAGGATAAGTTCACCTTTTGTAACATGTTACACCCATATTCGGGGTGTAATTTGTAACATGTTATGAATGGACCGGCCCCCGCTCCTCCCCACTCCCCGTTGTGACATCTATCGTGGGATTGTGTCCTTCCCACTAACTGTCACAATTTTTAAAAAACTCAGCCATGCGGGGCTCCGCCCACCCAGCCACGTCATTCATTCACGGTGTTCTATGAATGAACTACA